>NC_142112.1:11697895-12009626 GCF_056152115.1 Neolamprologus brichardi | reverse complement strand
CTTACTGGTTTTGTCAGAAACAAAGATCATACCATTGCAGAGTGAGCCACAAAACCTGGACGGCTCCAGAGCTTAATCCAGTTATTGCTTCTTCCTGGTATTCACTGCATTCAGTTGAAAATTAGCTCATTCATCAAAAGTAGATGAAACTTTCCACTTTGCATGTCATTAAAGGCTCACAACGTTATGGTGCAAGGGCGAAGCCTATTAGCAACTAACAACAGCAACATTTATGGGACATGACCAGCCACAAAATGAGGAATCCCAAAGTCTGCCTTCAGGTCTGCTGACAGAATCTTGGTCTTCGGGGAGATGCAGGTGGAAATTAAATATTGTATAATATTTCCTGTGGCATTTCAGCTGGAACTTGGCAGTAGAACAGTGAGTGTAGTGAAATTTATAGAAAGCGCTCCTTGAGTAACCCCCTTTAATTAAAGAGTCTGACTGTCTGCAGCGTTTTAGTTCTGCTAGCTACACACCCAAGCGCTCACATTTCATGTCAATTCTGATGCTGCACCGATGAAAAGTGCAAAATGAGGCTAACTTGCCAGATCCAAGCACAACTGAAAGATGATATTGGACAATAATTCTTTCATCTCTGTAACATAATCGGATTAGGATGGATGTGAGACGTCCCGACCATCTGGTGAGTACAGGTGAGAGAGACAGAAAGAGCATATGTCTGGTTTAAGTCTTCATGTTGCTCTGAATCCTCTACTTCTTTCTTGTCTCTCTCTCTCCATCTGTGACACCTCCTCCTCTAGACCGTCTCTCTCCTTCCAGACAGAGTGACCAACAACTGGCTGTAATTACACAGGTAAGGCATGAGCGTTTCCATATGAGCGACCTGGGTTAGGAAGCCTGTCAGATTAACGTGATTTGTGTGTGTTTTCTCTCTGCTGTTTAGCCTTTCCTTGGTATCCCCTCTACAACCTTACACAAGCTCAAAATAAAGGTGGAATCTGTGGAGATTTGGTGGCCGAGCTTTAGGAAGAGGACAATTAAGGTTTTATTAATGGTGTGTCCATGATGTTAGCCACGTACACCTGAACGCTGCATCTGACTACAGGTTTCTGAGTAAGACGAGATGGTTGTTTGGTACTTCTGTGCGTTTTAAAGTCTGCCTGTCTGACCATTTGGCTCACTAGATGACAGGCTGGCTTACATCTTAGTATCAAGAAGAAAGTAGAGGAAACGTATAGTTTTGCTTGTCTGAAGCAGGACGGTTTTCACTTTTGGCTTTGTGCTAACAATAAGAGACACTAGAGTTGCTCAGTTTCTACTGAACAAAAAAGAAGAATAAGAAAGCTGGGAACGGGCAGAATCTGGAAAGAACTCCTTGTGGTTTCTTGATGCAATACTGATGTATTTGATCTTTTTATGGTTGTGATGCCAAGACTTGACCACAATGTATTGTAGTTGGTATATTTATTCTGCTACAGTAGTAGTAATAAATTGAACCACATTAGCTTAGACTTTGATTGGTACTTAGTGAATTGAATTGACATAGGCCCCAAAGTGAGAGTCACTCAGTATGTTGCTGGCACCTGAACACAGTGGTATTCAGATTTCATAATGTCATTTAGGGATTTCGTTTTACCTTCTTTCAAGAAGGTCACGGTACTCCCAGTATTTGCCTTCTTGCTTTTGAAAGAGTTGGTAATGCAGACATCTTGCTCCTGTATATACACCTATCCATCACTACTCATTTAAGAACAACTAAGTAAAGTAAGTTTCTCCAGCTCCACCTGGAGGATCCCACGTTGTACTCCTAAGGAAAATACAAGATGCTTGAATAATTTAAAAAGCCCTTTGCAGTAAAAGAATCACTACTACTTGCTTAAAGCTTTCTCCCTAAAGGTAAACCTAAAACCAGGGAAAAGAAAATTAATTTTGGTTGTATCTACAGTCAAATTATTTCTGCCCTTGGTACGTAAATGCTCAGCTCCTTCTTCACCGCAAGGTTGTTTTGTGCAAACACTGAGCTGATCTTCCACCTCAATGTTTCTGCATTTCTCTTTTTGCACAATCAAAATTGTTGGAGAAAAAGTAAATCCTGATGAAAACTCTTCTAGTAATTTAAGCTTTTCAGTAAAAGGTGGGTAACAGCCTGTGAGGGCATGGAACTCTTGTGTGAGTAGGACTGACACATCCTTCCCTTTGGGTTCCTCTTGACAGATTAGCTAGGGATAATCAGGAGTGGTTAGTGGGCTAGGTGAAGTATGAGCTCCACCCTTATGCCTGGCTAAATATCACAGAAACATAATGCCACCTTCATTAGCATCAGTCTATCTGCCCCACACTATGTGCTGTTTTCTTTGGGGCCAGGGAGAAAGAGCCTGAACATGCACAGGCCCCGCCCATCATCATCCGTGGTCCTTATTCTTTGGCCATCCATAACAATTCAGGAATCAAATGAAACCCTTCTGGTTTCCTCAAGTCCCGACATCAGGGCTTTACTTGAGCGCCTGAGGTATGCCATAATTCAGACATTTTACATGCTCACACTGGTGGGTTACAACCCTGGATTCTGAACAAACATGCTTATTTACTAAAGATGTATTTAACCTCTTAAGCCCCAAGGGGGTTTCTGAGCTTCCTGCTCGAAAATGTAATACCCAAATTTGATTGATTATTTCTCTGCAATTACAAACTCTGTCCTTACAATTGGTATCAAAATAAAGCTAACACTTCAGAGGTGTAAATATTGAAGCAGATATTACTGTGTCAAAGTTACTGAGACTGGAACATAGAAAAAGTAAGTAGTTCTTATCCTTGCCTAATTTCATTATTATTATTAATTTTTTTTTTAGCATATAACCCTTTTAAAAATATGCCTCAGATCACATTTGGTTCCAGAAATCCAGTAACCAACATATAAATATCATCTAAGCAAAGATTTATGTTTCTAAAGTGAAACAGTGAAAAATTACAGCGCTGTCAATACATGAATATCCAGACGTTGTACAAAAATGTCAAATTTTGGCACACAATAGGACACCATGCCAGTTGATTTTTTTTAGGTATTAAAGAGCAGAAATTAATAAATTTTATTAACAGGCCTAAACATGCTTTTTTTAAAAAATATATTTTTGAAGAATTAACCACACATTTACATGGCAACGGCCCTTTTCTGCAGCGGGTATAGAGCGTTTGATTGGCCTCTGGCCCTTTAAACACCGAGGGGCTGTAACTTTGGTTTCTTTTGGTCAATTTGCGTGATTGACACCTCTTTTTAATCGTTTGAGCCAATAGATTCACTGTAACGATGCCACGTTCACGTCACTTCAACCAATCAGACGTTGTAATGCCAAAACCCACGTGGGCCCAAATTTACTGCATGTGGCGTCTGTTCAGTCACGTGTCTGTAGGTGGGTCTAAAATGGAGGTTGTTGATGATGTGGCTAGGTAGGCATGGTAACTACTGGTAATGATGTGGCTACCGGCGAAAAATAACGGAGGAAATCAGGACGGTAAGCCAATTTCTATCTTAGCGCATTTGCGCCGCTGTGTGTTTTTGTGGTCTTCTTTTGCGGCTCATTCAGTGAATTTTGGTCTGATCGTGGTGAAACTTGGTGTGTGGAGTCAGTGATAGCTCTGGAAGCTAACCAGTCTTTAGCCGGTTACATGAAGTCTGTAGAATTTCTGGTTCCGTTTTGTTTGTTTAGCGGACTTCTGCGCATTTATGTAACTGCTCGTTTAATCACGGCTTATTTTCGGTGTGTTTGGTGGTTGTAAAAATGGTTTATATGACATTTTAGCTGAGATTCTGAGGTTTCTGTGGATACCACACATGTCTGGACTTATATTTCTCAACCCGCGTTATAACCGATTAAACGTGATCTCCTCCTTTTTGCCCCCGGTACCGGGGGCGTGGGGCTTAAGTGGTTAAAGAAAGGATTGAAAATTATGTTGATTTTTCTTTCTCAATTGTTTCTGTGACATAATGATTCTGGCTAGAAAAAAGATAGACCATCAAAGGAGGAAATTTAACATGCCAGCACATGAAAATATGTATTCTTTCAAAATGGAGACCATAATATACAAAGGATACAGCCAAATGTAGCTGTAACAATTAGAGAGGTAACTGAGCAATGAAGCATTTTCAGTTAAATATATCCATCAGAGACAAAGGTGAAGTGGGTCCGAATTTCCCGGAGGAACCCACCCGAGGGCTTAATAAAGTTTCATCTAATCTAATCTAATCTAATCTAATCTAATCTATATTTACTTAATAACACAGGCTGGAAAGCTGATTTACAGCACAACAAAATCCATCTGCAGCGTAAAAAAAAAGTTGTTCCTTATTCAATAGCAAAAACCAGAGAAAGAAATCAGCTGCAGATTTTAGAGAAACCCAAGTGATGATGAGATTATAGCAGACAGAATGTGTTACATTCATGACTTCAGTCTGTCTGTTCCATATAAAGATGTCAAGTGTGCTCATCTTCTTCCCAATCTCTCCAGCTATCTACTTTAATAGGCAGTAACCAAACCGCAGGCCCCTTCCCGCTGGGAGAGGAAGGAATCAGAAGATCTAGGCGGGTAAACGGGGCAACAGGCTCCATAATGTAGGAATGAGACTGCAAAGAAGGAAGGAGGGTGAATAAATCTGGCTTAAACAGAGGAGGAATTGTAACTGGTTCATGTGATCTTGAGAGGTAGACTAATGGGTGGGGAAGAAAGTGGATCGAAACTATCCCTCCATCCATCCGAAAAACCTTACAGGATGTATATTGTAACAAAAAAAGGCACAATCTGTATATGCATGAATACATACACAGATGCACAAGCAACAAAAACACATTAAGCCCTATACTAGTCCCTGTAAGAAGGACATGTCCTAGAAAAAACAAGTATAAAAAGAAACCCACACTTTAAATTGAATTATTACAAGATAGCTAACAGACAATGATGTCATTGTTCTGCTTGTTACTGGAAACAAAAAGAAACATAAAGGCAATAAAGTCCTTGATATATTCCCAGCTTTTCCTGTTGTTCTCCCTGATTAGAAAAAACACTGAACAGGCAACTAAGAGTCCCACTTCTTTTTGATCAGTTGAAAAGTTCAATATGAATCTTATTCTTTTTTATTAAAACAGATGGCACCTATGCCTCACGAGGGTTTCCATGCACACATCTTTGCTGTCTGTAAACACTCAATTTTCTGTAGTAAAGCAGATGTGTGTTTGCTGAACAAAAAGAAAGCGTACTCAATATAAATTGTCTATATCGCTTTTCTAATGAGTGGGTTCAATTCAATTCAATTCAATTTTATTTATATAGCGCCAAATCACAACAAATGTCGCCTCAAGGCGCTTCATAGATACAGAGAAAAACCCAACAATCATATGACCCCCTATGAGCAAGCACTTTGGCGACAGTGGGAAGGAAAAACTCCCTTTTAACAGGAAGAAACCTCCGGCAGAACCAGGCTCAGGGAGGGGCGGGGCTATCTGCTGCGACCGGTTGGGGTGAGAGAAGAAAAACAGGATAAAAGACATGCTGTGGAAGAGAGACAGAGATTAATAACAGATATGATTCAATACAGAGAGGTCTATTAATACATAGTGAGTGAGAAAGGTGACTGGAAAGGAAAAACTCAATGCATCATGGGAATCCCCCGGCAGCCTACATCTATTGCAGCATAACTAAGGGAGGATTCAGGGTCACCTGGTCCAGCTCTTTTGTCAGTCTTTTTATAAAAGTGCAGTTCGACTGCTCTGAACTCTTTCAACAACTGAATGTGAAGTAAGTGAAATGAACAGGCTTGGCTTTAGACCAAATGATGCCATGAGTGCACAAGGATAACACTTTTTTTTTTGCATTAATCCAGGTCTATGTGAGGTCATCACTATTGCGTGTGTAAGTTTGTTGGTTACAGTGTGAGACGCAGGCCTCGTGGAACAAGAGGCCTGCGGCTAAATCTGAATCCTCTCAGAACAGCTGAAATCCACGAGGCCTTTCAGGGTTTTACTCACCCAGCTTATAAAAAGAATGAAGATTTCAAATTCAATTTAAAGAGAACCAGACTGGGGAGCTGATGGTTCCAAGATTAAGCAGGGGGGAGGTGAAGCACTCAAGACGGAGAGAGCACAAAACCAGTGAGTGAGTGGGGTTACATCCAAACACAACACAGCCTTGGAGCACAGCTGATGGAGAGTGGTAGCAGATACTTGTTTGCTGCTCACTTCAGGTCCTCAGCGTGGCTGTGATCCACCAAACTAGGTGATGCATTAAAGGTCAGGCTCATACTGAATGCAGTCAAGCTGCATCAAAGACCCCTTCACTGATTCTTCAGAAAAGGCCCCCCAGTTTCAAACTCCACAAACACAACCACACGGTGCTTGAAAGCCTTTGAACTAACACTGATCACGTGAAGAAGTTCTAAACATATCCACAGGAGAGCCACTGAAACGTCAAAACAAAGACAAGTGGCTTGGCTACCTCTCTGAGAGTGTCTTTCATCAGAGCACAGGGCAACAAAGAGAAAGGAGAGAGAGAAAAAATCACCACAGACAGAAGCAGAGTAAGTCAGAGCTGAAAATGACTGATTGATGGTTGACGTTGACTGCTGGACGAGCGACTGACTGAACTGGGTTCTGACCGGGTTAGAGTCAGTGTGTGCTGGCAGCTCTGGACGTTTTGTGGGAGAGCTGATGTCATGCTCTCCGTCTGCTGCTGCTGCTGTTGTTGGGCACCCAGACAGACAGACGGTCATCTGCCACTCTGAACTCCCTGCTTTCCATTTGGAGCTGATTAGAGCTTTGAGTGTCTGAGATCTTTAAGTGGACATACAGCACAGGATACATCAATATGATATCCTGCCCTTTTCTCTAATCCCCAACACGATTCCTGTGCAGTGTTAGCGCCTCATACCCCACCGTTTCTCTGGTGAAGAAAATGGTACAACAAAAGGGGGGCCAAGAGAACTTTTACACACAACACATGTGCACACATGTCATTAGACTAAACCCTGTGGTTTTACTGTATCGTGGTGTATGATATTATCCCTGGTATGGGACCATGCAGTGCCTAGTTCTGGCATCCTCATCATCAGAAAGTTTGCTTTGTAGCTAACAAAAGCTGTCTGGGGGCAGCTGGTCCTCTCAATCATTTACAACTTGGAACTCCCTGCAGAACATCTCACATAATATATTCAAAAAAGGATTTAAAGAGACATGGGATGAGGTGATGGGTGTAGGAAGGGCAGAGGAAGGGGGGAAGAGATATGGTAATGTCATTAGTACTGGCAGTTCTGAGATATTTGGTCGGGGGGAGGGAAAGAGCAAGAGTCCCAAAGAATTTTTTTTCTCCCAGGTGTGAAGTCTCCCCTCCTGTCCTCGCTCTCGGTGACTGAACGCTTTATTCCTATTGACAACAGTTTCCTTCTTGTCCCTGCTGAGAAAACCTCGACAGCTTGTGTGATGCTAGTGCCAATGGGACATGATGGGAAACACATCAACTCCATTAGCAGGTCAGAAAAAACAATGGACAAAGAGATAAGAGGAAAAGCTGCTACTGTACTTGTCTTATGTGATCATTGTGTCAGCCTGAACCCTGTGACCACCAATTTCAAATAACAACAACAGAAAGAGCAGTAGAGGAGCCATGAGCTAAACAAGGACTCTGCAAAACTGAAATTAAATATAAGTATGTATGGGTGGACAAGCAAGGAGGAAGAAAGAGAGAGGGGCAGGGGAACGAGCCAAGGAAACAACCACAGACTTGGTCAAATCACTGTGTGTGTGGACACTATAAAAAGTCAAGAGAGAGATAAATCTTGGGCCAGATGCATGAGCATATGAACGGATCATGTATATGCAAACAGTGTCTCGCACAGACGGTGAGAATCAAAATAAGAGAAGATGAAAGAAGAAGACTGAGCCAACTTTTCACCACTAAAGGGAGGACTGACTTGCTTCTTGTACAGCTCTTCTGGCCTCATTTCATTTGTTTTGGCCCGACGGCTCTTGACCCTGTCGTGCAGCAGCGGCGTGTAGTGGGCCTGGCAGTGTCTAGTAGTGGACCACGAGGTTCTGTTGTGGCCAGCGCTGGACCTGCCCAACCCCGAGGTCCCCAAGTCCAGCAGGATGACCGAAATGATCTTCAGAGAAATCGGAGAAGCCAGTGTCTCCAAAGTGCTCCGTACGGAGGAAGTAACCACTCTGCCTGCCAAACAGCACTTCCCCTCTCACGCCCACACCTCCACAGCGGTCACAGAAAATAACAGTGTTTTTCACAGATCTCCTTTATGTTAAACACACACACAAAAAACCAGACAATGAAATGCATTAAACATGATACACATCAAATTGCCAGTCACATAGGTCAACAACCTCAGGGGTTTTGCAAGAGCAGTGCATGATGAGGAAATTACAGGGACTAAACTACCACTACAAAGTTAGTAAAATATGACTCTTGCAATAACATTGTAACTTCAGCACTCTTTGCTTACACACACCACAGTAGGGGCATGTGGATTGCTGGGAGACAAATTTATCAGTCTGTGTGGAACTTCATGTGTGGACTGCACAGCATGGATGCTGAGCCCATTTCCCTCCTTGAACTGATGTACATAAAGAAAGACAAACTGTCTGCATGTCTGCTGAAAATGAACTTGTTCGAATACAGGAAATGAACGCTGGGTTTTGACTCGGTTTCCTGCAACTGCACTTTCTCCCAGGTGTCGAATGAGTTATTGACCCCCCTCGTATATCTTTCAAGGAAAATAGAGAGCACAACGTTCGTGAGGTTCACCAGACTTGTGGGGGAATAGCGTTGTGACAACATGTGGGAGCTTTTTCAGCAGATCAGTATTTCAAATATTGCCTTGTGAACATGTCTGAGGGCCATCGTTACAGGGAAAAAAATGGTGGCAGACACACACGAGCGGCAGCAAAAGAAGCAGCTGCAGACTGTGTCGACTAATCCACTCAAGGCTTGATTTACCTTCCTATTCTCCAGGTGAGAGGGGAAAGAGGAAAGACGGACTCAAGCATAGCAAAAAAAGACCAGCAGAGAGTAAAGAAAAGTGGAATTAACTCCTCCCTGTGGTGTGCTTTCAAATGTACAAGGTGCAGTTTACGGTCTCTATTTTGAATTTAATAAAAGTTTTATTAAACTCATAGTAGCTTATTTTGAAAACTTTACTGACAAAGCAGCAGAACTGAGGGTAAATGATGCTTCAAATAGACATTCTGCTGCTCAAACCTGGGCGTTCTTGGAGATGAGATGAGATGAGATGAGATGAGATTTATTTGTCAGTTGCAGTTGCCCACTACCGAGATGACAGACCTTGCCAACCGTACATACAACACCCAAACATCACATTGGGGAGACAGGTCTAGGTAGCAAGGGGGAAAAAAACATCGAAATGCGTAACACAAAAGGATAATACAGGAATGCACAGATGTCAACACACCATAGCACAATAAAACACAGACAAGCAACATGGGAGAGTATTCCAGTGTGTACAGCTGATCTGGGACCGCTGCAATCTTCGATCCGGTGTCCACATCGGATGGGAGGTAAGCATGGGAGGAGGCGTTGGATCCAGGGTAGGGAGGGTGATAGTGAGGGCGTATCAGTGTACGTGTACGTGCGTGTGCATGTGTGTGTGTGTATCCTGAGAGAAAGTGTCACCACGTGCGGTTAAGCGTCAGTAAACAGGGTGATTACTAGCATGAAGCTGAGGTCTTAACAGGAAAAATTCACCCATGAAATAAAGTTATTCCAAAATCAATCATTTGTTCTTTAACATATTAAGGGGCAGGGATAGCTCAGTAGGTAGAGTGGTGGCCCCGCAATCGGAAGGTCGGGGGTTCGATTCCCCTGAACAGCTACCCTGAGGTGCCCCTGAGCAAGGTACCCTCCCCACACACTGCTCCCCTCAAATCAGTGAGTGAATGGGTTAAATGCATAGAGGAATTTCCGGACGGGGATCAATAAAGTACACTTTCTTTCTTAAAGCCAGATAGCTTTTCTGGCAGCATAAGAGAACCTGCAAAAGGTTACATTTCTAACCTGGCACAGACATGTTCACATTAGTTTTAAATGTCAGTGGTTTGATTTTCCTTTTGAATAGTGGTAGTAGTAGTGCTTTATGTTATTATTTTAGTTCTAATTTACAGATCCTAAACCAGAAATAAAGTGGGTGTTTTTTTTTTGTTTTGTTTTTTATTCATGAATACAACAAAATTAGAACATTTATTTAGTTTTCACTAATACGCAAAAACTTGCTGAGAGCTGCCACTGGTCTGCAGACCACACCGTGAGAACCCAGAGATTAGAACTTCTACTTACCAGACAGTGTAACAATGTTTATTCATGAAAATAACGACCTGACCAGCAAAATCTCAAGCTGTTTGTATTTGACTCCAAGGGAACACTGAAGAGATTCCCTAACTATATTCATTTCATAATCAGTGTGGGATAAACAGACAGACAGACTGAAAGCATCACGCCTCCAGCCATGGCTGTTGTATTAGCCAAAGCCTGAAAATCATCTGAAGCGAGAATCATTGAAGAAGCACAACATCTGAGATACAAATTGATATAAATAACCTGATTGAAGTGTCCATGCAGGCAGACGAAGATTAATCACATTCAAAACAAAGATGGGTTTCTGCAACAGGAAGAGATAAGAATTATAATGATGATGAGGATTCCTGAACTTATGCAAACAAGTTTTCATCCAAAGGGAGAAACTCTAGACAGACAGTAGGTGGGAGGATACATATAAACTGAATCCAGTGTCAAACAAAAGCAGAAGTGTTTAGCTGTCCTTGTTCACAGCCAACAGACAGAATCTGTCATCAGCCCTCTGTCCCCAGGCAGCTTTTGCTATGTGGGAGGAGGAAAGAATAGGAGGAGCAGCAATTCCTGCAATGATCAAGTGGCCATGTGGCATCACCTATGAGACAAAAGTAGCACAAAATACAATAGTTAAGCAGCCCTGAAATTTAACAGCAGGAGCCTGCACTACTCGCAGGCCTACAAGCCTCCCATTACCAGAACTAATCAGCACATCATTCTCCACATTACAAAGGTGAGGGAAAGAGCCCCGCGATATCATCTTCAGAGATATTTATGGTTTCTGAACAAGTCCATAATCCATTGGTGCAATCAAGCGTCCTCAAATCACATATTGACCATTTCACTACAGTGGGCTGAACTCTAGATTTAGGTCTTTTTATGGTTTACAAACAATTCGTGGCTCTCGCTGAGATCATGCTTGACTCTGCGGGAGGAAAAAATCAAGGTTGCAGGAACTTATCAAAGTTATATTTCCGAGACAGGACAGGCCAGACTGTTCCAAAAACATTTATTTTCTTTCATCTCATGCAGTGAACGCCTAACCCATCCATGCTTCGTCACACCTTTAAGCTTAAACGGGCTGTCAAGCATGTGGAAGACAGAGCTCGGGACAAAAGGACAACTCTAATCAATGTAACTGATTGCATACAGTCTGCAGGATCCATTAACCACGTGAAGCGTTAGTAGTATTTTCAGCTACAACAGTTTTAACAGTCACACTAAAGTTAAGATGAGGATTGAGTAGAATGATCTAGCAAAATGGCTAGAATGAAATATCTTAGAGGGAACCTGGCATCTTGTCCAAGTCTGAGTGGTTAAACTGCCTTCCTATCACACTTTCCAAAAATCACCGAATGATGTATAGGGTAAGGAAAGACATAGAGGCATGGAGAAGAATACTTAGGCAGACAGAAAACGTGGCGACAGACTCGTAGCTAAAGAGGGATAGATAAAATGTGGAGGCTGGAGAGTATCGTGGCAGTACAGTGTTTGTTGGATACGGTGATAGAAGGTCCTAAAGTCTGTGGAAAGGCTCAATTTGGCAGTGGTCATCCAGAGCTCCTCTTTCCCCAGATGGAGATGAAAGGCTGCTGTTTGGCCCAGCCTGAGCCGGCTAAGCTTAGATGCTCTGTAACATGGTAGAGAAAACACAGAATCCACAACAAGCAAGCCAGATCCAAATGACCTGCCACCTCCGCTTACCGTGGCAATGGAACAGCAGCACATTTTCTGGCACACGCCTGCATGTTCTGTCCAAAGCTGTGACCAGCTCCTGATTTCATGCTTCCAGAGACACGAGTCAGACAGGCCAGGAGCCCCTGAAATGCTTCATTTCGTTCTTTCATTAATAGCAGCACGTAAAAATTCATCCTTTAAATTTACTTTCTAAATCTTTTTCTCTGTCTCAGAGTGCAGGCTATTACTCAGCATCCCATGGCCTGGTTGTCAAACAGAGCACATGGTCTGTAAAGCTGTTTTCAGGTTCTTTGTAATGCAAGTGAGCATGTCCTGCCCGCCAGTAACCAATTTAGTACCCTGTGTGCTTTGGAAGGGAACAGCCAAGGATCTCGTCCTACCTCAACAAAAAGAGAAAGAATTCTTCGTATTCAAACAAATAAAAGTCATCATTCTTCTCTCTGAGTTGCGCTTGCTCATTTTCTTCCTTTTACATCTGCTTCCTCTGACAGTGTTTTTATTTTTTCTTGGTAAAATGATGTGGAAATTTTAGTTCTGATGTAACTGGAAAAAGGGAGCTCTTCCAGTGGCAACAAATCCTTGTGTTTCGGTACTGTATCACTGCGGCACCAAGCCGGCTACTGGCCATCAACCACGACAAATGGCTGGAACCTCTCAGAGGATCCCTCACCCTGCTCAGCACAGGCAAAGTCCTCCCCCAAGCCTCCCTAATGTCTCCCACAAGTTAAACCGACTAAGGACCAGATGCTCAGGATTCCTGACATAAGGATGGAAAAATTTACTTTTAAGTTTGACTTTTCTCTTCTGTGATTCTTATCATATCACTCATAATGTTTGGATTTTACATATGCATTCGTTCTACACAAAGAGTATATGGAAACAATAACGCAGTGAGCTCACAGAGGGCTTCACTGCAACAGTATCTGCGTTTCATTACTCAGCGTCATTACCCAGGCATCACCTTCTCCAACATGGGGGTGTCCAAGAACAGAGAGAGTAAGATGATTGGAATCACTCATTGTTGCAACCTCACAAACATGCAGCCAAAGAGTTATTAGGGTATCTGGTAAAAGCATTGTCCCATCGAAAGATTTCCATGTGCAGACTCTTAATGTGTGTCGCCCACCTCCTCCACAGCTGTGGATGGCTGACCCACCCTTACCTTTAAATGCTCTGCGGGGGCCGTAAACCTTGATAGAACACGCAGGTACAGCTTGGAATAACATTGTTAACTTTAATAAGGTTAATAAAAGGGCAACAGGCTCTTAAGAAGTGCCTCCTCCAAAGTGTGTGTGCAAGTCTCAGATGTGTGTTTAAAGGGGCATCATGCAGTGATGGTAATGGCACATGGAGGTTTACTTGTCAGCAAGCTTGTGGCTAAGCAGCACTATTGGGATTTCAAACAAACCCGAGAGATTTACTCAAACTTATGACTGTCTCATTCAATCAGTTAAACCAAATCAATAAGGGCAAAGCTGGCCACAATTTTTTTTGTATGTAATTCAATCAAAAACCAACATTTATTTATTTATTGTTGAAAGATAAGTGAATTAAAATTAACTGTATTATAAAAAATTTGCCAAACATAAAAAGAAATGGCACCCTCACTGACTGGGAAAATGTTTTTCAGTGTAACTTTGATTTAAAAAATTACAGATTACTGATTACAAATGACTCAAATCTGGAACTACATTTTTCAGACAGAACATAAAGTTGAAAGTGAATAACACTATGCAAGTTACGTTGACTATATCTATACAGTGTTTATTAGATCACCACCCTAAGGAAGGTTTATGTTACAGCTGTCCTAAAACACTATTGGTAATTACCAAAAATATTCATTAAATATTATTTATGTTTCTGGGGGGTTTTATGAAACAAAGGCCATAATTTTGTTGTTTTGATGAAGGATACAAAGTGTAGTGCAATCCTAAGTTCCCACCAGTGGACACTTCCTTCCAAGTAAGATGGCATTGCCTCCCCTTTTCAGATCTGCCAAAACGAGATAGGAGAACACGCTACCTGTTGTCCATTTTATCCTCTACCCTTTTTTTCATTTCTTTTTTCCGGTTACTAAGTAATACTAGTAACTTCCTCACATTCCTGAACAGAACACAGTAAATATGTAACTTTTAGTTTTTAAAAAGTTAGTTTTTTGAACACAATAATAAATAAATTATTAAAATTTACCATTTATACCACAATAACAAGAGACCTGCATTACAGACATCTGAAACATGTAAAATTAGAGACAGCAATGCATCGCCCACTTCTGTCTCAGGCAGATTTGAAGATTTAAGTCTAGTTGTTCATCCTGATGTCAAGTCAAGAGTATCACCTACAACAGATCGCTCCACCAGAAAACTGCAATCACACTGCTCCAGAAGCAGAGAGGAAATGGGGCTACATGGAGCAAACACCCACTCTCACTCCAGGAGGCTCGCTGACCTCTGAATGGCAATAACCAGACACTGTGTCTCTCAGGATCTTTGACCAGAGAGCAGACAGAAAGATCCAGCACTGTTATTACTGTACTGCACACCAAAAAAGTCTTTGTACTGGAATGATTGTTTATGAGCCTGGTGACATTAAATTCCCATTTTTAAAATGACACAACTTTGCTAACGTTGGCTGAAAAACTACCAAATTTGCTTTGTCAAAATTTAGGTTCAGTTAAAATATTTCTGGAGAGGTGAGTCTGTTATTGAGGTTGGATGGATATCCTGCGATGCTATGATAGACAGAACAAAACCACATAGTGTAAAAGTGTGAATCTTAACTTCTCAGCTAATGAGAGATAAATAGTCTGCAGCACAGCAGACAGAGGATTAGCTGGCTCTGTGCGTCTGAAAAATCCCTGAGTGGGAGCTGAAATAAACCGAGGAGAGCCGAGCCAAACTGAGCGGAGGCGTAACAGTTATCTCTCCCCGACTGAGCGTACGTCCAAACTCCATCACAGCTGAACAGGAGGTGAAAACAGCAGCTGTCTGGCACACAGAAAGGACCTGGAGAGCAGCTGCATAGCTTTGTTGAAGGGGGGTGGTTACAGTGTTCAGGTTAAAAATCAGAGCTTTGACTCGGTGGCTGAACGTCCACGTGAAGAAGACTTTGCACAATTAAACGCTCATTTTGAATGGGACCTTTTATGTTCTTTCCTAGTTTATCTTTATCTTTTATATGGTCTTTGATACATCTTTGAGCACAAATCCACCTGCTGTTCAAATCTTCTGTTTGTGAGGGGCAACCAATCAGAAGTAAGCTGGCTAAGGTAGATGTTGGTTTTAAGGGTGGGGCAGCATAAATGACCACTATTATATAAATACGGATTATTTTGTGTTGTGACTCATGCGAGGCAGTCTCACTGAGTCCAAGAATAAAAATATGGAGAGTCTTGGCTGCAGAGGTAGGATGTGTGCTAATGGGTGTACGTGGCACCCATTAGCAGCACGTAAACATTGCATTACAGCACCTGAAAGCACTGGGGCAGCAGCAAATGCTCCATCATAAATTACCTTCCACAAAATCCAAAAAGTCGACTGTTACCTAATCACCAGGACAACCTCTGCAGCACTCCCCTCAGTCCCAATTTAAGGGCAGCTTTCTAACATTAAATTGTTTTTCAAGTTTATTTTCTCACTATTTGGTTTCATTTATTGGACTTTTATTTCATACAGAGGGCTGCTGTTTATTTGGGCTGAGACGGGGAAAAAGAAAAGAGAGAGAGAGAGGGATGGTATGATCTTACATGTGCCCTCCATTTGTCTACCCATGTGTTTGCTCTCCAAATAGTCCGATAATGAGCATTTTTAATAAAATCTACACACGCAGAGATTCTTAAACATTCTCCCACCCAAATGTGGTGATGAAATAGGAGATCTGCCACTAAAGAATAGTTTCTCTAGTGATAATATTTTTCTCACTGTGTTAAAGCCTGAGCACAGTACTTCATCTTCTGGGAGTGAGTGTGGTGAGGCTAAAGAAGGGAAGCTAATGTGCTGGCATAAGCTGTAACAACTGTAATTACTGGCAGCTGCCAAATGTGAAGGAGGTATTACTTGTCTGTATGAGCTGTATGCTTGTCTGTTGAAGTCCTAATCCGATTACTTTTTTCAAGTAACGAGTATAGTAAGGGATTACTATTGCAAAAACGGTAATTAGATTACCGTTACTTTCCCGTAGGAACGCTGCGTTACTGCGTTACTAAAACCGTGATTTTTTTGCGAGAATGTCTCATGACAGTGACGTAAGCGAGTGCGACTTTCGTGACAACAGCTGTGTGCAGATCAACAATGGATAATATATCGAGTGCAGGAGAGAGTATGAGCGTGCAGCGTTTAAAGCGTGGAAGTACTGACCTTATTTTGAGTTTGATTCCATAAAAATTGACAAAAACATTAGTGTCCGTTGTGCGTGGGAAGAAAACTTCTTTTTACAGCGAAAAAACACCTAAACCTCCATGCAAACACCGAGTGCGCAACGACGTAATGGGAAATTCACAGAGAAACTCGCGGATTCTTCCACTGACCGCTGTGGCACACCTGCACCAGGGTAAACCTCCGCCTACCCCACTCCTGCTTTACAGGTGAAAATAAAGCAAAAGGGCCGCTGAGTCCTTGACTTTATTTATTTTCTGCTGTGTTTTACTTGCATCTATTTGAAAGACTGAGTGTAAACACACAAAAAAAATATATTTTATGCAGTAATGTGCAGAAAATAGGTTTAAATATTAAACAAATTTCTTCCAGTCAGAGAATGTTGCATATAATAAAATTTTTGCTTGATGCATAAAGTTAAAAGATTAAAACGAATAAAACAAGTTTTAAAAAGAGACTTTTCCATTTAATTACATTTTGTATGATGGATTATGCAGAAAAAGTAGAATTGGGCTGAAAGATCTATCGCTTTATCACCTATTCAGGTTGTAAATCCTGTTTTTAAAAAGTAACTAAGTAACTAAGTAATTAATTACTTTTGAAAATAAGTAATCAGTAAAGTAACGGGATTACCTTTGGGGGGAAGTAATCAGTAATTAGTTACTGATTACTTTTTTCAAGTAACTTGACCAACACTGGTCCTGATACCATAATGCTTGGGCAGGTATCGACTGTATCAGCTATATAGGTGATGAAGGATTGAGCTGAATGCGTTTGCTATTCAAATCAGAGCCATCAGGATGTTTTTGTCACATCCTCAAACTGCTGGACTGCAAGACTGCTCACTCTGCTACAAAGTGTTTAATGAAGAGCGTGAACATTTGTCAGCTATGTGATTGGTGTTTTGCTGATCAATTTGACATGTTTTGAGATTCAGCATTGAAACAGAGTGATAGCTGAAGGTACAGACTGATGGCATTGGATGGAAAATCTCAAACAACACTATTAGGACTCTCTGTTATTTGTCACTATTACCTGTCAGTCTAGTAAGCCAGAGCTGGCAGGTGTCTATCATATAACACTGTAGATATGCATGGTTGTGTGCTGTAACAAAAAAAACAAAAATACCAATCAGAATGCAAACGTAATGTAATGTATCTGAAAGTTACAGTTTACAAAGATTAAATTAGATTTTTAGAAGTTACTTTATTGTAAGTCATTAACTTTTATATGACAAACTACTTGGCTTTTTGGAAAACAGTCTTAAAGTTAGATCCAAATGTTGGACTCTAAAAAAAGAGTTTACAGGTTTATTTACAATAACAGAGTTCTCAAGTTTTTCTCCACAGAATTCCCAACAATCTCTCCAGCTTGTCCACACCCAGACATCTGCACAGAAGAGGTAAATACCAAACACAGGAGGCAACCACAGAGTAAACACACCGAGCATGAGGAGCTTAACCACTAATGTACTAACTAATGTAGTTAGCTCAACGACCAGGAGTGAACTGGATATATAAATAGCAGCAGGTGAGTGATTGCAGACAGGTGAGCTCAACCACCTCTGAGCCAGAAAGTGAGAAGTCTTGAAACAGAAGAACTGAGGTTACTTAATCATATACAAACACATACACACACACCCACAAAGAAAATAACAAGATCTCTCTGATAAAAAAAAAGAAAAAAAAAGACTCTGCCAGTCTGCAGTGGAAATCTCTGACTATAGCATTGTCCAGGATGGCAAATCACCGAACCCATGAGCATTCATTAAGTCCATATCCCTCCCGGCCAACCAGAAATTGGAAACAACTTCGACGCTGCCTAATATTCAGAACCCTCCTGATCTTGTAGGCTGGCTGCCCGTCAATGGCCCAGGTGGCAGGAATGGGGTTGGAAAGAGGGCACAACAGGCTGGATCAAATGGTTTTCAGCTTGGACGCATGGAAGACATGGAACCTTAAAAAGCTGACAGACACAAGGGTTAATTCAGGCATTAAAATTAATATAATTAATTTTAAACAACAGTCGCCTTAAGGTAGTTTATATTGTAATGTAAAGAGCCTACAGTAATAGAGAAGACAAAAAGAGAGCTTCTTTTATTCGATCCGTGACTGAATATTTTTCATTGATAACCCGACTTTCTGACCTGGGAAAAAATGTTGCCCCCCTTCCTGATTTCCTATTTCTTTGTGTGTTTGTCACACTTAAATGTTTCAGATCATCAAACAAATGGAGATATTATACAAAGGTTACATGAGTAAACACAAAATGTGGTTTCTAAATGAAGGTGTTTTTTATTAAGAGGTAAAAAAAAAAATCCAAACCTACATGGCCCTGTGTGAAAAAGCAATTGCCCCCTAAACCTAATAACTGGTTGGACTACTCTGAGCAGCAGCAGTTAAGCATTTCTGATAACTGTCAATGAGTCTTTAACAGCACTGTGGAGGAATTTTGGCCCACTCATCTTTGCAAAATTGAGGTAATTTGGCCACATCACACTACCACCACCATATTTTACTGTTGGTGTAAGGTGTAATGTTTCTTTTTTGAAATGGCACACACACCTTCCAAAAAGTTACATTTTTGTCTTATCAGTCCACAGAGTATTTTCCCAAATGTCTCGGGGATCATCAAGATGTATTTTTGGCAAATGTGAGACGAGGCTTTCTTTTTGGTTAGCAGTGGTTTTCTCTTTGAATTGCTCCCATATGCAGCCTGCTCTCAATGAGTAACCATGCCCAGTTCAAGCTGTTGTTGGCAGTATATAAATAAAAATGAAGTGAATTGAAGGAGATTAGTGAGAGACAAAGGGATTTTGTTTCTGAAGTTTCTGATGAAGCACCAGTAGAAGTGGTGAAGCTTCTTCTGGGAGGCCAAAAGGAGCTACCAGATTTTCAAGTGGCCAAAGTAATGATTGAAGGTGTTTTTCCATTTGTCCCCTTCTTTTATGTGGGTGGTACATATTCCGTGGGTTAACTTCGGAGAAGATGGTGACTCCCTGCAACAGTTAAATTACAGAGAACAAGAGAGCCAGAGGATATTTAGTCTTGACAGGTATCTTCTTCAAACTGCTGAAACTGATGCATGCAAAGACTGTCTCGTCCTTCTTCTTCACAGTGAAGCTGATGGCAAGACATGAGGCAGAAGATGTTATCTCCAGCTAAGAGATCAATTATATATTTTTCCTTTGCCTTGCATTCAGGCTTCATCAAGCTGTATAGGTGGCTGGTTGGAAAAGGTGCACTTGATAGTAAATCTATTGCACAGTCATAGTGGAGACATAGAGGAAGAGAAAGAGTCACCTCTTCAAGATCATGATACTCAACAGGCACTGTGGACAAATCTGAGGGTTTCGAAGTGGGGGAGTCAGGGTTCACTGGAGGAGAGGGAAACTTAAGGTGGCTCTAATGACAGAAGACGCTTTATCCCGAAATATTATTTCAATAATGAAATGAATTCTGAACCAGTGCTGACCAAAAACCAGGGGTGTGTTAGGAGTGTTTAATAAGTACCGTTTTGCTGTATGTGATTACCCCAGAGAATGAGAGAGACTGGAAACTTTGTTTGAGTGAAAGCAGTTAACAAACACAATTTAAAGCTAAAACCTGAAGGGTGTGTGTTTCACAGGTATTCCTAATTCTTTAGCCAGTGTTAAATCCAAAAAACGCTGTTCTGCTCCATGCATGCTTGGAGAGAATGAGAGATCGAGTTAACAGCGCTGGAAAATTATTATTCTTGGTAGGGAGAAGTTACTCTTCAGTTTTACTGAAGGGCTCTGTTTATATTGTGGTCAGAGAGGACAGTTCATTGATTCATGGCTCCAGCGACCAAAATACACTCACCCGCTGGGCTGCTTCTTTACGTCTCTGATGTTGAGAGATGAGCTCTGCCGAGTTCCATCGATTGTTTCAGAATTCGTTCTTCCAGGGCAACTTAACTGGAAGTGGAAACTGTTTTGCGCAGGTCCCATGGGAGTTAAAGTCTTTCATTTGCTGTTGCTCACAAATGTGGTTTTGCATTCTCTCTATCTGCTAATTCACTTCTCAGGTAGTCACTTAGTAGTCACCATATAGAAAGGTGCCTTTTCTTCCCAACCACCTTCCTCTGCCACAGTTCTCCTACCCTGCCACAGACTGAAGAGCCTATGAGTGACTGCATCAGGGTTGGATCTCTTATACAATACACTTATACAGTCAACATATGAAAGATTTCAATGTGCTTTGAGCAGTCTTAGAACTATCTGAGGAATAGGTTTGACTATGTAGTTTAAAGACCAGAAAACACTGGGTCAGGAAGCCTGCATATCTCTAACTAACCGGAGAAGACTTCTGGTGTTAGCAGAGCTCTGTCCAGAAGCTCTAATGGTGACAGCAGTGGTGTTAGTGGCAGCCGGTGGCATCCTCAGCAGCAGTGGTGATGTTGGCAGCAGAGGAGTTGCAGGCTGAGAGTGAGGCTGTGACTGAGAGGAAGGAGAAAGTAAAGAGTTGGCAGCTGACTGAGATTGTGAGCGTAGGACATGCAATTTGGTAACTTACTGGTATAGAACATCCTGTTAGCCAGCAATGTGGTGTAACACCTGATCATGCTCACCCAGCAGTGCTCCTTGAATTGCGAGTCCACTGGTTTACTACAACAAAGATTTATTTACAACAAAGATGTTCTCTGGTTTTGAGCAAAGGCTTTGCTTTGTATTGCCCAAGGCCAGGTAAACAAATAACTCCACAGATTTTCCTCTCCACATTTCTCTTCCAACAATCTCTCCAGCTTGTCCACACCAGGACATCTGCACAGAAGAGAGAAAGCCAAATACCAAACACAGGAGGCAAACACAGAGAAACACTGAGCATGAGGAGCCAGACTAAATTTATGCAGTTAGTTCAACAACCAGTTTTTTATCTGCTCACTTTCATTTGCTTCCTCTTTCATTTTAAAATTTAGTTCCTCTTGTGGTGTTTACTTTACTTCCCAACTTTGTCCCGATTACCCCAACATTGTCATTATTGTCTTGTATAAGCTTTCCTGTGCCTTGTTATCCTAACCAGGGTTTTTCTCCCTCATATTTCTGTCTCCTACCTGTTTTCTCACATTGGCTCCTTCTTTACTTGGATTCTTCAGCCGTTTTTTGGTAGGCTGCCTCATCTTTCAGGTCTTTCAGCTTTGGTAGATACTCAATGGACGTTTTCAACAGTCTCTCCACCATCATAGTAAAATTACCCAGTATGGGAATGTCTGCTGGAAAATGTATCCTTCCAATGCTAGGAAACTCTAATGATGTAATCCTTTGCTAAGTGTGCAACACATCACACACAGTTATCTAATGCCACACCTCAGCATGACACACACCTTCCTCCACATGCCCCGTGTTCGTTCACAATAGTTTATCTCAGTATCTCAACTCTTGCATGCTTGAACTCACACTCACCACAATAAACTTTCATAATTTTTGTGCTTTAATTGCGGTGATTTTGGAAGTGGTGTTACACTGTTCGCTCACATGCTTTACAGATGAGTTAATTACTTCAACATTTACACAGCAGTTTTTAACAGAGGAAGTTTTAGTTCCATGCACACTAAATTAGTGTCTAAGTCGAACTAAACTGTAACCAGGCTCACAACATTTAACTACACCTAGGTATGGTGCAATAACCCTCGTCAAAAAAACTGGACAAATTGCCCAAATTGTTTGAACACACAATTATTTTTCAGCATCACTCTGAGACAAGATATATCTCATTTTAGAAATATTACACAAAGACAAATCAGTCCCACATTTTCGTTAATATGCACACTGAATGGCATATCCTTTTTTAACCCTTGTATCGTGTTCAGGTCTGCGAGACCCATGCCATTTAGAGGCCGCTGCCCCTTTAGGCAGTATATACCATCAAAACCTGCAAAATATGGTATAAAGATATTTACACTTGATTATAACTGATTTTATTTTTTTTATAACATTTTATTAAAAAAACAAAAAGCACATTAATTCATAAATGTGATCGAACAAAGGTAAAGGGAAAAAATTAACCATGTTTGCTGTTCACATGGCTCGTAATTGGGATGAAGTAAACATCTGTTGAGTAATTTAACATAAAGTTGTTTGATAGTGTTAATTGGAAAGCCAAAACTCTAGCAGGTCCTCCAGACCCATGAACACTCGCTGAGTAACAAAAATACGAACGCCACACAAGGGTTAAAAAAAAATGACTTAAAGATTTCCCACAGTGTTACTGGGGGGCATGATAATGCCATACAGAGTAAATATAAGGCTCAATATCATGTTTCAAGAACAATAACCTCAGATATATCAGAATTTAAAAGCAGGAGGTTAGAAGTCATCCAGGCATTTCTGTTATTTTCTTCTCAATATAACTGCACACTCTCTATATGCTCATGTAAAGCTGAGGAGCACGAGCCAAAGAAATTTCATTACGGATAAATGTGGCTACACTTTATCTGTACATGACAATAAAACTTGAAACTTGAAACTGTCTTTAAGACATGGCTATAGTGTCATCTGGCTTAATGGGGGGACAAAGCGTGATATCATCTGCATAGCAGATGCTTTCTAATAATACTTCCTCGGGGTAGTGTTAATAGATATAGATTGGTCATATTTCATATTTCCAGGCCAAATTTAGGTATTGTAAATAGTAAGATGCCAAGATAAGAACAAATAAAAATGGTTTTGAGTTTTCCCATTAGAGTGTAGAAAGGACAAACAAAAATTCTGACCTAACCACACAAACTACTGTCTTTGGACTGTGCGAGGAGCTGAGAGAACCCACACAAACACAGGGAGAACATGGAAACTGTATGTGGATTTTACCTTCTTTACACGATCATTGTGTAAAAACAAAAAAAACTATAATAATATGAAACTTCTATAATCAAATCTATTCATCAAAACCAATAATTTAAGGCAAAAAAAAATTAGAAAACTGATCACTTTCACATACAGATTTGAGATATCCTTGAATGTTCAAAACAGTTTTATTATGTCACTGGAAAAGCCTTTAAAACCAGAAAATGATAAGTGTTAAGTCACATTAGAGAAAAAAAATTCAATACTATATTGCCTGTCACTGATCTCCAAGCTGGAAGTACATAATATATTGAAATAGATTCAGTCACACTGGAACATATAATAAGAGGGAATTAGTGGAATCTTCTACGAAAGCATTCGCAGGAGGAGGAGACTTTAATCAGTGGAGAAATTTACTTTTACAGCAGCAGTCATTACTTTATATTTTTTAACATTTTGCTTCCTTATTACATTTCAAAGCTGTCTCAAGTCATAACTGATCTACAAATGGGTTTCAGTGAAATGTTTGCTTTTTCTTGTACACTATGAATTCTACAGATTTTTCCATCATCCTCACAGAACTTCAGCTCCTAAATCAACAGCTTTATTATGATACCAGGAGTAATACTACCAGTATTCTGTGCAAACGTTGGTAGAACGTCGGTTACTCCCTATGCCAGGCTAACCACAAGCATTTATGACTTCTCCCAACCTGTAACACAACATTCATCCATAATGCTCATTTGGTTTCACCTGCACACACAACTTCACGGGACCATGAAGGGGGAGAAGCAGAGGAGATGGGCCGGAGGAATCTTTACGTGTTTTATTTGGAAACCTGAACCCTTGCCGGTAATTGCCCAAAATGACTATAATCGTAATTGACGGTCTGGCTTTCTACTTTGCCTCTACAAATTTCCAGAACAACGGGACCTTCAGTTACTCTGTTAAAAGTCTGGACACAGAAACACACACGCTCTTTATCCATCAGCGTAAGACTTAATGTCTCTCCTCCTTTTGTCCTCATGCTGTTCGGAGCTTGTCGGGTCAAGACCTCTGTGTGTGCGTGCACAGTGATGTAGCCGCCCATTAAGCCGGTCTGAGAGGAGGAAAGCGTTCCTGAGGGGAGAGGTGGTGATTTCTGCCAGCTGTCTCTGTGATGACAAGTCTGACATGTTCCTCATTCTGACATCACACACACGCACTCCTCACAACTGGAAGGCGAGAGCACGGTGTATGTATTTTAACATCGTTTTGCTCTATGTTGTTAAACTGTAAATTCACAGCAGTATGCTTTTCATTGAGCTGGGCACAAAATGGAGCGAAAATAGACTTTGGTTTATTTTCCAACCGCAGTTTTACATGGTCCACTCGAGTCAAGAAAAAGTACCCTGAGGCACACGAATAGTAATTCTTTTCTACCTTGAAATTAAATTTGGGCTCCCCTTAAAGTGGTGGGCGCACCAACAGGCTATACTGACATTTAAATAAAGATGTATTCATTTTTCAGCTGAGGTCAGACTTGCATTCATTCTCTTCTATTTGTATGCTGTGGAGCCACATAATAGCATGAATCAAATAAGTCCTTTAGCAAATTCTTCTATAAGACACATATTAGTAGTGTTGCTGACTGTGTTCCTCGCCTGAGGGTCCGTTACCTGGCTCATGGCCGGCTCCGGTGGCAGGCATGTCTCCTGCCGGCTGCTTCCTGGTTCTCCTCAGACTGTGGAAAATGGCAGCGGGGTGTCAGAGTTAAGGAGCTCCTCAGAAGGAATCTCCACACTGAATCTGAGGATGGGCTTTATGCCATAGAGCCCTGCAAGAGAACAAGAATTTTGAGCCTACTTGTGGCAGAACAGATGTATATGTCTGAGTATGTGTTTAGGGATTACACTGGCATCTGTAACCATGGATATAAATATATATATTATAAAACATATATTTGTCTCTGTAGGTGAGCCAGTGCATGACTCACTCTGTGTGCATTGACAGCGCCTTCATAGTTTTCTTGAGGTGTTTACAACCCAACACTTTTTTTCATAAGCTGCTGTACATCCTGCTTCATACATGATCAAACAACACCTTGCCCAGCATCCATGCTGTGTATGTACACATCTGAACACACACACACACACACACACACACACACACACACACACACACACACACACACACACACACACGCCAGAGTTTGTTCAGCATCCAGCAGAAATGATGGAAACTTTATCTGCTGAGGGGAAAATAAGCGAGCAAATACAACAAACCTGTGAAATATCTAACAGGCGTGGAAAAACAACGCTTCATAAATAATGGCAATAGACCAAACAGCCAGATAGAGCAGGAAGAAAGGGATGTAGAGCAGCGGCCCCCAACCTTTTTTGCGCCACGGACCGGTTTATGCCCGACAATATTTTCACGGACCGGCCTTTAAGGTGTCGCGGATAAATACAACAAAATAAAACTAGTACCGGTACCGAAAAAAAGAAGATTTATTCATAACACACGTGAAAAGACCCAGGACAACCGAGTTAACGATAAAAACAATAACAAAATAACGCTGAAAACCGATAAAAACCCTGAAAACCTTACATTTCACACCTGAGTCTCAACTCTCGCGGCCCGGTACCAAACGACTCACGGACCGGTACCAGTCCGAGGCCCGGGGGTTGGGGACTGCTGATGTAGAGGATAAATAAAAATGAATGTGGCTCACTGAAATCTTCCACTGCAGCAGATGAACCTCCTGAATCACAACACAAGGAAAACACATAGTTAATGTGAATCAATTTGGACAATGCAAAGCATATTCTGTTCATTTCCAGCTCCATACCTTTATTCCTGAATTCTAGTGAAGTCCTTTTCTATGATTCATGGTTCAAACTACTTTTTTGTCCTTCTCTTCCTCATCTGTATGGGTTCTTCCTCAAAGTTTTAAGCCAGTTATTTTCTGACTGAGCCATCCTGAAACATCCTGTGACTAGTTTGCTACTCTGTTAAAAAAGATCCTAATTAGCTAGTCTAAAAGACAGAAAATACTGAGATATTAGGTAAAACGGGCACACTAAATAGAAAAGTTAAACATTCGCCAACTAAACATTTCATTTCATTTTAAGAGCTGCATGAAACCATTAATCACATTCCTCATTAATCAAATCATGATTAAGTGATGCTGAAATGTGCAGCACTTTGCACCATGTATATGTTGCAGGCACATAGTTTCAGATTAATATTATATTTCAAAGTTTTCCCTAAATTCAGCAGACCCAAAAGACCCCTAGAAATCTGTGCAAGGTCCCCAAGTCCAGCTAGTTTTTTGTATCCAGCACAAACGGTTTAACTGAAAAAATAGAGAATGGAAAATAATTCGGCTCTTTACAGCTCGCAGCCTAATCATCAGCTATATGTCAGCTCCCGTGTGCTGTGGCCCAGTCAAACTGTAGTTCCTTTGGGTACTTTTAACATTTCACTTTACTGGAAGAAAATGCTAAAATTAAACTCAAGTGGTGACATAAGCTACATTATGTGTGTCTCTCATGTTGATAAGTGTTGGCTCCTTGGGAACAATGAGTCACAGTGTGTAGTATTTGACTCAGAACCACTTGACCAATGATGGGGAAAACCAAGACACCTGCGGCACTCCGGCTCACTGGTTCACTCAATGGCTAGGTGGTGTAAGCCACACACACATGAAGTCTGAAAAGAATTCTTCAAACTGTTAACCAGAACTTTATTATACAAACATTTCTGTAAATTAATTTCCTCTGCCCCTGCTGACAGCTGTGTACAAACACATGGAGAGCTTGAGCCTCAAACCTGCCAAGACATCAAGCCCACATAGAAAATATCACCACGCCTGTCTGACATACTGCGACGTGAACTCGCCTCAGGGCCTAGCAGACCCCAGGTGGACCCTTGTGGAAAAAGCATCCAGACAATACAGTCCAGTATCAGAAAAAGGGAAATTTTTCTTCTGGATTAAGACATACAAAATATGGTGCATCCATCAAAGACCACTTAAGAAACAATCGATTTTCCAATGTGAGGAGATCTGGGAGATGAATTCAAAATCCTGCTACTATGTCACCGCAGATTTGACAGTCGTTTGCATGAGCTTTCAAAATGGTTAGGGGCAATCGAAAAAACCTGAGGAAATCTGAGTTAACTTCTGTTAAACCCTTTGTTTATTTCAATAAAACAGGCTAAGAGGATCAGCAGAGACGAGCAAAGGCACCTCAAGCCGTGACCACAAAATCTCTCCAGCAGGCCAATTTTGAACAGGGGCACTAAATGCCAAGAGCACTGACCCATGCTAAATCAGTTCAGTGTTTCAAAAGACAGGACTATGGCACGGTTTTGTCATAACCTTTGTGATTGGAATGACAGACTTTATGAAAAACAAGGGATGGAGAAATGGCTGTGGTGGGATTAAAGGGGAGGGGGGGCAGATTTACTGTATGCTATGTTGTAAAAGGGGAATGACCACATTGTCCCTGATCTGAGGAAAGATTCATCTTTCCATTCATGGAGTTTTCTGAAGGCCAAGGATCATGTCGCAGGCCTGGAACACCTGGGAATGTTTACAAGCCCCAAAAGGATCATAATAGACAAACTTTAAGATTAGAAAAAAACAACATTCTCAACTGTTAGAGTCTGTTCAGAAGTGACACCTTACCGTTTGGACAACGGTCAAGCTCTGCTTAATTGCAATCAGTTGTTCCATCGTATGTCCCTGTAAAACTTGATATCTTCACATGGTTCTGCCACCATCTAGTGGGAACTATTGCAACTGCAGGGACTGAAAACCCAACCTGAAGGACCTTTCCTCAACAAAACACCTGTATGTATGCAAGTCAGAAGATCTTGTCTGCACGTGTTTTGTCGTGTTCAGTGTGTGAAACCTGAGGTTCAACAGATATTTAAAGAGAAAACATCTCTGGATGATGGATGGATGAGTGGAAAGATGGAAAGGTGTACAGACTGTTTTTCTTCTTCTCTTTTCAAAAACAATCCTTTCTGCTGGGCCTGCGGGGAGAATCGGTGGAACAATCTGAATCTCAGCTGGATGTTGATGAAGTTAGACAGAGAAACAGTCAGGAGGTGAAAGACTTACAGAGAAAAACACTCGAGTGCCTGAAACTTCTCACTGCCTATCAAGAAATGTAAAGTCTGTTTCAAGTTTAAAACTTGAAGACAGTTTTATTATTTAATCTTTAGCTTCTTCTCCTCTTTCTTGAGCAGACGGGACATTGGAAGATCACTGCTCAAAGCAAATGGCTAAAAGACATCAGAAAGAAAAACGTGTCATCCTCTGAATGCTTTCTCAGGGTTCAACTGGGAGAAATGCTGTCTCCATCTGGGCCTGACAGGAAGAGCAACGACAGGACACAAGAGAGGTCAACTTTGCCAACGAAGGTCAGCGCCATTGAATCCTCCCCAGGCACCCACTGGGATGTTGGATTTTCTGTCTGTCCTGTTCTTCCCACATCCAGTAACAGCAAGGCCAGCTCCTGGCACTGGATTTTACTGGGCCACCATGAATGACACTCGTCTCCACTGCGTAACAGATGACCATCCAAAACCAGCCCTGTCACACCTGCTCTGGTTACAGCTCAAAGGAGCAGTTAGCTCCAAAGTTATCCAGCAGCTCCGGTGTCTGCTGATCAGCTTCAGTCTGATGGGTTTATCTACACTGGTCCTTATATGACAGAAAATCTATTCAGCAGTCTGTGCAACACATGCTCCTTTTACCAATGCCGTTCTGTCAGTTTCAGCATTGTTTTGCCTTAGGCCTAAATTATCTTTTGTCAAATGATGAAGATCACCTTTTATTTTCCACTGTGCTGGTGCTTTTGACTTCATGAATCCCTCTGATCTTAAGAAAAACAATTAAAAAGAACTTTACTCTCACAGTTTTCAAATTACTCTCAATGATTTTTTTTCAAACTCAAATTACAATTTCACAAGCACTGCTGCAACTTCCATTCCTACATCAGTGATCCCAGCTCTAACTCATAATCCCATAATTTCTTCAATCCAACCATTGACGATCAGAAATTGTATTTTTTGCTGTCACTTTAAACTTCACATGTCACCCTATTCAGGCTGGGATTGGCTCCAGGCCTCCTGTGGCACCTAATTATATAAGTGGAAGGTGGATGGATGGACGGATGGATGATTTGCCTTTCTCCAAAACACAAGGTTAGGGTTAGCACCTGTGATGCATCTCACAGGGTTTACGGTAAGACTTGGGTCTGTCTTTTTGTTTTCCTTCTCCAACATCAAAATAAATCTTCTGTTTCTTGCAAAATAGTGGACTATGCATTGATAGGAAGAAAAATATTTTCCAGAATGTTCCTCCCAAAAGGCCTGATCTGACTAGAAAATAGACAAATAATACTCCATCTGTGAAATTTCCTAGTTCCTAGTGAAAAACTCATTTTGATTGTGTCACATTTGTGGTGCAACGGAAAAAAATTAAGATGGATTTTTCAGCCCAAAGCACATCCAGCACCAGAAAGGAGAATCACAATTTAGTCAGTAATTTAAAACAGATTTTTAGGACTAATTCCAAATGGGGTTAAACCCTCCTGCCTCTACTACCTCCACATCGTTGGCAGCTAAAGATAACTGTGAACTAAACCAGCCTTTTTAATGTCTTTTCCCTCTTTTCTTAATCTTTCTGGTTTATCCAATTATAGAGGTGTGCAAAAGGGAACTGCGTGAATATATAATATATATATATATAAACAAAACTCCAACTATCATCTAACTATCATCTAAATCCACTCTACGAGTCCTGTCTTTGCATCTTAATCCATTCCCCACCACAGCATAGTTCTGCACTCTTGCAGCATTCAAGGCCACAGACTTGCTGAGGTATTAAATTTGCAGACAGTAATCAACAGCTGCATGCTGAAGGGTACACTATGTTGTTTTTGCTTGCTCTTGTGTGTTCCCATAAAGGTCAGTTATGGTAGCAGACAGCACACAATCTTCAAGTCCACAAAAAGAGGTTTCCAAACATTAGTCCTGTGATGATGTTTAAAAAGAGGGAGGTTCTGCTACAGACACTGAAGATGAGAGATTTACAAGCTCATGGGTTTAAAACGAGGAATAAAGCTGTGCTTTTTATGGAAAACTGTGTTTTTTTAACTTGAAGCCCCATTGGTGAGCTTCGGTTTGGGGTGTTGGTATCGGGGCGACTGTGAAGAAAGAAATCAATTTGTATTTCAGCTACTCTACATCATACTGACTTGAAGCAACCACAATGTGCAAAGTCAGACAGACAGAAGTAGATAGAGTTACAGGCGATGCACACAAGCATACATGACACACTTGTAAGAGCATAATTGCAGCTTAACCAGCTGTGGTAAAGGCGAACATTCATTTACACACAGTGGAACTCCATTTCAATGAGCTGTGCATAATTGCAGTGTATTAAAGCGTGGTCTTTGGGAATTTTTATCCACATGACATTCTGAAATGGAAAGAAAGAAATTGAGAAATCCTTCTGATGGCAGCTCTCTGCCGTTTTCTGGTTCTTCTGTGGAAAAACACATTGTTGAATAATGTCTTTCTCCTGCCTCGCTGCGACCCTGCCAAAGTGTCACCACGTCCATTCCTATTAAGCATGAGGCGCGTGGCGTTGGCGGGACAGGGTTGAGTTTTCTGGAGTGTGCCATGCGTCTTCTGCTTAATAGCCGTTAGCTTTATGAGGGATCGGGGCTGCTTAAAATAAGACTTGGCGGTACCTGGCACGGTTTGTGTTCCTGCAATGACTGACTGCTATGAAGGAGGAGAGGAGCAGTAATAACAATGCAATGAGCAATAGGAAGAAGTCCATGCATGCATATAAACAAAACAGATGGAAACAGATAAGCAAATGTGGAATATCGATGTAAACCAAGATGTAGAAGAGTTCATATCAACAAGGGCACTGGAAATCTCATCTCTCAGGCTCAGGTGCAATTTTTTTGACAGCTCAGACAGAATCAGCACTCAGCCATGTGTTCGTCATGATTCTCTAGTTTTTCCACATAAAATACTTCTGCTTATGTATATGTACACACATGAACACATACATGCCATACAATAAATCTGTGTTTAGGTCAACCTGTCCTTACAGAGTGCTTAGATATGTGAAATCATTCTCTCCTTACTTAGTGCACGCCAAGAAAGTGTCTACTGTCTACTGTATTTTTTATTTCCTATAGAAAACTACAGTAAATAACTGGTAGGTCTTGAACTTCGCACCAGATCCTCACACTTCCCGTGTTAATAAAAGCTCATAGTAACAGGGTTATCGTATCAATCAGTATGAACTGTACGAATAATGATAGAAAGTGACAAAAGTCACTTTGTCTACACAAAAATCATTTGACCACAGAAATAGATTTGAGTGAGCCAACCAGCCAAAAATCTACAGGAATACAGGATGATATCCACCCGCCAGGTGTGTCAGCTCACCTGAACAGACCTGGAAATCAAGTTTCTGCCTAAGGATTGACTGTGCTTCACTCTCTTTTACTTTAGACGAGATCGGAGGTGCTCAGGGTGGTATGGCTGTAAGTTAAATAGGGGTGGCTGTAGCTCAGGAGGTAGAGCAGGTCATCTACTGCTCAGAAGGTTAGTGGTTCAAGCCCTGGCTCCTCCGGACTATATGCCAAGTATCCTTGGGCAAGTTGCTTTCTGATGCATCAATGAGAGCATGAATATTAGTAAAGAACAAAATCTGAATTCGGGTGAATGTGGCATGTTGTGTAGAGCGCTTTGACTACTCTGGGGAAGTAGAAAAATGCTATATAAGAGTCAGACCATTTAATTAACACTACAACTCTATAGTGAACAGACATAGCAGGTTTTATCAGGTTTGACCCCCCAAAACACAAAAAGAAAATTATCAAAGACTTTTTGAGAAACTGGAATTTTTCATTCCATTTGTGTTGACATACAGTTTAGTTAAACATGTTTTTAACCCTTTAAAGCCCGAAACATGAAATCATTTCAGGCAAATTCTTTTTTGTTTTGAGATTATTGAACCATTTGACAGATTTGTTATAAAATGTATTTTTAATTTTTATAGTATTTGCTACATCTGGAATTTTGCTTAAAATGTGTATAATAGAGTATAATAACACTGTAACACTGTAAACTCCAAATATGTCCAGATAAGGTGTTAAGTAAAGTTAAGTAAAGCATGCTACACTGCAGATGTCTTTTAAGAATGTGATGATAAAAAATAATCACTAGATGGAGCAATCAGCCCACTGAAACACACAAACCCTGTATTGGAGGATGGTAGATACCTTAGGTTTACATTGCGGCTTCAGTGTCTGTATTTTTGTGTTCAGACATCAGTAATCTCATCCACTGCCTTCCACGCAGGGACCCTTATTCCTAATGATACGAAGGGGCCACAGAGGAGACTGTTTAGCTTTTGATCCTCATATAGTTAAGGTGGCACACAAACATAAAAAATTATGTCTATTACTAAATATCAGTATCAGTTTAATATATGTAGCACATTTCATTACACATAAAGTCAGTGTGCTTAGTGTAAAACATCAAAGTAGTGTATGTTTTATCTGTGTCTGAAATTTGGTGGCCTCATGTAATGTGCTGAGATGTGCAAAAAAGTCGCAACAGGAACTCAGGGAGGCGAGGGAGGCGAGAAACAGAACTAAGAAATAATGTAAACTGGGGAAAACTAAGAATTAAACAACAAACCTGAACATAAGGAGACGGAGAACGGCAGTAACATGAAGACCGATAAGCAGGGAGAACAGCATGGAGGGAGACAGACAGACCAGTAACAAACAGGCGATAACACAGGATTTATATACACACAGGAGCAATAAGGGAATTAGAAACAGGAGGGAAACACAGCTGGGTTTAATTATACATAAGGAGACAAGGGGAAGCAAAACTAGACTCACTGCACATAGGACTGGGACTATCAAAATAAAACAGGAAACAAGACATAATTCACAAAGACATGGACTTGACACTGAGAGAAAGACTGAAAGAATATGACACATGGAACACAAGGAAGACCAAAACAACAAATAACATCAAGATTGTTTGTATTTTGTATTTTATTGTTTACTCTATTTAATTTGTAAAATATGTATACACTCACACACACATATATATACACACCCGTAGATATACATATTTAGTATACACATTCAGTAATATGCATACACTCTTATATTGTACATATATTTATTCATATAATTCTCAGATTTAGCCATTCTTATATTTTGCTTTTTCTTATGTTATTGTATTTTTGCACACCTCTGTTGCTTGTGAAGCTCGCACACAAGCATTTCACTCAAAGCATTTCACTGTACCAGTGTATCTGCACATGTGATGTGACAATAAAAGTGATTTGATTTGAAACCAATAATCAAAATAATCAAACCATGATTAACCAATAATCAAGAAATAGAACTCCAACACAAAACACTGGGAAGTACCCGAAACATAGCAGAATGCAGGTGCAAGGGCCCTGTACTGCTGATTGCAACTTTAATTAAAGCTTTGCATTTTTCACTTGTTTTAATTTTAATTAGTTTTAAAAAAAATTCAGTGTACCTTTAACAACAAACCTAGAATAAATTTTCATGAAGCAAAGAGAAATTTAAACACAATGAAAAATATAAAAGCTAGGAGTAATCGAAACAATTGCACAACTGATGACACAGTAAGTGCTGTGAAATCACTTGTGGGCCAGTTGTTCGACAACATTACACCGGAGCAGTGGGACGAGTTTCTGTTAGGTCGCACAGACAAGGTCACCACACAACAGCTCTCTAAATAGACTATGTGCACCTTAGCATATGCTACTTCCAGTGGGGAAACTCCTGTAGGGCGCTTCGTTTTCGGTGTGATATTCGCGTCTTGTTTACGGTTGGGTTTTCGAAAAAAAAAAAAGTCAACCAAATGGATGAATCAAGCGGCGATTTACATTTCTCAAGATGTCTTGGGCATTTACCGAATATATCTGTAGATGATGTTCATCAACTTGTCGATATTATTCCCTTCCGCCTCAGAGCAAAAGAGAGTATGGATTGAAATTTCTCAATATTTGTATAGAGTTCCCTCGTTCATCGCGGGTGCTATGTTCTAAAAATAACCAGCGATAGGTGAAATCTGCAAAGTGGCCAGCTTTATTTTTTACAATTATTTCAGATGTTTTAAGGCTGTAAAACCCGTCACTACACATTTTATACACTTTTCTCAGACAGACATGAACAGTTTCACACTTTTCTCTCTTGTTTAAACTCTCAAAGTTCAAACCTTCGTAAAAAAAAAAAATTTAAAAAATCCATTATAAAATAAAGATCAAAACGTGTTTTCAGTCTCAAACATTTATTTGAGAAATAAATTTTCTATAAATAATAATGACAGATTTTAGAACTAATGAATTTAACTTTAAGCTCAATTGCTTAATTTAAGCTAACAAACAATCGATCTACGCTCTTCAAACATCAAAATTGATCATTTGATATATTTTTTTTATGACACAGCAATGGGTAGTGTACCCTCTGCTCTTTGTAACTTAACGTAATCTTTCCGTTTTCGTATTTTGGACATGATTTTTGAGTCCACCTTCGCAGTAGCAATTGACTGCAAAATAAAGCTACCAGAAATGTACAACCCTACATCCGGTCTTAAAACAGGAAGTTAGCATTTTTTTGTGCACAGGGTCTATTTGTGGGGAAACATTGTGACTCTGTGCTCGCAGTCAACATCTGCAAACCAGGGGTCTTCCTAGGCCACCCCTGCACTTGACGTCTCCTCTGCCACTGCTGGCAGAAAAACAGTCAAGCGAACGAAGACTGCACGTGGCGGTGGGTTAAAGAAAAAACTCAAAAACCTGTGGATGTGCTGTAGGCGTCAGTCAAGTTCTGTCAGCTCCACAGACGGAGTTGAAAGCGCCGTAGAAAATCCATTCAATGTAACACCTTGTGACGTTCCTAAGAATTACGCCGTACACTCAGTCATTGACGGTGTGATTTTACAGGCCGAAAAAGCAGCACATCTCTCTGCTCAAAATTACAAGAAAGAAATGTTTGACAATGTCATGGGCCCTGTGCCTCACCAGCTGATCCTGTATTAGGCAACATGTTTTCTCTCTCTCTCCCTCTCTCACCCACCTGCCGGGGCGGTGCTCATTATGGGCTCCCGCCCCTGGCCCACGCACCTGCTGCCTATCGGGATGATCGCAAGGCCGATTTAAGACGGCAGCACTGTGTCACTCGTCGCTGGATCGTTATCAGCATCAGTCTCTCAACCATTTGTGAGTTAAACTCCGTAAAGTTATTTCCGTCTGTTCGTCATTAAGCCCCGTCTCTGTGTGCAGATCTACCCCGGACCTTTCCCTGCCTGCCTGTTTCCGTGTGGATGAGTGAGTGGATTTGTGTTTCCCCAGTGTGGGGAGTGAAGAGAGAACCTTTGGAGTGCGTCTGATTCCCGTCTTTCCCTCACATACCCCAGAACCCTGGACCCCCCTCCCCTCCCTCCAGCACGTTGTAAATAGTATCACCAGGTGTCGTTGTGTAAATAAACTGATTGTTAACTCTGCAAAGATTCCCGGTCTGCGCCTCAGTCCATTAACTAAAACGTGACAGACAAACTCTGGCCTGAGCTGGAGTCTAAAGAAGTAGAAATCGCAGAAAATGTGGAAACTGTCATTTTCTCTGACATCTGTAAGGAGCTTGCTATTCCAGAGCATGCTGTTTTCTCCGCCATGCTTTTAGACGAAAAACACCAAGAAACGATCATTTCCACATTCAAAAAACACCTGGTTCCATCTTATGGATATACATCTAGTTCTGTAAAAGCAGAAACTCGCTCTGTGGAAAAAGCTCCAACCCCACAGAAATCCCCTGTTAAAAATGAAAGCGTGCCGGCTGAAAACAACTCTGAGGATAAAATATGGCTGAGCAAACTTATTCAAACTGTGTTTTCACAGTTTGCTGAAATATCAGTGTCCCCCTCTTCCGATTCTCTGCATGAACGTTTGTTGGAGAAGGTCTGGGCTGAAATCCAGAACATTAAAGTGCCTTTAGGCCCAGAAGTGCTGGAAAAGGTTGCCAAGGACATTTTCAGTGATCTAAATGAAAAATTAACTACTTTAGACGAATCACTGATTGACACCACAGTTTTTTGTGTGTTCAAACAACACCTATTGGCATTAACAGACACGTGTCAAGTTGAATCACGTGAAAAAGAAGAAAAATACAGACTTTCTGTGGAACTCTGTAATGAGGACGTGGTTAAGTCTGTTATTGATAAGGCAGGCATTTTCACCCCCTTAGACAGGCTTCCAAAACAGGTTTACCACTGTAGTCTGGACAGAAATCAAAGAAGAATATGTTAAAGTCCCATTGGAGAACCACAACAAGCTGGTTTACAAATCTCTTTGCAAAAAGTGGAAAAACCAGAGAACGTTCTCACGTTCATGCAGTTACAACAGCCAATAGTTGAGGAAACGATGATGCAATTCTACTCTGCAATCATCGAGTCCATCCTCACCTCCTCCATCAACGTGTGGTACGCTGGAGCCACTATCAGGGACAAACAGAGACTGCAGCGTGTTGTGCGCTCTGCTGAGAAGGTGATTGGCTGCAGACTCCCATCTCTGCAGGACCTGTACACCTCCAGGACACTGGGGCATGCAGCTCGGATCTCAGCTGACCCTTCTCACCCTGGACACAATCTGTTTGACCTACTCCCCTCAGGCAGGAGGCTCCGGTCCATTCGCACCAGAACCTCTCGCCATAAGAACAGTTTCTTCCCCTCTGCTGTTGGACTCATGAACAATAACCGTATGACTGTTCCCACCACTAACACATGACCCTACGCTGTGTTCACTGCATCATTCCATGTTTGGCACTGATCACCACCTGCACTCATGTAGTAGTGATGGGATTTCCGGCTCTTTTTAGAGATCCGGCTCTTTTGGCTCGGCTCACTAAAAAGAGCCGGCTCTTTCGGCTCCGAACCGGCTCTTCAGGTTGTTTTGTTGCTTTAATTATTTAATCATTAACAATAATATAAAATTATGCAGAAAAGGAATTACTAATGTAAAAAAAGTGGTTTTATTTATATATGTTTATATATGGCCCCTAGAGACAAAGCACGTACAAACTCTAAAGCATATACAAACTCCAAAAAGCACGTACAAACTCCAAAACACATTTCTAGCGTTTACTGAACTTCCAAAACAGAGCTACCCAGATCACTTAAATTACACAATTGAAAACATGTGTGTATTGTTTGTGTATTTATAGACAAGCACTCATATTTATTCAAATAATTTTTAAAAAAGTTTATTTACCTGTTACTACCACACACCAAATCCGGTTGTTGATACTTCCTGGCTTGTGTAGCCACTAGGTAACAAAAGCTCAACACTGCGCCCTAGAAACCTGGAGCACTTCTGTTGTCTTTTGTACGTGTTTTGGAGTTTGTACGTGCTTCTGAGTTTTTACATGTTTTGGAGTTTTTACGTGCTTCTGAGTTTTTACGTGTTTTGGAGTTTGTACGTGCTTTGTCTCTAAGGTCCACCATAAATATACTTTATTTATTCACTCCTCATAAAATGTAATAAATAAATCATATAATACAAAAAACAACTATTTACATTTTAAACTTTTAACTATTTAAATTTTCAGCTTTTTCCTTTTAAACAAATTTAACGTGAAACAACACTGCAAACCACAACACAATTAAATATAAATTAAAATATTAAAACAAAAAGAAGATGCACCTTCTCTGTCATATGGGCCTGCATGATTTCTGAATCCTTTATCATCTGCAACTGAAAATAGTGGATGATTACTATACCTTTCTAATGTGACGTTGTTGTCCCTGGCTCTCTTTCTCTCTGGCTCTGTTCCTGTGCTACTGTGAGTGTAACTAACGCCCCTCCCCCCTCTGCCCAGCGCAAAGTACAGGCCGCGCATGCGGAGTTTAGCGGAAAAAAGGGCGAGAGAGAGGGTGAGAGAAAGAAAAAAAAAAAAAACACCTCACGGCTCCCAATAAGGAGCCGGCTCGCGTCGTTCACTTCAAAGAGCCGGCTCTAAGAGCCATTTCGTTCGCGAACGACCCATCACTATCATGTAGATATCTATCTACTTAGCACTTTTAATTCTTATTTTTATTTTTATGTCTATTTAAGCGTTATATGACAGTATGTTTGCACTAAGTACCGCAGCAATTTCCTAATGTTGTAAACCTGCTCAACATTTGGCAATAAAACCCTTTCTGATTCCGATTCTGAAACAATCGTGGACGTGTTCAAAAACCAAGAAGCAAACTTATCTAAGAAACCGGGTTCCATCCGCAGTTTTTTCTCGTCTGCACGTTTCTGTAATGTAGGGAAATCAGCTGAAAAACATTTCTTAAAAACTAATTGGAGCCATTTTTAAAATCATAATGGTGTTCCTAAAAATTGGGTGTATTCGAACAGGATGGATGGATAACCACAGGACTTTTTCCCATATGATAACTAAAACACAAAATATATTAAGACAGATTACTGTTCCAAACCTAAAGATAAAAGTGCATTTACTGGACTTGTTTTGTCAGCTCTTGCTTTTCAAAGACAGTGAGGAGCAAAGTCCATTTGGAAATGCTTGTTCTGATGAAGTTGTATACAGCAGCGTAGTGAATAAGGATCTGTGTCCACGAATCCTCAGCAGTGACAACACTTAAACATCATAGTTCAAAATCCTTAACGCACACCTTTTTCTCTGTTTAAGTAGAGGAAGAAGTCTGACATATTTCAAGACCATTAAATGTTAGACAAGGCTCTGAAAACGAGGTCACGGTTACTTCTGAAGCAAAAACCTCTGCTTGTGCGCACAGAACCTAAATTCAAACAAATAAGACAATAATAAGGCAAATCACTACAAAGTGACACCAGAGGCTGGAGAAGAGCAAGCATAAAGTGACACATTTTGTGTGCACAATTTCTCTTGTTACTACTCTTCATATACCAGTGTGACAAAGTCCTGAATGCAGCCTGCACGTTAGTCCATCAAGTTCCATCTGAGCTTTAAATCAAATGCACTCAGCTTTTCCTTGGATTTTTTAGAGTTGTTCAGTTCCCACAGGAACTTCAGCTGTCGGGGTTAACATGTCGCTGTGTTGCTCCGCCATCTCAGCCATTGAGTGTAGTTGCAATTTATTCTGAGGAAAAAAAAGAGGAACAAAGCATTTTAAAAAGTTTGTATTTTTATTCATTTTTTTACCTTATACATAAAAAAGCAGCAACAAAAAACAAAGGATTAGGGCTGTTCGATATACCAATATATATGACGATATAAAAATGTCTATCGTTTCCTATTATACGCTATCGTTTGTTTCGCGGTGTTGCAAAATAAACTGCTTACGGCAATATTATTTCATGGTTTTGATGGTCACTGTAGTGGCTATATTAATTTCTAAAAGTTCTCTCTTTCTCTTATATTAAAAAATTACCACACTACGGACAGACAAGCGACTGTTTTTACGGTAAAACCATTGTGTGGCTCTGCTGTCCACTTGTTTATTTTCTACATAAACCTTTCACAATAAAGCTCAAGATCCTGTTGAGACTTTTCAAAATAATGACAAAATACATCATTCAAACATCGAATTTCAGAATATGCTTCAAACAAATGACCTCAAATAAAAACATGAAGTAACTATAAATGGGGCTTACAGTCACCATGCGAATGAAGGCACAGAGAATACCAGCATGGCCAGTGAAGATGAGGCAGAACCAGGTAGCTCAAAACAGAAAGACCAGTCAAAACAAATCAAGGACCTTACTGCCAAACGATTTGCCGGGGGTCCGGTGTTCTCACGGGCTCTAGTGAGCCTAGCCCCCGGCTAGCTATCGATCTGGTGGGTAACAGACGTCTCCGAAAACGTCGAAGCACTTTTGAAAATATCTGGTGTCTTAATAAACCAAGCAGATATTTGAAGTTTACACAGCTACATTCTCACCTGAAAATATGTTAAACGTTTATTTTATGACCCAGAAAGAATAATATTAAAACTAGCTGCCGCCATTGTTGGAAACTGAGCAGGGCCGCGCTATGAATTCTGGGACAGGTTGGGCCACAAAGTATACACCCGACCCATCCTTCAAATCTGGGGAAATGAAGTGCGCCTTTGTCTGAGTCTTCAAATTTGGACAGTCTTCGTCACATCACTGTAACGTAATCGGCCTAAAAATGCGGGTACATGAGGATGCGGTTCCTGAATTTGGACACACGATACCAGACACTGCTTCTTCTTCTTCGAGGTTTAACGGCAGCTGGCATCCTTGTGCTGCCATCTTCTGTTTCAGTCCGTTATTACACTCAAATCCTACTACTTATAGACTCTGTGCACGAGAAAATGCTAACTTCCTGGTTTGAGACAGGATGTAGGGTTGTACATTTCCGGTAGCTTTACTTTGCGGTCAATCGCTACTGCGAAGGTATACTCCAAAATCATGTCCAAAACTCGAAAACGGAAAGATCGCGTTAAGTTACAAAGAGCAGAAGGTGGGGACACTCACCACTGTTGTGTCATAAAAAATTGAAAGATCAATTTTGACGTTTAAAGAGTTTAGATCGATCGGTTGTTTACATCACTCAACACAAGCAGAACTGCATCACTGCAGCAGAAGACACATCGTCCACATTCAGAAGCACATCTCTGTATAGTGACTGGTCTTATGATTTAAACAGGCAAATGTTCAGCATTCAAACTCAGGTGAACAATAGTCAAACCAGATGTTTCCCCCATTATGTCGAGATCAGCTAGTCAAGTACACACCCACACAGCATGTTAACGAACCGTGAAAAAAAGCCACACAAAAAATGAATGATTGCTGGTAAGGGTTTCTATACATTAGTATTTACAGTGGTTCCTCGTTATAACGCGGTTCACCTTTCACCTCGCTGTTTCGCAGATTTTTTAGTGCAAGTTTGCATGCTTTTTTTTTTGCTTTTTTTTTTACATCACATTGTGTCCTGCGTCCTGATCACTGCAGAGTAGTGATGGGATTTCCGGCTCTTTTTAGAGATCTGGCTCTTTCGGTTCGGATCAGGTTGTTTTGTTGCTTTAATTAATTTATTATTAACAATAATATTAAATTATGCACAAAATGAATTACTAACGTAAAAAAAGTGGTTTTATTTATATATGTTTATATATAAATATATGTGGTGGCCCCTAGAGACAAAACACATTTCTAGCATGAACTGAACTTCCAAAGCAGAGCTACCAGATCACTTAAATTACACAATTGAAAGCATGTGTGTATTGTTTGTGTATTTATACACAGGCACTCTTATATATTCAAATAATTTAAAAACAATGTTCATTTACCTGTTACTACCACACACCAAATCCGGTCGTTGGTACTTGCTGGCTTGTGTAGCCACTAGGTAACAAAAGCTCAACACTGCGCCCAGCATCCTGGAGCACTTCTGTTGTCTTTTGTACGTGCTTCTGAGTTTTTACGTGCTTTGGAGTTTGTAGGTGTTTTTACGTGTTTTGGAGTTTTTACGTGTTTTGGAGTTTGTACGTGTTTTTACGTGTTTTGGAGTTTGTACGTGCTTCAGAGTTCGTACGTGATTTGAAGTTTGTATGTGCTTTGTCTCTAGGGGCCACCGTAAATATACTTTTATTTATTCACTCCACATAAAATGTAATAAATAAATCATATAATACAAAAATCAACTATTCACATTTCAACTTTTAACTATTTAAATTTTCAGCTTTTTCCTTTTACAAATTTAAAGTGAAACAACACAAAACACTGCAAACCACAACACAATTAAATATAAATTAAAATATGAAAACAAAAAGAAGATGCATATTCTCTGTCATATGGGCCCGCATGAATAAACTTTCTGAATCCTTTATCATCTGCAACTGAAAATAGTTGTGGATGATTACTATACCTTTCTAATGTGACGTTGTTGTCCCTGGCTCTCTTTCTCTTTCACTCCCTCTGGCTCAGTTCCTGTGCTACTGAGTGTAACTACCGCCCCTCCCCCCTCTGCCCAGCGTAAAGCACAAGGCTCGCGTTCTGATTCCATAAGTGAAGCAGAAAAAAAGTGCGAGAGAGAGGCTGAGAGAAAGAAAAAAAAACAAAAAAAAAAAACACACGTGACGGCTCGCGATAAGGAGCCGGCTCGCGTCGTTCACGTCAAAGAGTCGGCTCTAAGAGCCATTTCGTTCGCGAACAACCCATCACTACTGCAGACGATCTCCTCCATGACGCCTCTCCTGTACAGTACAGAATCGCTGCATCGATCGCTAGCAGTGTGACTCTGAAGTGCAGTGCTGTATGTGAACGTTTTGCATCGTCAAAAAATAAAATTGGCTACTTGATTTCACCTATCGCTGGTTATTTTTAGAACATAACACCCACGATAAACGAGGGACCGCTGTTTACAGATACTGAGAAATATAAAATTTGAATCCCTTTTCTCTTCTGCTCTGAGGCGCAGGGGGAAAAATATCGACAAGTCGATGAACATCATTTACAGATATATTGGGTAAATGCCCGAGACATCTATAGAAATGTAAATCGCCGCTTGATTCATTCATTTGCTTAACTTGTTCTGGACCGTAAACAGGGCGCGAATAGGACACCGGAAACAAAGCTCCCCACAGGAGTTTTCGCACCGGAAGTAGCACATGCTAACGTGCACATAGTCTATTCCTGCGTCTTTTGGGATCTTACGAAACTTCAAACGACACGTTGACTATTAAATTAGTCGTCGACGATTTTAATTGTCAACGTAATTATGACTAGTCGACTAATCGTGGCAGCCCTAGCTGTTAGGTGCTGAAAAGAAACCCTAGACTCAAACATTAGAACAGGCTTTTCCTCGCAGGAAGCCATGTAATAAATACTCACAAAGAAAATGGCGGCCGTTTAAACTCATGTCTAAAAATGTATAGTTTCATGCATCGGTCAAAACACTCGACTCCAGGTACACAATGCCCAGCTGAAAACACTTCACACAAGTCGAGTTGCCTGGGATTCACAGAACTTACAGAAAATGCACTATTTTGTGATATATATCATTATCAGGGGAGAGATGTCTTATATCGGGATAAGAGATTTTGGTCATATCACAAAGCCCTACAAAGGATTCACGAGTTGCATACACATAACAGCATTCTGTTGCAGCATGAGCAGTTTATAATTACCTTGAAAAACTAAATCAATCACAACACTAAACTCACCTTCTGTTTGTAGAGAGGTTGATCAGGTTTTTTCTTCATTTCCTGAGACCAGCTGCTCTGGATCACCAGCTTGTATCTTCATCTTTTTTTCTCTCAGTGAAGTCTTTCCTTTTCTTGTCCATTACCCTGCACTGGAAAACCAAAGTGTGTGATCAAAGGTGAAATAAGTGATATTTTTCCACTGCAAGATTTAGAGTGCTTCAAGTAGTGATCGCTGTTGATCCACTTCTCAAATAATCTCTAAGGATCTGAATTTTTAAGAAAGATACAAATATTTCTTCTTATATTTGGCTAAAAGCTTGATATAGACATAACAGTTTATATAATATGTCAGCATCCTCCAAGTCATATAAAGCCCCTGCACACCAGCACTGCGCTTACATTATACTTCAATCAAGATATAGTTATTATTGATTTATTATTTATTTTTGTAGTTATAATTATTAGTATTTAACCACATTAACACAACGGTTGACAAAAAATATTGCACATACTAGAAATGCTGCTCAGGATTTCATAAATTACATTTTCAACAAATGTTGGAGTAAAACTGTGTCTGTCTGCAAATATTAATTAAACATTTCTATGTGCTACAAAATGGCCATAATGATAAATGTGCTGAGGTGAAACTAAACTTTAAATAATATTACCATTACAGTCGGTTTACCACCAAATTAATCTATGCTGGTCAACTAGCTAAATGTCTTTACTTTCAGAGGCTAAAATTAGCATTTGTTAGCGTCAGCATGGAAGGTCTGAGGCTTAAACTAGGGTTAGTGTACCTTTGCCTGAAACCCTTTAAAGTGTACAGTAGAGGCAACTGTAAAACATAGGTATTGATATAGTACTTATTAGAGTCCTAAAGTAATTTCTTCCTCTCTATACATTAGTAGAACCAAGAAGTCACTTTTCCCAGTTATCCACATTGCTGACTTTCGTTAATTAGCAGGTTAGCAGTCACAGATGTGTAATACCCAGAGAGATGCAGACAGCTAACTAGTGTTTATGAAAACTGGTCCAACCACTGAAGAGCAAAACAGGTGGTATAATTATTTTAACATTAACTAAAATGGAAAGTTTAAGCCACGTTAAACCTAATTAACAATTAATTTTTAAAAAATGAGTCAGAAAAATATCCCTGACTTGTCTGGAGACAGCAGAAACCATTTAACAAATAAATTAACAATTCTTTCTAAATGAAAACACGGAGTCTTTTGAAAAACATTATTTTAATAAAAGAAAACATGAGTTTTAATATTTACCACTGAAATTTGAAGGCTGTTTCTCCAACTCCAGAGTCCAAAGTCCAGAGGAAGCCTGAAAGAAGTGTAATGGCTGCTCTTGCGCTTACTTTCCCTCCTTTTGGGGTTCTTTTTCCCACAATGCATTGCAGTAGTTGAGAAGTAAATACACACACACACATATGTGTGTGTATATATATATATATATATATATATATATATATATATATATATATATATATATATATATATATATATATATATATATATATATATATATATATATATATATATGCAAAAAAAAAAACAACCAAAACTTTAATTTTACAGTGTTTATTTATCAGATAAAGTAAGTTAAATTTCACTATCACTATATGTTGCGACTTTCATCCGTAAATAAAGCCGCGGCCGGCTGAGTTGGTTGTGTCCCTGTGATGCGCCTCCAATAATCCATAATGAGTCGTACTTGTACTTTGCGCATTTATTTTAAGAACGAAACAAAAACAAATGTTTGCGCTTTCAATCAATTAACAAATAGCGCATGGATTAACTGATGTGCCAAAAAATGACGGTCAACAGAAAAGTTTGCCCACAAACCACTCACCCAACAACACCTGCTGCGAACACCGAGATCAGGTAAATAGACTGTGACCACACCCACATGCCATCACCGGAGACACAGGTAAGGCTATACACCTGTGCCACCATAACAAAAAGGCAAAACATAAACATTGACTTTGGCTCTTACAATACCGGCCCCTAATTATTATCTTTTAAATAATAATTACATAACAATCAAGTCTTACATCATTTGCTTGTTCATAAAACATTTCAATCGCCCTTTAGTGCAACATGCATCAGTACTACTACTTGTGGTTCACCATTTGTGAAGTTAATAACCCATAAATAAAAGGAGTAGGTCACTTAAAGATTATCCAGTCAGTCCAATATGTTAAATATTCTCCGTATCCAGTCTTTGTCTTGATCCGAAGATGACGAACAAATCCCCTTTTGTCCTGGATTGTCTCTTCTATTTTTCCAGTTATCCAGGAATTCCGTGGTGCGGAATCATCAACAATGATCACAATGTCCCCTGGCATGAAGTTTCGTTTTGGGTTGCACCATTTCTGTCTTTGTTGCAGTTGTGGAAGATATTCTTTAATCCACCTTTTCCAGAATAAATCTGACATATATTGGACTTGTTTCCATCTGCGACGAGCATATATGTCATCTTTTTGAAAACATCCTGGTGGTAATGATGGTGCAGTCTTAAGAAGCAACAGGTGGTTTGGAGTAAGTGCTTCAAGGTCGTTTGGATCTGTAGAAGCCTTTGTAATAGGACGACCATTCAAAATAGCTTCAGCTTCACATAAAACAGTCCTGAGGCTCTCTTCATCAAGACTTTGTACATTTAAGGTGGAATTAAGAATTTTTCTCACAGATCTTATAAGTCTTTCCCATACACCTCCATGATGTGAGCCAGCTGGGGGATGGAAAGTCCATTTAATGCCATTTTGAAGAAGGGTATTGTGTAGACTATCATTTCCTTCAGCTCACGATGGGCTCCCACAAAGTTGGTGCCGTTGTCAGATCGCAGTTCTTTTACTTGACCACATCTGGCAATAAAGCGACGGGCATTGATAAAAGAGTCTGTGTCCAGTGATGATGCCATTTCAATATGAATAGCTCTTGACGCTAAACATGTGAATATCACACCATAGCATTTTACAGTAGTCCTTCCACGTTTCACTAGAAATGGTCCGAAATAGTCCACTCCAACGTACGTGAATGGTGGTTCATCAGGAGTTACTCTGTGCAGGGGGAGGTCTGCCATTTGCTGTTGTCCTGGTGGGGCATTTACGCGCCGACACACAACGCATTTAGCCACAATTTTTCTTATAGGTACCGTGACACCTGAAATCCAGTATTTTTGACGCAGTTTGGATAACATGTGGTTACGGCCTCCATGACCCACCGCTTCATGGACATGTTGAAGGATTAGGTTAGAAATGTGGAAGTCTTTGGCCAGAATAACAGGATGTTTTCTCTCTTCTGGCATTGCAGTTCTACTGAGTCGTCCACCAACTCTCAACACACCTTCTTCCAGGATGGGAGTAAGTTTATAAATGTGACTGGTTCTCTTAACATTCGATCCTTTTGTTAAACAGGAGATTTCATCAGCAAACCGCTTCCTTTGACAAAAGGAGATTAAAGCCATTTCAGCGCTAATCAGCTCCTCAACTTTGAGACTGCTGGTGTCCAGGCAGTGTTTCTTCATTTGAAGTTCAAGATTTTGTCCAGGATCATGTTTAATCTGTAGTTTTCTTCTACTGTAATGCAGAAGCAGTTTTTTTAACTCTCAGAATCCATGCTACTGCACGCTTCAGCCGAGTCCAGGATGAAAAATACTGAATGAAGTGAGAAACCGGATCCATTTCTTGTGATGTCTGAACAGCATTCACTGTTGTTTTAATTTCTGCATCGTTTGATGAGATTTGTTTCACTTCATCAGGATTCTGAGGCCACTCCTCTTGTGGTAGTAGAAGAAATGGAGGTCCAGAAAGCCAAGTTTGTTTATTTTTCAAAAAGGATTGTACCGTTAAACCTCGAGAAGCCAAATCTGCTGGATTGTTATCCGTGTCCACATATCTCCATTGTTGAGCATTTGAAACTTTGACAATCTCAGAAACTCTGTTGGCGACGAAAGTGCGGAACCTTGTTGTTTTATTGTTGATATATTTTAGTACAGAGGTGCTATCAGTCCAAAATACTGAGTCCTTCAGTTCCATCTGCAGCTCTTTCTTCCACATTACATCCATTCTGCTTGCTAAGGTGGCAGCAGTTAACTCCATTCGAGGGATTGTAACTGGTTTTAAAGGAGCAACACGTGCCTTTCCCATAATGAATGCACAGTGTGCCTGGTCTCGTTCATTCTTTAGTAACAAATAAGTCACTGTTCCATAGCTGTCCTCAGATGCATCTGCGAAATGATGTAACTGAGCAGTTTTTACAGTTCCAAAACTGTTGGTTTTAAAACAATGATCAACCTTGAACTCCTCCAGCTTGTAGAGCTCTTGCATCCAAATAGTCCATTCCTGTATAACTGCATCAGGTAATGCATCATCCCATCCAATCTTTTTTCGACACAGATTTTGCAGAATCTTTTTAGCAGTTAAGATTACTGGTGCCAACATTCCTAAGGGGTCATAAACAGAGCTGACTACAGAAAGGATGCCACGTTTTGTCAAAGGTCGATCTCTTAGAGTGATTCTGAACTTGAAAACGTCAGATTCAACACACCATTGAACGCCCAAAACTCTTTCCACTGGAAGCTCATCACTGATCAAGTCTAGATCCTTTATTTTGTTTGCTCTGTTACTTTCAGGTATTACAGCCAACACATTACGACTGTTACTTATCCATTTGTTCAGTGGAAAGCCTCCTTTCAAGCATATGGCACAGAGTTCATGATAGAGATCTATCGCATCCTCTTCTGTGGCTGCTGAGACGAGACAGTCGTCGACGTAAAAGTTGTTCAACATTGTATCCACGGCTTGAAGGCTAAACTGTTGTTTATGATCTTCAGCACATTTCCTTAGTGCAAAATTTGCACAACTGGGAGATGATGTTGCTCCAAACACATGTACTGTCATCCTGTATTCAACCATGGCTTGAGTGTAATCTCCGTTGGGCCACCAAAGGAATCTCAACATATCTCGATCCTCCTCTGGTATTTTAACCTGATGAAACATGGCTTTAATGTCTGCTGCAATGACAACAGGTTCTTTACGAAATCTTGTCAGAACTCCAATTAACGTGCTGGTCAAGTCTGGACCTTGTAAGAGCTTGCTATTTAGCGACACTCCATGATACTTGGCTCCACAGTCAAACACCACTCTAAGGGTTTTCTTTTGCGGATGCAGAACACCATGGTGCGGCAAATACCATTTCCTGCCATCCGTCCGTTCTAAGTTGTCTTCTGGTACCTTTTCTGCATAACCTTCAGAGATCATATCTGCCATAAAACTGTTATAGTCCTGCAGAAAAGAAGAGTTCTTCATAAGTCTTTTCTTCAGATTCTGAAGGCGTTGTTCAGCAACACTTTTATTATCTGGCATGCAGACCTTTAAGTCTTTCAATGGGAGTCCAATATAATAATGACCATTATGTAGGTTAGCAGTATTGGAAACTTTATCCAAAAACTGTTGGTCTTCCTTAGAAGGTTCTTTCTCATCTCTGGCACACTCTGGAAAATCAGTTTTAAACTGCTGATTCCACAGCTCATCAAGTTTCACCACTTAAACTCTATTGACACTTATCTGTGGCTGATTGTGAGCTTCAGTTTGAGTCTCACCCAAAGGACCGTTTACTATCCAGCCAAGGACAGTTTTAACAGCATACGGTCCATCTCCAACACTTCTAATGACATCCAGTGGTTCCAGAGCCTTTGGCACATTCGAGCCAATTAGCAAATCAATTTCAGAGTCAATTTCTGGCAGATGTACAGACTTCAAATATGGCCACCGGATTATATCGTTCTGGTGAGGAATGTTTCCTTTATGGGCAGGCATAGTGAACTGAGTATAAAGAATGGGAAGATCACAAAACTCATTTCCGTCTAGTCCAGCGACTTCTAAATCTGCAACAATATCCGTTTCAACAACTTTATTTTGTCCCATAGTTCTCAGCAGAATGTTGGATCTTCTTCCATGAATTTTCAGCTTATTCATTAGCTTTACTGTACAAAATGATGCAGTGCTGCCTGGGTCAAGAAATGCATAGGTGTACAATGTTACATTTCCTTTCTTGGCCTTAACTTTCACAGGCACGATTGAAAGTTTGAATTCATCTTTACCGGCCCCAGTAAGAGCACTGGTCTGAATAGAGACTATGGCACGATCCTGAGTTTGTTCCTTTGATTCTTGTTCTTTACTCATTGTCTTTTGATAGATGTGTAACATTTGGCTGCTTTAAACCACACGTCTTGCACCTGAGGCGCTTTTTGCAGTCTCTACTAATGTGTCCTTTACAAAGACATCCGAAACAGACTCCATTCTCTTTTAGAAAAGTGATTGTCTTTTTGCGTTTTTCTTTCCAGCTCTTGACAATTTTCTAAGGTATGTTCACCTTTGCAAAACAAGCAACTCCTCATTTGTGTGGCTCTTTCTTTTTCCTTAACTTTGTCATTTTCTTTATCAGATGCCATCACAGAGGTAGCAAAAGAACTTTCTTTGAATCTTGTGTGAGTTTGAGACTTAAGTTTTCTTGTGTCTCTGTTTGTCATGCAGATATCCTTGATGTCCCCAAACACTGGGTCAGATGCAATCTTCACTCGTTTCTCTAAAAAATCCACAAGATCCTTAAATGTAGCTTGTCGATTACACTTCTCATGGAAATCACAGACTGCAGTTCTCCACTTATCTCTCTGCCTGTAGGGAAGTTTCTTTGTTATAGCTAACATGTTGGCAGGCATGTCAAGCTCCTGCATATAACTGAGATCTTCCATAGCATTGCAACAGCCTCTTAGGAATATTGTGTAAGCTTGAAGAGCTTTCGTGTCCTCTGCTTTTATTGAAGACCAAGCAAGTGCTTTGCTCATGTAAGCCGTGGCAAGTTTATGTTCATTACCAAAATGCTGCCGTAATAAAGACTTTGCCTTTCTGAATCCTGCTTCTGAAGTCATGTGTAGACAACTCCTTACAAGTTCTCTTGGTTGACCCTTTGTGTGTTGTTCCAAATAATAAAGACAATCTCCAGGGTTTTTATTTCTGCTTTCAATGTTGTGTTCAAACGATTTAACAAAAGTCTGGTACTGAAGTGGATCTCCATCAAAAACTGGGATCTCCTTTTTAGGTAATGAAGAAAGACTATGTTGTTGGATTAATAAAGCAGTGAGTTCGTTTTGCTTACTCATGACAGATAAGATGTTACAGTCTTCTTCATGACTAGAGATTTGAGAAGGTACATGTTTATTTTCACGTGAATTTCTAATGTTTGACTGATATGTCAAGGAATCTTCAGAAAGAGTCTGAGGTTGTATTGGAACTCTGCCCGTGGTTAAGAGAGATTGTGAGTCTGCAACATTATGCTCCCTAAAGATATGCACATGTTGCCTTTCATGTACAGGATTATCAGGACGAGTATTCAACACTTGAGTTACCTTTTGTCCCTTTCCAAAATATGACTCCATACCATCTGATATTTTTGATAGTTTACTTTTAATACTGGAACCTTTTGAGCCTCCCAGTACTTTCATTTTTGCAACCGTGGCAGCTATATTTGTTTCCAGCTCCAGTTGCTCGCGCTGTCTCTTTAACTGTGCTTCATGTTCCTCCAAGGCGTGTTTATCCTTAAGCAGTTTTTGCCTTACCATCAGTGCAGCTGCTTCAGCTTCAGCCATTATTCGTGCTGATGTTGTACTTGAGGCTCTGGAGTTTGAGCTTGAAGAACTGATTTTACTCTTTTTGCTTCCTACGTTTGAAACACTGTCACCTGGCTGTATTTCATCTTGTATGTCAGAATTTGTTTTAACCTGCTTTGGAGATGTTAAGATGTTATGTTTATCATTTGTGGAAGAAACCGTCTCCTTTGATAAAACAGTCTCAGCAGAAACGGGCACATCCAAAGTAACAGCAGTAGGCACTTTCTCAGCTTCATTGTCTTTTTCCATAAAAGGTCTTCCAGCTTCAAGAAGCCATCGTTTCACATCTTCAACAAAATCATCATTACATTTTGTTATGCATCCAAACCAGTCAATATAAGCGTCTTGTTCGTCTTTAGGAATCAATAAAATGAATGCATCATGAACTACTTTGGCATTTTTATACAAATCATTCAGTTTTTCCAAGTTAAGCTGCACAGCTTTTGCATTGTCATCATGTTTCATCAATTCTTTAATATCACGAGTTAACCCTTTAATCTTGTTAACATGAGCCTTTCGCTCTTTCTGCAAAGTTTCCATTTTAAAAGCAAGCTTTAGCTTTAGCCGTCAGTTTTGCAGATCTTTTTTCTTCCAGTTCATGTTCGGCTTCTTTTATTTCACTCATCGTCACTTATTCACATGCATCAAAACAACATTATATTCCACAGCTTCAAAGATAGATCACAGCCAATACTTTTCGTCTGTGTAAACCATTGCGCAGCAGCGTCACAGGCTGTCAAAACCAAAGCAGCGTCCTCCAGCTTGCCAAATCAAGCACACGCACGCACACAACGCAGATCAAACCAATGTCCCCAATGGACAAGCGGTGACACTTACAAACTGTGTTCAAAACATCCAATAATACACAGAGTGAATCCGCGTGTCCTACCGCTTCTGAAGTGTCTTTTGTGCTGCGTTCCACCATGCCAGTGTGAAGGTGCCGTTTCCAATTACTCCTTTGAGAACTGCGTCCACTCATCTGAAGGCTCCGTGACTCCAAAACGTATATCCAAAAATCCTCTTCATTGTTCTGATGCGTGCGATAAAAGACAATTTTCTGTTGACTAAATGTTGCGACTTTCATCCGTAAATAAAGCCGCGGCCGGCTGAGTTGGTTGTGTCCCTGTGACGCGCCTCCAATAATCCATAATGAGTCGTACTTGTACTTTGCGCATTTATTTTAAGAACGAAACAAAAACAAATGTTTGCGCTTTCAATCAATTAACAAATAGCGCATGGATTAACTGATGTGCCAAAAAATGACGGTCAACAGAAAAGTTTGCCCACAAACCACTCACCCAACAACACCTGCTGCGAACACCGAGATCAGGTAAATAGACTGTGACCACACCCACATGCCATCACCGGAGACACAGGTAAGGCTATACACCTGTGCCACCATAACAAAAAGGCAAAACATAAACATTGACTTTGGCTCTTACACTATAAATTTCATTATTGTCCGGCTGGAAACAGCAGGGGTGTCAAAATTCAGAGGGCATATCCACCCGAGGACCGAGGCCTTCGCGGTCTAAGTGGGCCGGGTCCTCCGAAAGCCAGGTAGGCTGAAGTGAGCGACTGTGAAATTGGACGGTCAGAATTACGTCACGAGCTCTCTCGGTGGAGATAAACTCTGCCGTCTGCTGCCTGCTATCTAAAATATAACCGGACGCTGGCGTAAATTCTCGACCATCTCACACTTTTGTTTAATCGGTTTTCTGTTTGACGTTTATTCAGTTGTGTGAAATACTCAGGAATCCTCCAGAGGGCTTAATAAAGGTTTATTGACTCTAATCATCTCAGCCAAACCGATTTACTCACGAATAAATAAAACACTGAAAAAAGCCAGACAATAACATTTTTAAGTTATCTAAGTGACTTGTCATGTTTAACCTGAGTAGCGAAAAACCGCTGATGTTTGCTGCTCTCGCCGGCTCAGATATTTAAGGTTTACACACCTACATTCTCGCCTGAAAATATGTTAAAAGTTTATTTTGCGACCCAGAAAGAGTAATGAGAGTAATATTAACACTAAGTCGCTGCCGCCATTGTTGGAAACTGGAATTGGCTGGACCGTAAACAGGGCGCGGGAGCTTTGAATTCTGGGATATGGTTTTTCAATTTTGTTGTCCGGGTGGAAAATCGGGAGAAATTCGGTAGAATGGTGGCTCCGGGAGAAATACGGGTGGGGCACTCCCGGAGAAATCGGGACGGTTGGCATGTATGCCATAAACCCATGCAATAACTTTTTCCCTACATTTACAAAAATCAAAACAAAAAAACGGTTCTGCGGCTCAGTCAGAGAGCGTGTAGCGGTTGCTAGGCAACAGTTTCTCGTTTTTTCTTTAAGGGTGGGCGGGGTTAAACGCAGATCAAATGACATCACATCCAGGGATCAAAGGAGTAGTGACATCACAGGCAACGTCTTAAAAGGCAAGGCAGTCTTAAAAACCCTTATAGACACGCACACCGCTTGTGTTGGGTTCAAACGCAGTTACTTGCTTAATAACAAACCTAGAATAAATTTTCACGAAGCAAAGAGAAATTTAAACACAATGAATAATATAAAAGCTAGGAGTAATCTGGACAAATGTACAACTGATGACACAGTAAGTGCTGTGAAATCACTTGTGGGTCAGTTGTTCGACAACATTACACCGGAGCAGTGGGACGAGTTTCTGTTAGGTCGCTCAGACAAGGTCACCACACAACAGCTCTCTAAATTTGTGGCAAACATTGTGACCCTGTGCTCGCAGTCGACAGCGGCAAACCAGGGGTCTTCCCAGGCCACCCCTGCACCGGACGTCTCCTCTGCCACTGCTGGCAGAAAAACAGTCAAGCGAACGAAGACTGCACGTGGTTGGGGGTTAAAGAAAAAACTCAAAAACCTGTGGATGCGCTGTAGGCGTCAGTCAAGTTCTGTCAGCTCCGCAGACAGAGTTGAAAGCGCCGTAGAAAATCCATTCAATGTAACACCTTCTAACGTTCCTAAGAATTACGCCGTAAACTCAGTCATTGACGGTGTGATTTCACAGGCCGAAAAAGCAGCACATCTCTCTGCTCAAAATTACAAGAAAGAAATGTTTGACAAACTCTGGCCTGAGCTGGAGTCTAAAGAAGTAGAAATCGCAGAAAATGTGGAAACTGTCATTTTCTCTGACATCTGTAAGGAGCTTGCTATTCCAGAGCATGCTGTTTTCTCTGCCATGCTTTTAGACGAAAAACACCAAGAAACAATCATTTCTACATTCAAAAGACACCTGGTTCCATCTTATGGATATACATCTAGTCCTGTAAAAGCAGAAACTCGCTCTGTGGTAAAAGCTCCAACCCCACAGAAATCCCCTGTTAAACATGAAAGCGTGCCGGCTGAAAACAACTCTGAGGATAAAATATGGCTGAGCAAACTTATTCAAACTGTGTTTTCAGAGTTTGCTAAAATATCAGTGTCCCCCTCTTCCGATTCTCTGCATGAACGTTTGTTGGAGAAGGTCTGGGCTGAAATCCAGAACATTAAAGTGCCTTTAGGCCCAGAAGTGCTGGAAAAGGTTGCCAAGGACATTTTCAGTGATCTAAATGAAAAATTAACCGCTTTAGACGAATCACTGATTGACACCACAGTTTTTTGTGTGTTCAAACAACACCTATTGGCATTAACAGACACGTGTCAAGTTGGATCACGTGAAAAAGAAGAAAAATACAAACTTTCTGTGGAACTCTGCAATGGGGACATGGTTAGGTGTGCTTTTGATAAGGTAGGCATTTTCATGCCCCCAGACAGGATTAAAGCCATCCAAAACAGATTTACCACTGTAGTCTGGACAGAACTCAAAGACGAATGTGTTAAAGTTCCATTGGAGAACTTTAAAAACCTCAGCAAGATGGTTTACAAATCTCTTTGCAAAAAGTATGAAACGCCAGAGAACGTTCTCACGTTCATGCAGTTACAATACCCAATAGTTGATGAAACAATCGTGAACGTGTTCAAAAACGAAATCGCAAACTTATCTAAGAAACCAGGTTCCGTCCGCCAATTATTATCATCTGCGCGCAATTATTTCTGGAGCAAAAGATACAATAAGGTTTCTGCAATGTAGGGAAATCAACTGAAAAACATTTCTTAAAAACTAATTGGAGCCATTTTTAAAATCATAATGGCTCTTTAATTAATTGGATCATTTATGAAACTCCGCGGACCGATCGCGACAGATGGCCGTCCCCTCACTGAGCCTGGTTCTGTCGGAGGTTTCTTTCTCTTAAAAGAAAGTTTTTCCTCCCCACTGTCGCCGAGTGCTTGCTCAGAGGGGTGTGTCTGCTGGGGTTTTCTTTTTAACACTGGAAGGTACCAAACCTTACAGTAATACATTGTAAGGTTACCTTACAATGTATTACTGTAAGGAAACCTTACAGTGTGAAAAGACCATCATTTACTTTCCCTTACAGGTTGAAGTGAACTGAATTGAACAGAAAACATAACTAATTCAGCGCTTCAAGTTAATGTCAATAAAATGTTTACATTTCATGCCCTGATTTCTGTTTGATTTCATTGTCTGTGAGTTGAACAAATTCATTCATACCAACTTTGTGTTTCATTTAAATGTGTAACCTATTTTTAAACCTTTCAAAAATCGGAACACGGCAGAATACTGTTAAATAAAGCAGAATGTGATATTTTGTATCTTGACTTATTTCAAAACATACATAGATTTATGTGTGGAAGAAGACAATGTAGCATTTTTTAAAGGAGAGAAAAGAAAAGAGCCAGCTGAGTCTATTATTGTTACCAGACAAGAATATAACTGCACCAAATTTTGAAAGATTAAATACAAGAAATTTTAATCTTTTGACAAAGTGATTAAGTGAAACATTTTGGATTTACTCAGTTTCGAACGATGAGATTTTCTGAAATGTAGATATATTTAAAATAAATACATTTTTAAAATAGACATTGAACAGGATACACTTCCTTTTCAACATCACACCCACCTTCAGAAGGCATGTGACGCTCCTTATTGGCCCACAGTTTTCACTGATCGATGTCTCAGGCCAAAGGGTTGAGCGATGAACCATAACGGCTCTGTAAGCACGTTCACTTATTCAACCTGAACTAAACTGAGAGCAAATTTTGGCTTTTAGGGAGAGGTGAAAGAGATACCTGTAAAGGAAAGGGGAGATGTTGATTCAAAGCAGAAAAATATGAACAAATGAGATCTTCAAAGTTAAAGAAACGCAAGCTGATGAATGATTCAAATGAGTTTTTATCCCAATGATCTTGTTTAATTGGTTGTTAAAAGTCAGAATTGTGATTTAAATCATAATTCAATTCATCTCCCAGCTCTATGATTAATTACTGCTATAGGATTATTAAAAGTATACTCATCACTTCTCGTAGCACAACAATAAACTGTGAAAAATGAATGAATGAAAATTTGTGGTCTCAAAAAATCACCTGTTAGGACGTTAAACATTGTTGAGCTCGATATGGCCAATTTGTTTGTGTTGAGCTTATTCGTTGGTCATTTGGTGACAGGAGGGCTCTGTGTGAACCTGTGATGACAAAAGTGCTGAAATTAAATTGTGCATTTTTATTTTACTGTGAATGACAAACAGGAAGTTGGTACATGCAAGAATGAAATGTCCCCAGTAAATAGAACAGAACTGCCCTTTTGTCACGGTACTGGCTTAACCATCATACACCCTCTCTGTGCTGTGTGTGTTTCCTCCGTGCTCTCCGTATTTTCAAGTTCTGTTCCCAGTTCTGTTTTCTATCTTCATGGTTTGAGTTTCATGTTTGAGTTTTTGGTTTTGTTTTCTGTATTAGTGTAAGAGTTTTCCAGCAATAAAGCTGCCGTTTTGAGTTCACTCCCCATGTACAAGTCCTGGTGACACCTTTACTGTCATTGTACATGTACAACGAAATTGAGGATGCTTCACACCAACTGCAGGAATAAAATATTCATTGTAAGACAGCAGCAATTTAAAAAACAAAAACAGAAATGTATACAAAAGGAGAGAGGAGCACACATTTCACTGTACGGTCTAGTCCAACGTAAGATCACTAAGTTAGGACAACTTAGTCATTGCAAGTACACAGTAATAAGAATAACCCGATTAATCTCAGTGTGAAATACCAATTGTATACCCACTAAACATCAAGTGCTAATAAATTGAAAGAAAACATTTTTTTCTTACACAAATTAAATGCAACTAGATCACATGATGTTTTTTTCTCATATTTCTAGTTCAACAGTGCAAATATAATTCAAAAAGAATTAACAACACTTCTTGTAATGGAGTTAAAATCTGTCTGATCATTTTCCTGATAACAGTTAAATTGACATTCATTGATTACACAGTAGTGAGGAGTAGATTTCTTCAAAGTTGATGTCTTTCTAAAAGTGGTGTAACTAAGTTACATAATCCATTATATATAATGATTATATGGTATAATATAATCTTCAATGCCCTGTACCAACACAGAGCAGAGCAGCTACTCCAACAGAGGTCGATTATCTTGTTAATAATTTTACCTCCTCACTACGTATGACTGGTGAGTAGAGCTACAACAGCAACTCATAAAAGATCACTAAAGTGAAATTACACAAGATGAAAAATGACAATATATGAATTTGCCATGAATTCATTATCATGTGAGCCCTTAAATGAAAGTCTTTCTTTGAGTCTGCTTTTCCTGAGCTGTAAAGGACTCAGTCTCACCTGTAGCTCCAGGTCTTATGAACCTGTAGATGTCAGTGTGGTGCTGTGCTGCATTTCTCCTTTTAACTCACTCTCACTGTAATGTAACATAATTTAATCTAACCTCAAGGTCATGTTCCACAAACATTTTCTTTGTAATACAGATCACTATGAACACCTTAAAGGATATTACTGTATATCTGACACGTAAAATATCAGAAGGAGGGAAGAAAATCCTCGGATTTGTCACAGTGTCCCCTTGTCTCTCCTGTGGAACAAGTGGGTATATTTTACAGAAGGAGTGCTGAGACATACATCAGAGGGTGTCAAGTAAATTTGCAAAGGAAACAATTACAACTTGATCTTTGGCCACGAGGGTCGTAAGAAAAAAAGTTAATAATACTAGTAGTTTAAAACACTGGTTTCTCTGATTAATTTAAATTCCAAACATTAAAAAATCATGCTGATAGACTTTACCTAAAGCAGACCGTAAGGTTTGATGCATCATTAAAGTGCAGCTTTACAAACAAAACAACAGAAGCACTCGTGCAGACTCAATACGCACAAATATAGAATAGATTAGAATAAAATAGCCCTTTAGTGTCATTGTACATGTACAACGAATTTCTGAGTGCTCCACACTAACTGTGACAGAATAAAATATAAATTAGTACACAGCCTGAATAAGTAGCAAACAACAGAAATATATACAGTCAAGAGAGATATATACAAAAATAAGAGAAAAGCCCACATTAGAGAACATCATATTCATTGATGTGCAAAGGTATGCGTGAGGAAATTAACATAAATAAAGTTGTTAATGGTAACACACAAGCACTTCTGTACACAAGTGCAAACTAACCTGCATTCACATCGGAGGGCAATTTGGGGTTAGTATCTTGCCTAGGGATACTCGACATGCAGACTGGGGAAGCCAAGGATCGAACCACCGACCTCCCGATCAATAGCTGATCTGCTCTACCACCTGAGCCACAGCCATTCCTGTGAGGAATTCGTGCAGACAGCAGATCAATTATGAGTACAGTGGATAAATAAATGTTATGTGACTCGTGTGCATCAATGCAGTAAACTTCCAATTCTATTCTATTCAACTTGTAATTTCTAGTTAAATGCTGAAATCTGTCCTGACAAGAGAAGCACCTTTGAGCTTTCATCATTAACATTGCGCTAATTCCGTGCAACAAAAGCACAGAAACAAAACACCCAAGTAGTATTTTTAAGTTCCAACCTGTGTCACCATTTATGACATTTAGTTTTCTATATGGGGTTACAAGTGAGAATAAAGAGCCATGCAAACTCGGTCCAGTTCATTCAAAATTGTATACGTGTTTGTCTTCTACATCATCCCTGTCCTGAGTCTCAGTAACGCGGCTCCATTCCTGCTGCAGTAAATCACTGTGAGCGCAGTTACCTTGTCCCGGCTCCCTCCTGAGTCTGAAATACTACTCAGAGTTGCCAGCTTGTGAAAACCCCCTTTGGCTGGTATTTAGTCCTTCCGTTTGGAACATAACACTGCAAAGCAATATTATAACTAGTCATTAATGAAGCCTGAGTAATTATAAATAAGTAGATTATCTTCAAACTGGAAGAGTTGGCTGGATTTGTACAAAGTGAAATGGTTGGCAATGAACAGATGCAAGGATATCACTGTTATAGCCTCATGCAATAAAGAGGATGTATGCTGTATCACAAGACACAATAAGATGACTGATCAAGTTTTTTCACTACCTCATCGATACGAGGCATTTTGTAGAGGGTCTTGCAGCTGTGGCAGTTGTTTGACTTCAAATGACAACGTTAATATCCACATTTAACTTTCAACTTCTTTTTTTTAAAATCGGTCCTAATACTCTGTTGTAGGCATCTGGACTGTAAAGTAGGAGCTCAGGATTAAAGTTCCCTGCTGAAATTGAAACAAGAAAGCCAACAAATATACACTCATCGATCAAGGTAAAGCAGTTTATTTGAAACCAACAGACAGAATATATCTGAAAGACAGTTCAGTGAACAATTTCGTTATTAGAGCAGAAAGTGTAGGATTTTTTTTTCTAACAATTAAATGGTCCAAACTAAATTTGATAAGCCTGGAAAAACACAGTTCTTTAAAGTAACACATTACATAACTGCGCTGATCATTTTTGTATAGTCCCTCTTGCATATCCAGGGGTGTTGCTGTGATCAGTTTCTAAAAGTGAATAACTCAGCATTCCTGTTAGCCATGTACAGTAGTCGGATGCTGCGCACACAGCCGGCAGCAGCTTCCTGAAGCTCCTCGTCATCGGATCCCATCATGTGGATCAGTGGCTGTGGAAGTATACAGGACAGAGCTGACAACCAGCGGAAGAATGTATTCCCAACAAATCTCATTTACTAAAGAGTGTTTCTCAAAACTGAATTAAAACACCAGAAACACATCACATTTCAAAGCATGAGATGCATTATAATACACCAGTCCACACATCAGTGTGGTTAGCAAGGAAGCAGAGGCAAGGCATTCCTAGGATTTTCCCAGAAAAACCAGAAGATGAAGTGAGCCAGCCTGTGGGTGAAAAAGCTGTGAACTTACAGAATAAGTCCAGTTAAAATCTAAAAAACTGCTGTTCTTCTACTTATAACCACATTATTTTGCAGAAAAAGACAAAAGCAGTCTGCTCAGTGTCGAGGAGTGTGTGTGAAACATTAGTGTTTTATGTGATTAAAATCCAAATATACATCATGGAGTAGTGTTGCAACTCTTAACTGGTACATTAATAAGAGCAAACATAGACACAGATTTAAAAAGTATTTCTTAAATTGGCACATTCTTACCACCCATTAAAAAAAATCTAATAAAAATGTAAGTCTAAATGGAGGAAACAAAAAAGCAGTTTGAATGTGACTGAATTTTGGAGTCAGATATCTAGGTACCACAGCACTGTAACTGACCTGAACTACTTCTTTTTCATGCATGGTAATACAGTTGTTGGGATTCCTTGACAGCTGATACAGGGCCATGGCTGTGCTCCGCTGGACCGAGCCTTCTTTCGACTTAAGGTTACGCACAAGTGGTGCCACAGCTCCAGCCTCACCAAATGATGCCCTATTGCTGCCCCACATGCAGCACTGTGCGATGGCATCAGCAAGATGGTGACGGAGCCTGTCATGAGTCTGGAGAGAAATAAGACGCTACTGAATCCCGGAGAGCATTTTTTACATTGCCCAGAACAAGTTGTGTCTACTAATGCACCCCTCATTCGCTGGATTCATACAGCAGTGAGTGATTAAAGAGCACCTAAACTCAGCATAAAGACGGTATATGAATACAGACAACAACACTACAACCCTGTTGTTTTTCTCCAGCAGTGAGGTGTTCTTACTGTGTTAGTCAGCTTGGCCAGCGATGGGACGACCCCGAAATCAGTGAGGATTGCCAGATTCTCCTCATCTTTGGCTATTTTGCAGATGGCAGCACAAATACTTGCCAGCACCTCATTGTTTGTTGAGCTCAGCAATTTAACAATCAGTTGGAATCCACCGATGAGCGAGCGTGCAGTTTCTCCTGCATCCTAGAGTCAAAAAGTCTGTTATTAGCTGCAAAGGAACACAGAAGATGATCAAGAGGGGAGCAGTCCTAAGAATCCAGTCCAGTGGATCCAGTGAATAAGTACTAACAACCTGTTTCCAGAAAATATCAGGATGCCTTTTATAATGTAAATAAAAACAGAATGAATTTACAATTTAATTTTCATTATTATCGATCTATCGATCTATCAACTTTCAAATCACTGAAGTGGACTCTGACAAACAACACGAGTAACTGATGCTTAAATTATTTTCTGTGTTAAAGCTCAATTTAGCTGGAATCTACACTGGTCCAAAATATGGATTGGCCTTGCTAACCACACAACTTAGCATAACCTTGTTCAAATATTGGCACACAATAACAACACAAAAATGTCCAAAATGCTGAGCCAGAGGTTTAAAGGTGGTAGTCCACTGGGTTTGGACACAGTGGGTACATCAATATTTAATTTACAGCATACCATAAGTTTATATGTTTTCTATGCTTTTAACATACCACGGTTACAAATGAATATAATGTTATTCTGTGCATGGTTGCTCTGTCCTCTGAGCTACAGCCACCCCAGCTGTGTGCCTCTGGAGCTGGTAGCATGTTCAGAGAAGATTTTCAGCTGGGAAATCAGAAGCCATGCCACAGGATATTTACTCAGTCTGGCAAAAACACTGCAGAACTCTTTGATTCACAGGATAAATATGTGCTTCACTTCACACAAACAGGAGACACAAAAGACCCAGTTTTAAGTCACAGACAACTAAAGAAAAACATACCTCTGCATTTTCAATGCATGCACAAAGAGCCCAAGCAGCACTAGACTGAACATCTGCACTGGGGTTTTTTAGCAGCGACCACACCAGACGGATTCCATCGAGCTGGTCAATGATTCTGACGAGAGAGAAAGACGTGGAAGTGTTGTGAGAAAAGAGGGAATGAAAGACGGAATGAACAAACAAATAAACAATTGTAAACACATTTTGCCCACTGTGTGAAACTCTCCACAGTAACTGGCTATATTTTATCATACTGACAATTTTTTATTGGGCTTTTTATCCCAAACACATGTAATGGGTTCATTGTTATTTAGCACTAATAGATAACTAACAACGTGAATTCTGACATTAAGTTGTATTTAGGTTTAGGTATGTTAGTCTGACCAGCTCAGCTCCTAACAGTGACCGCAGGCCTATAGTAAAACTAGGAATTAAACCACAACCACATTTAACACAGCAGGTACAATAAACAAAGCTTTTAAAATCTGTCATTAAGCCGGAGATAAAAGGGTAACCTACCTGCATAATTACAAATGTAAAAAACAGGAGATTTCTTGAAGCATCAATTCATGACCAGTTAATGATACTGTGTTTAGATCCTAGACTTGATGTCATTCTTTTGTAAAACTGTATGACCGTATTGTCGAGAATATGTGAGTGTGTGAATATATGAGACAGACACATCACATTTTAACAGGCAGTTTGTCTTGTGTAAATTGTACTTGTGATGTACAGAAAGAGACAGAGACTTACACCATGTTATCCTTATTTGTTGCACAGGCACCCACTGCTTTGGTAACATTCACAAGCAGCGCCTGGTTAGATTACAGGAAGATGAATCGGTAAAGGATCAAGTTGTAAACATGGCATCACCCTTAATGCAAAAATAGAGAACAAATCTAGATACCTGGTTTGGGCTTGTGAGCAACTTAACTAGTGGTTTGATGCCTCCAAACTCACGGATGGCAGCCTTGTTAGCAGGTATCTGGGCAAATTCCCCCAGGGCTCCCACTACATTGACCAAGACTTCTTCGGGTTGATCAGTTAGTAGATTCACCAAGATCTCCAAGGCTTTGTACTCTTGAAACCTTTAAGGAAAGAAGACAAAACTGGGGTTATATGATATCACTTAGAATAATTTAGCAATTAATTATATTAACCAAAGAATGTAAAACAACACTAAGAGTTTAGTAATGTTTACCAGGTTGTGCTAGACTGGGAACTGTAAACATTTGTGCTATCATTGGTAGCAAAAATATACATAGGTGGAAAGTCAGGGGATGAATAAAGTACTTCTTATCTCACTTTTTAATCCATTCAATAGTCTAAACCATGTCTGGACCACGGTGTGAAGTGGTTTGAACAACAGACTGATGACTATCACTATGTCTAGAACCCCATGCAGGGCATACTACTCAAACGTAGCATTGACTTAGTTGCATCTGCAAGCCACACTGCAACCCACCTCTACTCCCCTTCTCCTTTTATGTCATTTCTGACTAAATCCAGCATGAAATACTAGGAAAATACATGCATATCCACAATGGGAAGAAAGCCAAGTCAAAAATAAATGTAAAATGTCAACAGCCAGCACACTGTGTGGCTCCAGTTTTGCCTTTTAACTGCACCATGGAATCAATGTGTGTATTATCATTAATCAAGAAAATGGCTAATATGTGCTGCTGTCCAGACAATGTAAATCATCAGTCACAGAAAAGAAAAAAACATCCTGTTGTTTGCAGTGGGCCACAGGGTCTCATTTGACCATGAACTTAATGACGGAAAAGAGAAGAAAGTCAACTTCCCTCTCAATACTCCTGTAACAAAACATATTCAAAAATGATTGTCATTTCAGTACGCCACTCAGCCTGTGACTGATTCTGAAATGAGCAAATGCCCCTAAAACCCTGTTACCATTAACGGCCTTTCCTTTTTGACAGTAATGGCTCTGTCGCTTCATTCCAAACTTTTGCCTGACCTAGACATTTCAACCTCCTAAGACCCGCACTCCTCTACGGCATGCATTTTTAATTTCTCTTTGATATTTGGTCACATTAGGGCCTTATTTTTGTTTTTAAGAAAAATAAGAGCCACATATGAGGATATTCGTTTAAAATTTTGATATAACAGTAGCAGTATAATGTCCTCATAAGTGGATATCAGGTCTATTTTGGTCTAAATAACCCAAAATGTGATGTCCAAATATGTGGACGCCAGGTCCTAGGAGGTTAGTGATAGTGATAAGCCTGAGAGAGTACGAAAAAACGGATCCACTGACACATTCAAGTGGGCATTAAAAACATTTGCTGTGCATCACGCTGGTTTCCTCCCGAAGAGGTGGCCAATTTACCTTCATTCATATCCAGCTGTGCATGTCATCCAAAAAACAAAATATAACACAACACACACGGGAACCAAACCACAAAATGAGAGAATGCTGTCAACCTTTGTGACAAGTTAAAGTTAGAGTGAGGACAACCAAAGTGTTTTTTAGTCTTTGTAGTGTCACTAAATGTGCTTTACATAAGATTAATGGCATCATTTCTTCTCCCATGGAGGTTATGTTTGTGAAAGTGTTGTGTGTGCATGCATGCATGTCATTCTTTCTGTAAACACTAAAATTGTTTTTATAATCCTTTTAAAAATGTCTAAGGCTGTAGAGTGGGGTCATGTTTACTATCCATTAAAGTTTGGCTAACATCCTCCGAGGTCTCAAAGGTTGAGTTGATAATTAATTGGTCAAAAATTGGTATATAGCTTCAAGTGTAGTGTGTATTGTCAACAAAGAGAAAGTACCGTACAAAGACCTATTTAAAACTATGTTTGTTACTGCCATTTTTTGTATGATAACAGCATATAAGAGATTCTAAATATCACATTACTTTGGACCTCTCACCTCTCTTTCAAGGTCAAATGTTCATAAAATGTCTTTTATGTTGTAAACTGCTTAAAATTCTACTGCCATTGTTTGTAGTGGAAACATTTAGGAAGTGATACTGGCATATGGGAATTCTAAATATCACTTTACAGTTTTCATCCAAATATTATGTAACATTTGACCTCTGACCTCACTTTCAAAGAACAAAGAAAACGATAGGATTATATACAAAATACAATACTGTTTCCTTGAAAGTAAATACTGCCCAGAGAGTGAGTTGCCTTGGCTGAGGTTTGCACTGTCTGAGCGCTTCTTCTGTTATTATTATTATTATTATTATTATTATTATTATTATTATTATTATTATTATTATTATTATTATCGGTAGCTGGATAACTGTTTTATAGTGTGACAATTCATTAAGTGAGGTAGAGACTCTATACTGACAGCAAGTTTTATATTCTCTTTTAAAATCTGTGTGTGTTAATGAGTGGTACCGCTGTGCTGTCTGAGGTATTCATACTTAGTTACATTCTCCTGGCTTATGGAACACTTCCATATTGCTCCGGTAGCAGCAGCCAGAAGTTGCTTGTTGCCTGCTTTATGCAGCAGTGAGACCAGTGGCTGCAGACCTTTATACTTGCGCACCAGGTCACGGGTTTGCTTATCCTCTGCACACTGCAGAGCAAAAAGAGAGAAGTGAGAGCTATGTTAACACTGTTATAGAACTCTTTTAGTCCACATCCTTTATTCTCCAATGGATCCAAGACACAGACAAGAAACAAGGTACCTTAAAGATAGCACTGGCACAGTGCATTTGTAGCTCATCGTTGTCACTGCTTAGGTTTCTGACCAAATCTTTGATCATGCCTAAAGTCTGAATGTCAGTCCTGTAGCTCTCCTGTAGTGACACAAGAATAAACAGATCACATAACCATGAATGAACCATGAGGTGCTGTAGGGTTAGGCTCAGTGTGTCTCAGGCAGCAGCAAAGAGTGAAGGCCATGGAGGACCAATTGGTGGCTATTGAGGCTGGCGACTGAGTCCCAGCCTCCCAGTCTCCTCTCTAGTGGGGAAGGAGCCTGAACTAGTGTGTGAGGTTGAGAGATACTGGCTAGATATAGCCTCAACTCAACACATGGCTTGGGACCAGTCTCCTAAAGAAGGACTGGACTCTGTTCTAGTCTAGAGTTGCCTTCAATGGGAGGTGGTGGGCTGCGGTGGGCATCCTTGAATTAGAGTTTTAATCAGTGGACAAGAGCGTTTGATCCCTGCACCTGCAAGCCAGGGAATAGGTCCTGGATGTTGTTTGCGCTTGGAGTACCCAGTGTACCCAGAGTATCCACCCTTCTTGGAGTTGCTGGGTGGTGTGCTCGACAGTGCTCTGTCTGGAGCCTCTGTTTTCCTACTAGGAGACTTCCACACTCATATGGGCAACAATAGTAAAACCAAATGGTGTTCTGTTATTGGACCTGCACTATATTGCCAAATGTATTTACTCATCTATCCAAATCACTGAATGTAGGTGTTCCAATCACTTCTGTGGTCACAGGTATATAAAATCAAGCACTTAGGAATGCACACTGTTTCTATGGGTTGCTCTCAGGAGCTCAGTGAATTCCAGCGTTGCACTGTGATAGGATGCCACCTGTGCAACAAGTCCAGCCATGAATACTTCCTAGCTACTAGACAGCCGACAGTCAACTATTAGTGGTATTAGCTCAAGAACAGTGCATGGAGAGCTTCATGGATTTGTTTTTCATGGCAGAGGAGCTCCAATTAAGCCTTACATCTATAAGTGCAATGCAAAGTGTTGGATGCAATGTTGTAAAGCATGCCACCGCTGGAGTGAAAAATCATGCTTCTCTGGCTGGAAGAGTCTGGTTTGGTGGTTGCCAGGAGAGTGATACTTGTGTAACTGCACTGTGCCAAGTGTAAAGTTTGGTGGATGGTGTGTGGTTGTTTTTCAGGACTTGGGATTTGCCCCTTAGTTCCAGTAGAAGGAATTTAAAAATTTTCAGCATACCAAAGTATTTCTGACAAATTCATGCTTCCAACTTTGTGGGGAGAGTTAAGGAAAGAATGACAATAAGTCAGAATTGTTTTGTGCTCATCCAGTGCTCTCCTATGTTACACATTTTGTTCATAACCTTTAAGCACAGAATTTGTATGAACAACCAAGCATCGGAAAGTTACGGTTCGTGGCACCCAGTATCTCATGTGGTCTTGTTGGCTGCAGGCGGTGGTCTCCAGCTCACACTGGAGCAATTCACAGTCGAGCATGAACCAGTGAATATGAGAATTAACTCCTACACGTCTAAAGCCATGGCCATCAGCAGAAATAGGGTAAATATTTTGACCCCTCCAGATAAGGGGCTCGTTGCTGCCCCAAGTGGAGGGATTCTTGTTCCCTTGATTGAGGGAAGACAGGAGCAGAAGTTGACAAATAGATTGCGGCTGCTGTACTCGTCCGTCGTGGTCAAGAGAAAGCTAAATGTGAAAGCAAAGCTGTCGATTTACCGGTCAATTTACGTCCCTACCCTCACCTATGGTCACAAGCTTTGAAACTAGTAGAAAACCAGCAGAAACTATAAACTAAACATTTTTAAACAACAACAAAGAAAATGTAAATAAGAAAGTTAACTCTCAAAATAAATTTAATTTTCTTTTAAAAGTTTTTTAAAGTTTAAATGAAATAAAAATAAAAACTAATTAGAAAATGCAAAACTATTATCAGTTGTATAAATTTATTTACAATAAAAAAGAAAGGGAAATTACTGGCATTGTCATTTAATAAAAATGATTTGCAGTATTTGTTCTAACACTTTGAATAGATGTTTTAATTTGACAACTTGTTGTCAATCCTAGGCCCCTCTCACCTCTGATGCACATTCCTGTAGGGTGCCAACCACTGGAATAAGCATTTTCTGAAGTGGAGACTTGAGCAGGCGTCCCAGCAGAGGGATACCCCCAGCCTTCCGAATGGCCTTCTTGTTCTTGGTGCTCCTGCTGCAGCTCCATAATGCTAAAGCCCCACAACAGGCCACCTCTATATCCTCCTCCTGGCTGGGAGTGAGGCTGGCTAAATTAGGAAGGCAGTCCAGCAGCTTTACCTGATTGGCGATATAGACACCCCAAAACTTACATGTATATAAACACACAGATGAAGCTGTGTGCAGACAAGCAAACACACTCTGTATTTAATCTGATATTCTCTACATATAAGATCTGTGAGCCTAACACAAATTCAAGAACTAAACTCAAAAAATTTATTTGCTACATTTGGGTAATAATTGATGGTTCCAGATGGAAATAGCTCCTTTTTGGTCATGATGGGTGGGATTAAAGTTCTGTTACTAGAACGTTTCATGCAGAGAGAATTAAAACAACAGAGAAGCCAGGAGTAGAAAACTGTCAGGATAGATGTTGATGCTGAAAAGCCCAGTGTGACCATTTAAAGCCATTATTCTGTGTTCATTTGATTTGGGGCTGAACAAAATAAACAAGACATGGTAGCTAAATTAGGAGGGCAGTCCAGTCAAAGATCCCTCCATCAATAATCACGAATGCAGGTCAGAGGATGTAGAAGACATTCTATCTGGTACCCAGCACCCACTTTCTAATTTAAAAAAAAATTGATGACCACTATCAGGCATCTACTGTGTGAAAAGGGAACATAATTCTTTACTTCAAGGAAGCCAAAACAACAACAAAAAAACCCTTTGAACTATGTTAATATATGGATTTCATCAGAATAAAACAGAGTTTTTCTCAAAGCTTTCAAGTTTTCTGAGGTTATTACAAAAAAATACTACATCATAAACAAGCTGACCTGTGTTTTCAAGGAAAATCTGCCACTGTTGGACATTTTTCATTATTACCAGTACAGAAAAATCAGGCTGAAATCTGCAGTGTTTTTCCTGCTGCATTCCTCACCATGGGATTGTAGAGCTTGAGCATGTCACACTCTGAACTTACATTTTACTGTGCTTACACTCACCAGTTTATTGATACCACCATATAACCTGACATTTCTTCTTGCTCTGCGGAACTTGGCCACGTTAGCGATGGTCTCGGCAGCTAAGGCCTTCAGTTCCTTGACTGGTGAGTCCAGGATCTTCACTATGCTCTGCACGCCTCTCATGTCAACAATAACCCGACGGATTTGCGAGTTGTGGCTGATGGTTCTCAGTATTTTTAGAGATCCGATCTAATCACAAGAAAACACATTAATATTAAATATAACCAGTTAAAAATTATGTTTGTTTTATGATAAAGAAACTTATGCACACAAGAGGTCTCTAGTAGCCAAAAAAGTAGCTAAACTTTCCACTAAACGTAGATAAAATGTTGCAGTACAACCCAGTTGAAAAGCACCCACCCACACATCTCATTAGGAATGCTATAGAATAATTGCTACCCCATTTTTTAAACAGCATGCTTTCTACCTTGCACTCATGTTTCTAAAACTAAAACACAAGCTGGCACACATGGCCAGCTCTGTTCATGCCAGCAGGCCGTGCAGGTCCAACTTTGTCATGGCTACTCACTTTACATTTGTGTTCATCTGTATCCAGCAAGTTAAGGAGGACTTTAAGGCCACCTGTGTCCTGGATAGCCATTTGGCATGACTCCTGCATCAAATTAAAGTCCATCATGGCACAAAGAGTGTCAACAGTGACTATCTGGTCACCATCCTGAAACAATGATTTCAAACACAAATGAATTAAAAAGTAGGAGAGGAGGAAATAACATTAAGAATTCTCCATTCTCTCATATTGCTCTTCCCTCTTACTCTGTTGTTTCTTTTCATAATGCTACACATGCTGGAGCTGTTTCATTAATGCCACAGCCTTGTACTTTAAGTGTTTAGCGTTGTGCTGGTTAACACTGATAGAAAAAAAAATGATTTGCTGAATTCCTGGTGTTCAGTTTGGCTCATGGTAGGTTTCAGCATCTAATGGTAATAATATTATAAAATGACTACTGGGCAAACTATAAATAACTGTGCTGTGTGGCATCCAGACACACACACACACAAAGATGTTTTTGTGAAATCTGAGTTTGCTTCTGTTGTGCAGAGTGAACTTATCATACCTTGAGATACCTAACCAGTTTCTGGATTTGCCAGTATTCAGAGGGCAGGTCTGTGTTAGTCTCTGGATGGCGATATGGCTGCTCCTCTTCCTCTTCACTCTCAGTGGAGCTCTCACTGAAAAGTTCTCCTGGCAGGGCTCCTGCTGATGTCTTCCTAAAATACACAAGAGCAACTTCTGCCTTTTTAATTAGGCATACAATCAAAACCCTATATGTCTAACCTCTTGGTTGAATTTACCCCAATTGCAGATCTGGAGGAAACTCTTCAAAGGAAAACTTACAGTTTCTGGGAAGACACGTGTCCAGGTGAAGAAGATGCAGATAATTCTGCTTTCATCTTGCTCTTGGCTCTTTGTCTTAGATTTCTGTGCTCATCTTCAGAACTCTTAAGGGGTTTATTTTCCTCTGTTTTACTATAATGAGGTGAAATAAGAGTCATTATAGCTGCTTCATGGCTACAATCAGATCCCTTGCACTTCTAACCTCTGCTTAGTTTAGTTTACCCCAGCTGCAGTGCAAGAAGGAACCCTTGTAGGTTTTGACAAAAGAGATCTTACCGTTTTTGGGAGGACATGTGTCCAGGTGAAGAAGATGCAGAGAATTCTGCTTTTATTTTGCTCTTGGCTCCTTGTCTAAGACTTTTTTCCTCCTCTTCAGAACTCTTATGGCCTTTATTTTCCTCTGTTTTACTGCAATGATGTGAAATAAGACTCATTATTCCTACTTCTATTTTGAGATGGTGATTTTTCTGGCATAATCATTATTTAACAATTCAGGACAGGGTTCAGCATTTTTTAAGCAATTAAGATTAAAAAGATCAATTTCTCCTCAGATGGGTACAAATATCCTGAGGTAAAGCTGCAACAGCTCAGTCCGTGCTAGATCTATTTATCAATCAAAGACCAAATGTGATAGATCTTTTGGGGATTCTTTTCTCATACTTATTCCTAAGTTTTGTGTTTAGCAGAGAGCAAAGAGGGTTTCCCTTGAATTTCTAAACCATATAACCATGTTTTTATAACATCTGACTGCTAGCAGATACACTAAACACATGCATTAAAGACTTGGCATCATGGTCATCAAAGTTCATCTGCTCTTCAAGAAGAATACCTGCGATGAATATTCAGAACAATTTTTAAGTGAGGAATCATCACATACCCACATGTAGATAAGATACCACTTGGTCTTGGTTCATATATGTTCCTACGTGTTGTGTGCAGCTCAAGCTGTAGTTGCTCATTCATAGTCTTTTCCTTTTTCGTTGATCGTTCTTGAACTGCAGAAGCCTGCTGGTAAGGGGGAAAGTGAGAAGTTGAAGAATGAGTGTAAATACCTCTTCCAATTTGCAACAAAACAAGCGAAATTTGACTGTAAAGTGCTTTTTAATCTGACTGTAAATTTCTCAAATTATTGCTTATATTAAAAAAAGCTATTCTGATTAAGCTGATTAGCATTTCTTTGACTTCTTGTCAATCAGCGTGCTGTATTTTCCATCCATTTTTGCAACTCTATGTCTGACAAAGTCTTGGTCATGCCACTCAAGGAAGACTCATATAAAAACCACGAAAGAGTAAAAAGTTATAATTAAAAACACAAAATTGACATAAGAGCCCTTACTCAACAATATATGGACTTATTTATTTGGGCTTGTGTATGAGCTAGAGCCAAGCATGCCCAATAGCTTTTTTCATTGGCTTGTGTTTTATAAAACACAAAGTGCTATTGGAAACATATGTCAATATACAAACCCACAGTTTGACTTTACTAGGCTAACCAACTTTCTCCAATTCTGCTATATGAGAAATGGACAAATTCGTACTTGTCTGCCTGGAACTCAAAAGTACTACAGGAAATTAGCCCTGTTGTTCTCAGCCAACTTTGGTGGTTTCTCCCATTGATACGTGGGGACGTCTAGTCCATATGCGGCACAGATGTTTCCTATACACAATGTCTCTGTGCTGTCCTTTTTTTGCTTTTAGCCTTTATTTGGACAGATGCAGTGAAGGAAGACAGGAAAGCAGGGAGAGAGAGAGAGGGGTCGGACTCAAATCCTTCTTCCTGATCTACAATCCAGGATACTCACTCCGTGTTTCATCCTTGTGACTCTGACATTCACTAATCCTTACTCTCCCTCTTTCACGGACTTCAGGTGGAGACCTCAATGCACTGTAAGGAGTTTTTTATGTCTTGGCATCAATGCCACCTATCACCTCCTGTGGCCAGCTTATTATTCCATCAATACATATGCCCTATCCGCATATGATCTTATTCCTGCTGTTCAGTTTGCTTTTCAGCACCTTTTTTACAGAATCCCAACTCTGTGTACAAATATGAATCCCACAGCATCAGTAATAAAATCACAGGATTACAGAGAAGATTCATAAGACAAAGAGGCATTTGAGAACCCACACACTTTTGCTTAGAGAGTTACAATTCACAGCAAAAAAAAGACACACCTTAATGTGTTTATGTTAATTGCTATTATTCTACTCTACCTGGTTTATTTTCTCAGCAAAATGTGGAGATCTGCTTTTCAGAAGTGTTACCAGGTCTTCATAAGTATCACTTGTTCGCTCATATCCATTCTCCTCCCCCTCCTGTTTTATGCCCTGTGAAAACAAAGGTAAATTAACTATTTTTTATTCCAAAAACCACAATTTATTGTCAGCTGTTGTTAGTTAAAGTTACAGTTGAGCTGAGGTTAGAACATGTCTGAAAGCTTGTGTGAAAATGAAATGATTATGTTTTATGTCATATTTACATAGAAATATAAAAGATCACAATGTGGACCACAGTGCCTTTCACTTCTAGTCTTACCCCATTGAGGAAACTCCCAGCAGTGCTACAGGTAATGTAGAGGGTTTCAGTGTCACAGGGCTCAATCACAAGGTAGCAAATGTCACCCTGCACCTGTCTCCACAGGGGGGCACGATAGCCATTTGAAAATTCAAAGTCTAAAAACAAAAACAAGAAAGCCAACTTAATAACTTTGGAAATGGTTAAAGGTACCGTCAGTTGATTTTCGAGTTTATTTCACAGAAAAAAAGAATTCAGCTTCAAGCCTCATCTCCTGAACTCAAGTCAGGGTTCATACGCATTTTTGAGCATCAAATTTAAGCACTTTTTAAGCACTTTCAAGGTCCTTTTTCAAGCTTTTCCAGCACATTACCAAAAAAAAAAAGAATGCATGTTTCACTTTGCATCACCTCAGTAAGACCATGAAAAAATTAAAACAAACCATCTTAGGTCGACTTCAATGTACTTTGTGCCTCTTGTTAAAACAGAGAAAAATGCACCACACAAAAATACTGAAAAAGAAAATGGTTTCCTTATATGCATATAGTATACAAGCTCAAACACATTTCTCTTAAAAATTAAGATATGCAAATGTAAACAAATGAACGTGTTAGAGATATTCATCTCCACTTGAAAAAAACAACAACCCCACAAAACAAGAAAACTGCACCAAACACCACAATAATACACAGCAAGGCCAAATTAATAAGTCTCTTATCAGGTATTGATGCTTCTTTCCTATGTGACACAAAAATAGGAGACAGATGTTTGTTTTTTTAAGCACCCATGCCCAGAAAAATGGCGGCAAAAGGGAGGAGATCACGTTTAATCGATTATAACAAGAGGTCAGAAATATAAGTGCCGATGTGAGTAGTGTCCATACAAACCTCCGAATCTCAGCCAGAAAATCATGTAAACCATTTCAACAACAACCAAACAAAGCGAAGATACCAAGCAGTTAAAAGAGCAGTTATGTTACCATGAATCTGTGGACAGGTAATATCCATATTTTGATTTATGATTTTCTGGAGTTAAACGTGTTACCTGGTGTTTAAATAAATTAGGTGAAGGGAAATAAAAAAGCCCATTTTTCTATGTTTGAGTTACAGTAACTTTGACATAGTAACATCTGCAATACACCTCTGATGACATCTCAAAAGCGTTTATTTTATTTTGATACCAAAACTGTTTACAGAGAGCTTGTAATTGCAGAGAAATACCCCACTTTTTTGGTCATTTCATTTTTGAACAGAAAGCTCAGAAAACCCCTGGAGGCCTAACAGGTTAAAGTTAATTCCCAATAAAACCAACTGTGAGATGTTTGACTACATTTGCTGTCTGTATTATCTTTAAAGTCATAAATGATCACCTTTAAAGTGTTTGTGCTGATAATACCATGTACAGTAAGACAGGCATGGAGAACAGCACTGATGGGAGAGGCTTTGAACAGATGACACACTCAGTTCAATTCAACATATAAGACTTTAAGAATGCACAAGCATCTACCTAAAATCTATTTATTTAGTCTATCATCTGTGATATAATTATGTAAAATTATAATGTGTTGTTCATCTCCCTTAAACAAACAGGCAGCCTTAAAGTATAAAATTATATATATATATATATATATATATATATATATATATATATATATATATATATATATATATATATATATATATATATATTAATACATTAAAACACTTACATTTCTCTGCTGTCTTGCTCATAGGGCAAGACAGCAGAGATTGTCTGTCTGTCTGTCTGATTGTTGAGGTTTTCTCTGTATTATTTTAGGTGCTTAGCTTACAAAATAAAGGTGATGGTTGTGATTTTGCACTATATAAATAATTTTGAATTAAAGTAAAAACATAGTGTGTAACAATTTTCTTTTTACGCAAACAGTAGTTGAACCACACCGGCTTGTGCAGCCATCATGGGGCACAGTCTAAATTTCATGTTTTTGATGTTTCATACAGTAGCTAATCTACTGACATCTAACAGTGCAGCATGATATCATTGGTTATGATGTCTATAGTTATACTTGCAATATAAATTGTATTTGAATGGGGTTTTTTGTTTGTTTGCTTTTTCTGTAGAATAGAATAAAATGTGTCATTATGTGTGCATGCTGCTAAATGCAATGCAATGAAGCAAAATACCTGAGCTGAAAAATGACTTTGTAAACTGGAATCTGTCTCTCATGTCTTTGAGAGCAGCAGAACACAGCTTTTATGCAGCATTAGAGTTAACAGTGACTGCTTTCCTCGTATTCCAGTAAAATGTGGAACTGATTCAAACCTGATGTGTATCGCAGTGACTTCAACAGCCCTTTATCCCCTCCACCGCAGAACACTTGAAGGATTTCCACTTCATTCTTCACTGCTTTGGGGTTCAGCCTTACTTGTCTTTTGTGAATATTAAGGAAAACAAAACAATAATTCATTAGTAGTTACTTTTTTCAATATGCTTCCTAGTCCAATCAAATGTGCTTGAACATGTCTAAATGGAAATATTGTCGAGCACTCACTCTGATATGTCTTTAAGAAGCTTGTCAAGGATCTGTTTGTCCATGTCTTGAAACAACTGAAACAGTTTGACCTTGACCTCCAAGTCCTTAGATAAGCCTTCCTCCTTCGTCCTGTCTACCACACTTACTGCATCGTCATGGGCTTCTATCGCCAGGTCAGAGGAAAAGCTCCTACCAAGAATCTTAACCAGGGGCTCTCTGTTTTCTGAACAACAAAAGAGGGGAGGTTTAGCGATTCAAATTCAAATGCTATGAGCTGGATTCATTCTGAACTATAAAAACAGCTGGCTTTGACTGTACTTTGTTTCTTTTCAAAACTAAGCTAATATTATCTCTCCATAACAAATCCACTGGCAGTATGAAATAAGTATTACTATATTCATCATGTGTCCATCTGTTAAAGAAATATATATTAGTTCAGAGAAAGAATTACCAATGGCGGCATAATTGGATGGTTGTACAGAGTAACAAGGAGGACAAACACATTAAGTTCGTGGGTTATGGAGGAATGCCGGTGGTTGGACTGCTTGGGATGCAAATTCGACTCAAATTTACCTTCTAGACATGCCCGAACCTCCACCAACTTCTTATCATCTGCCAGATGAAGTAGTTTAGAGAGCTGGCTGAAGCTGCGTACATAAACAGTCGGTGGAGAGAGCTGCAGCAGTGGATGGCCCTCACTATCTCTTTCGTGGGACTGAACATCTGAATCACTGAGTAGGAAATAAAACAACAGAAACTTTAATTGTCTGAAATGCTTAATGGAGATCTGAGTCTTTGTTTTTGTACTTTTCCAGGTTCATACTATGAGACACAAAGGAAACCACACACTTAAAGTAGAGCAGACATTCTGATGAAATACAGTGGAACGTTCTCAATCTTACTGAAGCTGAAAAACAAATTAATTACAGTCCACATGCAGCTTTGAGTATGTCTAAGGTAAAAACATTTGGACACCATGGTGACAGCAAATCCTGCACAGACACATAATACTGAGAGCCAACCAGCTGCCTGCTTCATGATTAGACCAACCTGATGTCGTAGTCTGTTTTGAAATCAGACGCCACTAAAGTGGTATTCCACTGGAGTGGCTCCTCAAACACATGTTCAGCTTCCTGTGGGTGTTGGGAACTAAAGTGCTCCACTAAGTGCAGGATTTCTTTCAACAAGGATTCATTCATTGGTGTGGATGCCAGCTTTGCAGTACTGGAGCTGACCATGGTCCACTGGGCAGCCCTGGTCAGTGATATCCCCATCGCTGTGTCTGGGATACTCTAAAACGTAACATTAACAAAGGAACCATTTGAAACAGCCTTTTAAGTCTTGGTTTGCTTGTTAGATATGACAGGAAATAAATAAATATTTCTGGATGGATTCATGGATAATTTAAAAAAAGAAGACAGATGCTTGCACTGGTATCATGATGGCCATAGTGGGTCATTCAAATAAATGACATGCACTATATACACTATATAATCCCCTCCTTCCTCCCATCATTATTATAGCTGAATAAAATCTAGAGAGCCAGACCCTTACGTCTGTGTTAGCTGCAGAACTTTAACAAAAGAAAGACATATCCAACAATCAAAACTCGCTAGAGGACAGCAATGTAATAATAAACAAGTAATGTATTATAATAACGGCGTTAACGAGACTGTGAAGAGCACCAGCACACTTTCTTGGGACAGGAGTGACTGCAGTTAAGAGTAATTTTATGCTACAGAGTCCCGTTATTCGAAAAGCCGATGGTCTTCAGCTAATATTAGATACAACAACTGAAACCACACCGAGGTATTCGTCATTAATCAACCATGAAGCAAGTCTCTTCAACTGTCTGTCATGAAGTTATGACTATCTGTTCGAGTACAAACTTACCGTGTATTTTAACTTGCTTTACAAAACCTTTACTGGTAGCTAGTCAACCACAGTATCCATAGAAACAGCACCACTGGTAATTGCCCCTCCCATTTTTGTTGCCATGACACTGGTAAACGAAACGGCAAGCGAGTTAAGTCAAAACTCACAAAACCAATTGTTTCAGTTGACAGATGACGGTAGAAAACGACTTTTTTATATATAAAAAAAGAAGAAGAAAAAGGACATTCCGAGGGTGTTAAGTGTTGTTGTCACTTATTACTGAAGTTGGCAAGCTTTTCAGCTGCTGGTGAACATGTTAGGAACCTGCAAGACAAGTCATGTCCTGCAACCCAATCACTTACTGTATTATTTTGTTATTTTAATGATCACAGAGGTGTAGTAAACTTTTCATGGATAATATTTGCGTTTAGTAAGTCACATAAACCAGTAAACCAGTAAAATAAAAAGCTATGAAAAGTTCAGGATTCAGCCTGTGGAAGGTTGGTGTGTAACAAATGAGATAATTATAAAAATCTCTCTGTGTGATAGTTTGCATGTGAGAGGTGTATGAAAACACTGCTGGGTGATCTTATGTGTGTTGGGAAATAATTTATAATTGTGATTTTTTTCATGAAGTTATGGCTATTGTGCCACGTGTGTCTCTTGGATACAGTGAGTACCAAAATGCCACTGAAAATTTGTCACACTTTCTCAAGGATGATACAGTTTGATAACCTCAAGTCAAGACCTGCAATATGTGTGATGACAAACTAGCTGCCTTAAACCAGCCCACTGAATGAACAATGGGCTTTGAAGTCGGTTCCATAATCATTAATAATCAAGGAACTGACCTCACAGCCCATTGTTCTTTCAGTGGTGCTAGTTTCAGTCATTGTGCAAAGGTACTGTTTATAAGGTTGTGAAAATCCTGCAGTCAGCTGAGACTGAAGTTGTCACTTAGAGGAGTGACAAAATGTTCCTCCCACTGAAGACGCTACGTCCAGATGAACAGAACTTTTGGGGATTTACTTACTTGGATGATTGAACATGCATCAAGACATAGCTCCCATAACAGAGGTGTGGGACAAGTGGGTAAAGGTTCTTCAGATTTTAGATTTTTAGTGAGGATGGGTCATTTTTGACCCTAGGCGTGTACAGGACATGAGGACAACAGGAAGGCTAGAGTGTCTTCCTTAAAAGATGCAAAGCACCGGACCACTTGTGGTATTAAGAATTTAAGAGAAAATTTGGTCAAATACACTTACTTAGCACCTCCTAAACCCATCACTGTGCACCTCCAGGCTGTGCTGTTGCCAGTACCCAATACATCTCGGCATATTAAAAATGAATCACTGACCTTGATTGCTTTTTTGGGGGGCGGGAGAACGTATTTGCCCATTTATTCACTTGTGCGTATAGCCTTGGGAGTGTGGAGGGTTAGTGCCACATTACTGTATGTGAAAGCAGCCCTTTTGTGTCCCCCTTTACTCTAGTATCCTAATTATGAAGCAGGAATGAGTGAAAGACATCAGCAGCAATGTGTGGACTAACTGAGTAAGTGCCATTACCTTCTCCTCCTCTTCCCCCACCTAACACCTCTCTGCCCAACACCATTAACTCTCCTTTGCTCTGCTCTACTCTCAAAGTGAGCACCATGGAAGGTGTTTGGGTTAAGTCAACCTGATTTTGATCTTTAAATGATTTCTTTTGAACATCAAGCGGAGGGCGGCTAAATCCTCTTCTTAAGAGCCCCCCTTTTACCACCTCCACCTGTTCATTACCTTTATTCACAAAATATGCAACATTTTGCTAAAGAGAAGTAGGGATTGTGCTGGTAAACATAAAGTTGTGTTCACTCTTTGCTTGGATAACAACATATATGAATTAATTTGGGGACATTGCAATTACAAGTTTAGTCGTATTTTCTTTAATAAAAAAATGCAGCAGTTATCAAGAATAATGTAAATTCATACAATGTGCCACTTAAAGAGTATATCACTACAGGGAGACATAAAAAGGTATTTTCTGGAGACGGTACAAATGTGACTTTGATCTGTAAGATGGGCAGCAGGGGGGTGGGGAGGTAGAAAAACTGAAAAATCAAAAAGACAAAAAAAAATGTTGGGACAAAGTTTGGCAGACAAGAGTGTTAAAGACATTTAAATCATATTACATCAGAGCAGTATAACCAATCATGCTTACACTTAAAAAAGGACACAAATCTAGTTTGTATATATCACAGTTGGTGGAAAGGGCGAAATAAATGATGCACAATCTGGAAACATACAACCTGAGCTGGACATTCAGCAGTGTAAGAGTATTCTTAAAGTAAAGAAAAAAAGAATTTAGAGTTTAAGGAATCATTCAGACAGTTTGGATAATATGCTTAATGCTTTTTTTTACTGAGACTCTGGAAGACTGATAGCACTCTTAGAGTTTAAATGCAGCTACAGACTGGAGGCAACCAGTCGAGCAAGCACAAAAATTAAGAGATGAATTCAATATGAACTAACAGTTATTAATAGGGATGAACAAGTTCAGAAAGACTAGCAGACATAGGCCTAATTGTTTCCAGTCTCCAACTATCCTAGCGCTCTACCTCCATGTATAAAGGACAACTTATCCATTTGCTTGTATTTTGTCATATACTAAGCAGATATTAAACACTGCTAAATATGCAAAATATTGAGGTCATCTCTGGGAGGCAGTGCGTACGAGCACTAGTTTCTGTTTGCAGAGGCTAGGTGAGGGGCAACCAATCAGAAGAAAGTATACTTTTAAGGAGCAGGAAGTTTAAAAAAAAAAAAAAAAAACAGCCCAAAGCATAAATAAATAAAATATGGATTTTTTTTGTGTGAATTCTGGTGAATAAAAATGTAGCTGGAATTATAGTCTCCCCTTAATTTAAAGGAGGTCAGCTTCTCCCAGAATCAAAAAGAGAGGAAAATCTGGAGCTAGGAGAATTGTAGCAGTGCTGATAACAGAGCCAAATAAAGCCAAATAGAGCTGACAGAGCCAAAAAAACTAAACTAGGGTGACAAACAAAAAAAATGCTAGATTGAGAGAAAAAATGCTTCTAGTAAAAAGAGGCTGTCACAGAGATGGCTACAGCTAAGATCATATTAAAGTCATAAATGTATATAAAATGCGTAAAAAGGACTACAAGCAGATATTAGAAAATATATTAATTTCTTTTAAATAAAATTACACTTATTGCCCTTTCTCAAGAGTGTACCTGACAGTGTTTCGCTTGGAATAACAGTCATGGAAGATTTTAGATGTACAAAAGTCTAGTAAGACAGAAGGCAAGTATGTTTTTCTTTCTCCTCTTTTCCCTGGTGCTGTGCTCTTTTACAGACAAACACATGTAAGTTGTCCACGAAGAAGAAATACATCAATCCCTTTGGTTTCTAATCGTCTAATGTTATAAAACCACTAAAGGAGGAGTCCTGTTTGGCCGGTTTACTGATGTGCTGGCAGGACTGCTGGTGCTACGATGCTCCAAGCTCGCTCCATGTTCCGGTTTGGACCAAGGCGCTCCAAGTTGTGGCCATGGATGTGTGACCCAGACTGAGACCCTGATCAATGTCAAAGTCTTAGATTCTGGAAAGAAGCCTGCAGCCACAACCTGATCACATCTGGTCAGACCTGGAGCTTCCAGACCACAGCTGAGGTCTAAATCCAACCTGATCCCAGGCAGAAGCTTATTTTTAGCTCGATGCAGTTCAGGTATGGCGACACAGCAGCCAGGCACTGTTTTATTCCTGATTTACTTCCCAACACCGTCCCTGGCAAATATTTTTTTAAAAAGATAGAAAACCTGCATATTTTTGTCAAAGCGCTTCCCTTTTCTCCTTTTACAGTCAGTATGTCTCTCAGGAGTGAGTCCAGCTGACTGGAATCCAGTGTGTCTCTGTCTCCACTTTCTTTAGTGCCAACTGCAGCTCGCTGAAGGCAACATCGAGGTCGTCGTTGACTATAACCATCTCAAAGAGATGGCTGTACTGTGTCTCCATTATCTGTGCCGTGTTCACCATCTCCTGAAAGTCTTCCTCCTGGGAAAAGAGGGAAGAGACAAAATAGATGGAAGTTAAACACACAAAACGAATAAAATCTCTTTCGTCAGTCATCCAAGTGTCTGATGAAACGTTTCTCCCACTGAGAACGCTACGTCCAGATGAACAGAATCAACTTTTGGAGAACTTATTTTATCATTTATCATTCAAGTAAATACTGCCTTTCTGAATGAGCCCAGGTATCTCTTGGTGGGTTAGGGCTGTGTTTTTCCTGGGAACACTTAACTTTAAATTGGAGTTTAGCTCATTTTCGCTGCTTGTATCTGCGATCTTGTTCTTTCGATCACTACCCAAAGTTCATGACCATAGATGAGGGGAGGGACATAGATCCACGGGTAAATTGACAGCTTTGCTTTTACACGTTGTCATGACGAAGCTGTCTCTTACAGGGACTTTTGCCAGCAGTTCCTCCAGAATGTTTCTGGTGGTTTTCTGCTTCGTAATGGATTAGCTGTGTTTTTCTGCCCAGCTGTCTACCAGGTAAAAAGAACATTAATCTGAGCAGGAAGCCGTTTAAGGAACAGCAAGGTGGGTTTGGAAGATGAATAGAAAATCAGAGAACTTAAAAAGAAAAGATTGGTTTAGGATGATGCCTCTTCTGGGGGACCAAACTTGAGAAAAAGCACACCCGGGACTCGTTTATTCCCATTAGGTGGCCTAATTTCCACAAGAAGTGATGCAGCATCTTGTGCCTGTTTAGGAACTTTGTCACAGCATAGATTTATTGCCCTTTTCATTGCACAGCAACAAAATACTGAGTCACAGTTTAGGTGAATGTTCCCTCTGTTTTTGTAGCCTTTATATATTTGTTGCTTTTACCTTACAGGACTATAAATCTTTACGTATTTCAGTGGCATGAAGCAGCACGTGTCAGCCTCAGTATCCTCTTTTACAAGCGACCACGTTCTCTGTTGGACACCTGCTTTGTTGTGCCAATAAAACCCACCTGTCTTTGCGTTTTAAAAAAGTGTCAGAAACCAAAGAGATTTCCTCAAATCACTTTGAAATGCCTGCGGTTCTTTCAGATTGGGTGCCAGTTTCTATGCTAACCACATTACAGCTGGGATTTTGCATTACATCAGATTGTTTTGCTTGTATTCACATCACGCTTCCAGCCAGCTCGACTGAAACAATGAGACGACTGTTCCTCGGCCTTTATCATTAAAGCAGACCTGTCTCTTGCAAAGAAAAATACAGCTGGCGGTGGATCGAAAATGTCTGGGACGACTTGCCCAACAACAGCTTCCCTTCATTTAATAGTAAATATGAGATGGGTTTGGTTCTGTCAGTGTACATGAACATTTACACACAGACTTTGTTTGTTACCTGGTTGAAATACAGCCCGCTGTCACACAGCTTTATAGAAGTATATTTGTATTACATGAGAGAATAAGAGAAGCTAATAAAGGGACGTTAAAACTGCAACAGACTGTTCACAACCAGATTGCTTCTGACAACTAAAGCTTATTGTTCTCAAGACCCAGCTGGGAAATAAGGAGCGGACTGAGACAGAATTATGTTTACCTGTGTGAATAATATAAGCTGATGCTGTGTCTGTATCAAGATTTAACAAGCTGACCTTCAACCATAAATTCGCTGCATGTTCTAGGTGAAAGTGAAGTTGTACTCTAGTATTTTCCTCAACACTTATTACCTATAAATGCACTAAATTATGCCTCATATGCCTCAAAGTCGGATCCTATTGTATTTTGTGTTGATGTGACTTGACTAACTATCAGCTCTGGGCATATGTGTTGTAACTGTTTTAAACAGAGTAATGTTTGACCTTCTGATTTGACATGTGAGTTAAAGGTAAATCAACCCATGTGGAAATGAAACCACTGGCTATCGACTGATGACAAATTAGCTTTTTATTGTCACGGTCCCCGTGTCTCTCTGGTTGGCTCACGCTGGCTACAGGTTTTGTTGTTGTTGTTCGTTTTTGTTTTTTCTTTGTCTCTCCTCCTCCTCTCTGCCTGGGTGGAGCTCGTTACGGGCTCTCGCTCTTGGCCCACGCACCTGTGTGATTGTGTCCACCTGCTGTTGATCTGGCTGATTTCCCCAGCTGCTATTTAAAGCAGTGGCACAGAATAGCTCACCGCTGGAACGTTGAACCTCCTGAGTTCGTGCTCTCGGCATTATCAAAAGAATCCCCTGTGTGTATTTTGCTGTGGAACTAACTTTAACTCTTGTGTGTAGATATCCCTCTTCTGGACCAAATCACGGGACCTGCCCGGGTGTGGCAGCGTGTGTGGAGTTTTGGAGCGAGTGCGGCTGAAGAGGAGTGCGTGTGTGCGGAGGAGCTGTGGCGGTGACTGTGTGGAAGAGGAAGCGTGTGTGTGTATTCCCCCCCCCCCCCCCCCCCCCCCGCCCCTTCTCTCCCTGGAGCCCTGGACCCCCCTCTTAACTCACTGTACATATATATAGCACTGAGGTGATCCCTGTTGTAAATAAATCTCTTTTTGTTCTCTAAGAAAGAACTGTCTGCGCGTGAGTCCGTCCAGTAGCCATGACATTTATTAGCTTTCAAAAGTTTTCTGCATTCATAAACAATGACAGCTTTGGCTCAGATGTCTGCTGCCTGTACCAGAAGCCCTGAAATATTGCCAGTTGTTCTACAGAGGTCAACTAAAGTCCTGTGACTGTATCACTGCAGATTGCATGTGTGTGACTTGTAGTTCATCGTAATATAATTGCCAGAGACTGCTTATTTTCAGGTCATTTCAGATCGGGTCTGACTACCAGGCTTTTAATTTTTATGGGGTTGCGTTCGGGAAATTAATTTGTACCAGCTTGTAATTTCTCTATGGTCCATTCTGGTGTCAGTATAGAGTTGATAGAGTTATGACTAGAAATGTAAGAAACTTAAGATCAGCTAATCTGCTGGGATTGCAGCTTAATTTGACTGCATGTCCTGCCTGAAGTAATGCTATGCTTGATTTGACAACTTTAGGAAGCTTTAACTGCTATATTAGCTCAAATAGAGCTGTTGAAACTGAAGAGAAATATTTTTATTTCACAGTATCACGTGAACCGTGCTTGAATGAAATGTACAGGATTGTATTTGTTCCTTGTTGGTCTTCAGAACGACCATTTGCCCCAAGGCTGCACTTTGAAAGCATCTGTTTGAATCAACCAAGCACCACGATGCACCTCAGGCAAAAAATACATCAGAACAAATCACATAAAACAGGTCGTGTGGACAGAGGGAAAGATACATTTAAACCCGACCAAGTCACAGTTACACAGTAACAATTTCCTCTTGCTTTTCTATCTCAACTTAAGAAGGGAGGTAATATCTGATTAACATACGATATAAACTATCAGCCATGTACAACCCACACACTAGAAATGCTTAGCTACACAGTAGTAATTCCCTGTCAGAGTCAACAGAAGGACTCTGGATTAAGCTCTTCAAATCTAAGCTTCAAATTTCAAAGTTTGAAGTTAAAGAATACGTTTTTACCGTGAAGGGTTTGGTGGAGTCCTTGTCGTCTTTGCCTGATATAATTTGGGTTTTCTTTCTGGTCTCTCTCAGTCTGTCGACGGTCGGGGGCTTCACGAACACAACGAAAGGTTTAAACTCTGCTGTTCGAAGATGCTTTATTAGCTGAAAAGAATAAAAGTGGATGCAGAGAAAAAGGAGTTAGGCATTTGGCAGCACATTAAGACGTAATCACAAAGTGTGTCACACATGGTGTAAACCATAGGTGTCAAACTCGAAATTTGGCTTTGCTTATTCCATATTCAGTTTTTCAGCAAAACGTGTTTGAGTCCATAAGAAAAGATTCGTTCTTATATCTGGAGGAATAAATATATTTCAATAAATATTAACGTTAGCCCGCGACTTTGTTCCGGTTTTGAATTTTGGCCCACTGTGTGTTTGAGTTTGACACCCCTGGTATAAACAGACTGTGAAAAAATTAATAGACAAAACATTTAAAAATATAATCCTGTAAAAAAAAAGGTTGCCAATAGTGATATTAACTGGATTATGGGGTTGTCACAAAGTCCAGTTTAACAGATTCAGTCTGCTGATTTCCAATCGAGGAGATATTAAAAATTAAAATCTTTCTTCCATTTTTAAGCAAAGACATTTTCTGCCTTAAGTTCCTCAGACATGAAAAGTTGAGGCTTTTCTTTCATTCTCTCATTGTAAACCAAATATATTTCTGTTTTGCTGTAGAGAAAAGCATTAAATCTTAAATTACCTTTTAACTTATTGACCTCTCTAGAATGAAGACGTGTTTGCATAAATGACTTATTAGTTGGACAGAACAATTAATAATGAGCACAGAGCAGATGACTTCCCATCATTCTGAGTAAATCTAGAACTTTGAAATGATGTTTATAGATATTGCCATTTAAAAATGACTCACAAACACCAATCTGAGGGATAAAGATTACTCACACTAACTCATCACAGCTTTTAAATTCTTTTGGAAGATAGTGGAGGATATATCTGTTTTTATTTATGCCTGATCTTTGTGTCTGTCTCTTCTTTGTGGTGACAGTTTTCTGAAATAACATGCCAATCTGGTACCTCAAAGGCCTTTCACATAGGATGTGGCAAGTGCACAGCTGCACTCTGAAACCCATTTGTTTCTATTGCTTGCGCCACTCAATAACAGTTTTAAAGAGCAAGTGCGCCGGTGAGAGTACTCTTGCATGCCAGGGTCAACGTTTAACTGGGTTAAACTTGGTTAAACTTTGACCGCTGCGACGTACCTTCGCACGACCAACAGAAACGAAGCCTACAGCCCTGCTAAGTTCAACCACACAATGAATGAAAACATGGAGGAAAAGTTGATTGATTGATTTTCCGAGTTCAACAAACTTCATGACACAAGTTGACATGCATACTGAGACTTTAGGAGGAAACAACACACATGTTCACTCGTGGGGACAGTGCCAAAGCTTTCTTTTTTATGGATGAGAAATAGCTGGTCCATCGAGTTTTCGACATACAAGAGACAAATTTTAGGCCACTCGCTCCAGCTCGCGGTAGGTGCGCCCAATGTGAAAGGCCCTTCATGTCACGGTCCTGAGTCAGTGACCCAGTGTTTTGAGTTTCTTGTGCTTCTGAGTTTTTTGTATTATGTTCTTAGTTCTCTTTGTTGTCCCAGCTTATTCTTTAGTGTCTTAGTTTGGTTTTCTTGTATTCTGTTTAGTTCTGAGTATTTAGTAGCTGCCCTCTGTGTCTCTTTGTTGTTGGTGTTGTCTGTGTTTCTTAGTTGCTCTGTCTCCCCTAGTCTAGTTTGCGTCTGTGCTAATTCCTGTTTTACTTTGAAGGTCTGTGTCTCATGTGAGTGTATCCTACTTTGCTCCCTTGTCTCGTCAGTTCTGATTTCTCCCAGCTGTGCTCTCCTTCTGTGTCTCATTCCCCTCGTTACTTCCCAGTGTATTTAAACCCCGTGTTTCTCTGAGTCAGTGTCACGTCGTCCCTCTTGCTGTGTGGCTCTCCCTGTGAGTTTTAGGTCATTGTTTCTCAGTTTAGCTCAGTTTACTTTGTATGCTCGTTTTCCTGTGACCAGCAAATAAAGCTGTGATTTTGAGTTCATCCCCTGAGTCTGTGAGTCCTGCACTTTGAGTCCTCATCTCCTGCCTGCCACACAGCGTTTCATGACACTTCAGAGGTATGAGAGAGATGAGATTTGATTAGAGGTGGCGTCTGGTGTCTGGTTCTGGCATGATCATCTGACCTTCTTGCTATGCTAATAGCAGTGGGTCAAGACCCACAACTCGCAACAAGATGGATAAACTTAACTGGGAAACATAGCTTTATTCATTCACTCAGCTGGTCAATAACTGAGAAATGGTATTACTATGGAGGTTTATGGTGACATAAGCCAAAGAGGAAATCTTCAAATAAAGTAACAGGGCGATCTGCTTCTGAGACAGGTAGTTTCCAAAACAGGCTAAGAATACGGTACAGGGATGGTGAGAAAGAACGTGTCGCTCACATGAGGCTGGACATCCAGCAGGCACACTTTCTTCTTTGAGAGGATTGAACGTATCGAGTCCAGACTTGTGCCGTAGAAATTCCCTTTGTACTCGCCGTGCTCAATGAACCTGAGACATGAAAAGAAGAGTGATGAGAAGAAGCACGAACGCATATCTTTGGATGGACGCATGGACAAAGTTTCAAATAATTATGTCAGTTTTTAGAAGAGTAATTAATCTGAGTTAAAGCCTCAGGCCTGAGCTAAAAGAGGTTCTGTTAGTCTGTGACGAGACAAGGATTATTTTTAACTGCATATATTGTCCAAGAAAGAAAATATAGATCTTGAAATGAGCAGCAGGAGGACATTTTTAAACTAGTTTACATAAAACAAACAAACCTTTCACTTTTTCCACTTTCTTAGATATTTGTGCTTTTAAGATTTTTTTATATATCCTCATAAGAGCAGGATTTTTTTTTTAAACAGCAACTTTCAACTTTCATTTTTATAATTAATTTTCTACAATCACTGTGATTTCTGAGATTAGAGTTTTGAGAAATGGTGATAAACCAAAACAATTCATAATCGTTCTCTCCATTGTAGTAAACATTAAAAAAAGGCAGTTTGAAATAGAGATGTACAAACATATAATCTACACACAGCAGGATATCCAAAAAAGTTTTTCTCTTTTTTTTCCCAGTGAAAAAGTACTTTTGTTTTAGAAAGAGGACGATTTTGGCCAGAATATGAATATCAATTGTTCATCTCTGCTGTATAAAGTCTGAATGTGTGTTGTGATTGAATTCATCAGTTTTGCTTACTTGTTGTTTTGGATGTCCGTCTCAAAGAGCTGCTTGGAGATGAAGTGGTAATCTACACCATCGGTCTCCTGGTTCTTCTTGGGTCGACTGGTGTCTGAGTGAAAGAAGATGAAGATGGAAAGAGAGGGAGTGATGCCTGTGAGTCATTGCAATGAAAAGTGAAATGCTCCCTGTGTGCAACAAGCAGAGAGACAGAGAGAGAGCCGGTGGTCTCCAAAGCTCCAGTTTTCAAATTAACAAAAGAAGCAACACTTTTGGGCTTAACCCGAAACAACAGCAAGTGTTAAACATATCCATGTGTCTACTGGCAGCAATCAAACATTCAAAAAGAGCGAGACGAGATACTTTCCGATTCTCCTTCCTCTCAATGAGAGCCAGGACCTGTGCCATACGTTTCCTATACGGGTCTGAATCAGACTGTCTGGGCTCTATTAAACAACAGCAGCACAGGTCACATTTGAGAACAATTAACAGGCTGTGTGGAGAAAAAAGGCCACGCCAATGGGATTTTAATACAGGGGGCATTTCAAGTGTCAGACTTTGGCTGGGGGAAGACAATAAAGTTATAAAACTTGGTTATAAAAGTTTCTTTTTTCAATAATTAAAAAAATCTTTCTATGTAAAGAAATATTTCAAATAGTGAGAACAGTGAGAATAATACAGCCACATTTTTATTACATTTTATTTTATTTCATTTCTGTCTTGCTTTTAATGTTGCATCCTCAATTCAAGATAAAGCACAGAACGGAAGAAAGACAGAAACTACTGGAACCAGGCTTGCTTAAAAGCACAAAAACAAACAATAAACACACGCTTTAAACTACTGCAATATAAATGGCTCATGAGAACCTATATAACACCTGTCAAGCTTCATCATATGTCCAATGATATTCCGGACATCTGTACTAAATGTTTAGTTGAAAAAGGAACTCTTCTTCATTGTCTATGGGAGTGTCCTAAAATCCAGGACTTTTGGAAAGATGTTATCAAATATCTGTCCAAAGTGTTTAAGGTAAAAATCCCTTTAAAAGGAAAACTCTGTGTACTTGGAATATATCCCAGGGAATTTAAGCAATTGGGAAAAAAAACTAAATTACTGGACTATGGACTACTTCAAGCCAGAAGAGCCATTGCGCTATGTTGGAAGAGTATGGATGCTCCCTCCATGGGACTCTGGAAGAAGGAAATTGCAGTCTCTCTAGGCCTGGAAAGACTAACATGCACAATGCAAACAATGGGACTTTGTGAATATGTGGAAGCCATATATGGATATTTTAGGGAGTGGAGGTGAAGGACATTTATGAAAAAGAAGGAAAAGAAGAAGGGAAGGAAGGGAAAATCTTGTCTATCCTATCCCATTGTATTTTTGTATTACTGTGAGAACTATGCTCATTTCTACATTTGAATGTGATGTAGGCAGGTTTGATGTATGGATGGATGTGTGAATGTGAGGGTGTTCAACATTTGTTTGTATTGTACTATAAAAAATTTCAATAAAAATATATGGAGAAAAAAAAAGAAAGACAGAAACTTTAGTTTCGGCACTCAAATGTTTAACCTCCTAAGACCCGAACTCTTCCACAGCATGCATTTTTAATTTCTCTTTGATATTTGGGCATATTGGGGCCTGATGAATGAAAAAACAAAGAATTACCAGATTTTTTTAAACCTTATTTTTGTTTTTAAGAAAAATAAGAGCCACAAATGAGGATATTTGTTTAAAAGTTTGATAGAACAGAAGCAGTATAATGTCCTCGTAAGTGGATATCAGGCCCATGTAGAGCAAAATTGAGTATTTTAGTCTAAATAACCCAAAATGTGATGTCCACATATGTGACACAGGGTCCTAGGAGGTTAAAGGTTTCTTTGGGATGAAACAAAGAGAAAAGTTGGGTAGTTGGGAACACCACATTTAATGGTCAGCGAATTAACTTCTATTCTATTAACTAGTATAAAACACACATATACAGTGGGGCAAAAAAGTATTTAGTCAGCCACCGATTGTGCAAGTTCCCCCACTTAAAATGATGACAGAGGTCAGTAATTTGCACCAGAGGTACACTTCAACTGTGAGAGACAGAATGTGAAAAAAAAAATCCATGAATTCACATGGTAGGATTTGTAAAGAATTTATTCGTAAATCAGGGTGGAAAATAAGTATTTGGTCACCTCAAACAAGGAAAATCCCTGGCTCTCACAGACCTGTAACGTCTTCTGTAAGAAGCTTTTCTGTCCCCCACTCGTTACCTGTATGAATGGCACCTGTTTGACCTCATCATCTGTATAAAAGACACCTGTCCACAGCCTCAACCAGTCAGACTCCAAACTCCGCCATGGCCAAGACCAAAGAGCTTTCGAAGGACACCAGGAAAAGAATTGTAGACCTGCACCAGACTGGGAAGAGTGAATCTACAATAGGCAAGCAGCTTGGTGTGAAAAAATCAACTGTGGGAGCAATCATCAGAAAATGGAAGACATACAAGACCACTGATAATCTCCCTCGATCTGGGGCTCCACGCAAGATCTCATCCCGTGGGGTCAAAATGATCATGAGAACGGTGAGCAAAGATCCCAGAACCACACGGGGGGACCTGGTGAATGACCTGCAGAGAGCTGGGACCAAAGTAACAAAGGTCACCATCAGTAACACACTACAACGGCAGGGAATCAAATCCCGCAGTGCCAGACGTGTTCCGCTGCTGAAGCCAGTGCATGTCCAGGCCCGTCTGAAGTTTGCCAGAGAGCACATGGATGATACAGCAGAGGATTGGGAGAATGTCATGTGGTCAGATGAAACCAAAGTAGAACTTTTTGGTATAAACTCAACTCGTCGTGTTTGGAGGAAGAAGAATACTGAGTTGCATCCCAAGAACACCATACCTACTGTGAAGCATGGGGGTGGAAACATCATGCTATGGGGCTGTTTTTCTGCCAAGGGGACAGGACGACTGATCCGTGTTAAGGACAGAATGAATGGGGCCAAGTATCGTGAGATTTTGAGCCAAAACCTCCTTCCATCAGTGAGAACTTTGAAGATGAAACGAGGCTGGGTCTTCCAACATGACAATGATCCAAAACACACCGCCCGGGCAACAAAGGAGTGGCTCCGTAAGAAGCATTTGAAAGTCCTGGAGTGGCCTAGCCAGTCTCCAGACCTCAACCCCATAGAAAATCTGTGGCGGGAGTTGAAAGTCCGTGTTGCTCGGCGACAGCCCCAAAACATCACTGCTCTTGAGAAGATCTGCATGGAGGAATGGGCCAAAATACCAGCTACTGTGTGTGCAAACCTGGTAAAGACCTATAGTAAACGTTTGACCTCTGTTATTGCCAACAAAGGTTATGTTACAAAGTATTGAGTTGTATTTTTGTTATTGACCAAATACTTATTTTCCACCCTGATTTACGAATAAATTCTTTACAAATCCTACCATGTGAATTCATGGATTTTTTTTTTCACATTCTGTCTCTCACAGTTGAAGTGTACCTCTGGTGCAAATTACTGACCTCTGTCATCATTTTAAGTGGGGGAACTTGCACAATCGGTGGCTGACTAAATACTTTTTTGCCCCACTGTAAGACGCACACGCAGAGATAAGAACAAAGAGATATGCAGAGAGAAAGACAAATGAACTATACTGTTCAGCCAAAGTTTGGCGGGCTTAAATCAGAAGAGTGAAGTGAACTTTTTTCCTTTTTTTTAATTTAACCTTTATTTACACAGGTAGTCACACTGACACCCAATGTCTCTTTTACAGGACACTTACGTGGAATGGTCACACTGAAGTGCTGGGGGTCAGAGATCAACAGTTTCTTCTTCAGTTCACTCAAGCCGACACCCGTGGGTCCTACACACAAACATCTAATTATAAACCAAACTCCTCATCACGTTATTATCACATCCATAACATCATATGAGACATTCAAACTATCTTTCGTCTGTACTTGGTGGTTAGAGTCGCAGAAGTTAACTCAAGACCTCAAACACTAATGATGAGAATATAAATTCAAATGTCTAATAGGATCAAATGATGAACTAATGAAAATTTGTATCCAAAAGATCTAAAGTCACTTATTTTTCTGCAAAAATAAATTTCTGGTTATTCATATTCACTTGTTACGAACAGATGATAGAGAAACATAATATTCAGCTTCTCTCTTGTAGAGCTGAGCTACCTTTATTGTTTCTGTCGTCTCTATGTGACAATGAGGATTTTCATTAAATTCGGTATCCTTCATGATGCCACGTATAACAGCAACAGTGTGTGAGGTAAGCAGCGACATCAGAGTTTGAGAACTTCAATTTCTCTTCACTCACCTACTAGCACCACCAGCCTGTGTTTGTCTCCCCTTTGCCTGCGGTACGGGACGACTTCCTCGTACGTGGGCACGTCAGCCATGTCGTACATTTCACTCTTCTTCGCCTCGTACATGGACTTGGTGGTCTTTCTGTCTCTCCTGCTGAGGCGAAAGCTTCTCCTGAACCCAGCTGGAGGTCAGCATGAGCCAAAAGAGGAGACAGAAGAAACAGATCAATCAATACAAAAAAAGAAAATTCTTTGTCAGTAGTGTAAAATCCAGCACAACCGTATGTACACACACAAATACTGTGGACTTCAATTTATAGTTGTTTCAGGATCTTGGCAAACACCTCCACACAAACATTACTTTCCCCAGGTGACATCAAACAGGTGAAAACTCATCATAGGTCTATCATCATCAAAAATACAGTCCCTCTCTCCTCTTGCACCCACTGACACACTCACTAAAATAACACAGGTAACTAATTACACAACAACAACAACAACAACCATCCTGTCTTCCATACCAATGGAAACTATATTACACAGAGAGGATGACAATGAATGTGCTCCAAATTTTAGAACAAGTCATGTATGTAAACGAAGCTTGCTCATTTGTTATGGAAAGCCTCATAAGATGATCCAAACACGATCAAGTTAGTAAAAAGAAAGGAGCTGATATCTACTTTGATTCAAAGCCCCTTCAGTGAAGTAAAAGTGCAAAAAGGTGAAGGAAAAAGATGAGCATATTTAACACAAGCTGGGACGACGCACACTTACACACAGATACATACAGGAAGTGACTTTACTTCCACAAACAAACAGTTAAATGAAAACAGAAAGTTGGTATAAAGATTGAAATCAGTGAATGAATCTAAGCGTCATCAGCTTAAATGTAAATTAATCTCTACACTTGATGTAACCTAACACTGACCACCACAGCTGCTCTGTATCAGCCCAACACAGAGCTTTACTGTGATTTCACCACATTAATGCTAACCTGTTTATTCTGCAAACATGATATTATAGAAACACAAAGTTAGTATACTCACACAATGAAAATAGATCATTTGTCAAAACGCATCATATACAGATGTGATGTGTGATTAAAAATTATGACATGTAACCTTTAAATCTGCAGGTCATTAAATGTCCCAGAGCAGACATCAGCTTTAAAAATAATCTCTATTCTTTCTCTCCTGTCCTGTCTTTCTCATCTTTCTCCGTCTCTGAGTGAAGTTAGCTCTTTCTTTTCTCTCCTTGTGAAATACAGCAGCTGGACCTTTAACTAGCAACACACTGAGACCAACGGCACACAAACAGCTTGAGTCTGCTGATGTTTGTTGAGCTGATAGAAATGTTGTAGCAACATTATGTTGTGAAGCAAGGTTACTCCCTTTATACTCACTCCTCTTCTGTAACACTAGCTACAAGCTGACTATAACATACAGACAAACACACTTTTTCCGACTCAATTTCAGCTGATACTGTTGAGACTAAAGTAAGGAGCCTGTTTTAAAAATGATATTTGTGCAAAAATGTAGAGAATAAGGCTACGTCCACACGTACACAGGTATTTTTGAAAACAGAGAGTTTTCGTTTTAAAAAATAATCCCGTCCACACGTAAAGGCAGAAATGAAGGAAAACGCTGCTAGGAACATGCCAAAGCAGCAGGTGGCGATATATTCCTAACCGTGCAGAAATGTTGGCCAATCAGAAGTCTAGAAGCCTCGGTGGGAAAAAGTAAACAAAGCTGGGGCATAGAAGCAGAACCGAGTGGTATGTGTGGAGGGACAGTAACTGTGTGTGTATGTAAGCATTTAAACACTGCAGAGAGTACAATTAACAGTAACAGTATTGTAGAAATTCATTTCACCGAAACAATAACGTGGCGCACGGTGTGACGTCAAAAAATGCGCACACCTTTGACGCTGCGTTTTCTGCGTTTTTCTCGTCCACACGTAAATGCAAAAACTGAGTTTTCGAAAATATCCACCCTGGCCGGAGCTTTTAAAAAGCTCCGTTTTCAGTGACCAAAAACGCCGTTTACGTGTGGACGAAAGGTGCAAACGCATAGAAAAATCAGTGTTTTCAAAAATACCCGGGTACGTGTGGACGTAGCCTAAGAGTAAATACTCAGGTAAAGTACAGATACCTGAAGGTTCTACTTAAGTAGAGTAACGAAGTAGCCTCTAAACAATGCTTACTAAAAAGATTTCATTCTCAAGTTCGCTGGCTGTAAAATCAGGAATCTGTTCATCCCAAAGTAGTGCTCAAGAATTTCTCTGGCAATGGACCTTACAGACGTTGCATCATTGAGAGGCATGGAGAGAAAACAAACCAAAAACTAAGGACAACAACTGCCGCCCCCTCCCACTCCTTTATTTCCCCATGCAACCTCAGCAGCATTGCAAAAGCATCTGTAAGTTCTAAGATTTCAAACTTTTAGGGACAGGCCAACTTTAAATCATACAACCACATCCAACAGGCTGAAAAGCCATGCAGCAAGTACTCTCCTAGAAAAGATGTTATTATAACTCACTATTTTTTACTTCTTCTCCTGAGGTTCTCTCATTTCATTTAAACCTCGTTCTTGGCTGCTGGACTCAAGGTGCTGGACTTTTTTGGGCAAAAAAGAGTTCGGCTTTGGGAGTGACCCTGATTGAGCTTGGCAGACATGACTCAAATGTAGCATTTATAAACTTGCGTGTGCTCTGGATATCCTGTGAAATCTGGAGTCTAAATGCTGTAATGTGCAAATGACAGTGGTAATAAAAACATGATGGGAAACATTTTCTGTACAAGACAGGGATTTGGAAGCAGCTCTCTGGAATTAAAGTGGTTGCAGAACTAAAGTGGGCCATGGTAATTGTCATTAAGTCTGACTGGAACCACATCAACAAGACCGACCTTCATCCGGACCTCCACAATGCAGCGAAGCACACAAACCTTTCTTTTAAGCCAACTCCAACCAGAACCTTTCAAAGAAGTCCTCAGACCCACAGCAGAGGCAGAACAGGATAACTACATACTGCAAATCCATGACATGATCTGCCAGTGCACTCATGCTGTCAGCATGGGAGCACAAATAGCACAGCATAGTGAGAAAGTACAAAACTATTAAAGTCCAAAAAGTGAATTATGTAAGAAGGTTTAAGAAGTGAATTATTTGCCCCACAAGTGCTCTGTGAGTTAGAAGAAAAGGTCAAAGATATGAACAACTGTTCCGTCCCGTGAAACACGTATGACTTAATAGTTCTTAAAAGATGATATATGAAAGATTCATGTGGAAAAAACAAAACTTGTACTTGGCCACTGTCGTGATTTTTATTGTAACAGAGAAATGACCACATTTGGAGGGAAGAGAAGACAAGAAGACAAAAGAAGACAATCTCTCACCTAGGTGAAATCCACCACTATAATCAGCATCCTCTGGTGATGAAAAGAAACAAAGGAGCCAACAGAGAACCACAACATCAAGTTAAAGAGAATAGTCAGAAATGAGCTGCAGCCCTCTAAATATGATGAAGGGAAAAACACACAGGTGTCAGAGTGGTTTGGGGTAAATTTTGGTTGAGTTAAAGTTTGTTCGTTCTTTTTAAATATTGGCCTTTTGCCCAGAATGACAGCCACGCATGTAGCGGTAAATTCAAGGACAGGTTACATATAACCTCCATCTAGTGAGCAGCTAAAGTTGACCAAAATAAACAAAATACTCTTTTTCTTTACAGAACTAACAATGTTGAAAAATGTTGATGATCCCAGCTAACTGGCTGAGCCCCGTTTAGCCTTACAGGCCACTACATTCTTGGCTGTGGTGTTGGACGATTCTTGGAGACAGTGAATCAGTTTGTGCTGTGACTGAGTCCAACAAATATTACTTGTGACGGGATGATTCTCAAAAATGATGTCCACATTTATGAAAATGAGTCAAGGAAAGATGAGGCTTTGTAAAATGTTAAAATCAATAAAATCTATGAGAAATCATTGACTGTGACAACTGATGTTACTCTTAAATGGTAAATAGCTTTAATGGGTCAACTGGGGAGATGAGGTAAGAGGTGGACCTCATTACACACAAATAGCAAGGGGAACCAATCACAGATGGTTTGGTTAGTAAAGTCCTACTCGGTGGAGGATGTCAGAAAAGTAGTACCTTCAATCTCTTCAGCTTTGAGTGCAAGAGAAGCAAGGAATGGAAATTAGGTAATACTAAACAAAATATTAGATTAGGAAAGTAAACATAACTCAGGGATGAGGAAGAAATATAAGAAGAAACCTACCAAACTCTACTGTCACATCATCTTAGAAAAGCAGAGCAAAAGACAACAGAGAGAACATTATAAAACATTTTAAAGCTGAGTGCCACATCCACAAACATCCTATGCAGGTTCAATTCAGTCATTTCTCACAAAACACTGAAAAAGCAAACAATTCTATTCAGTTTTGTAATGTTTGTGAAAAATACTGAGCTTGACCACTACACAGTAACTCCCAGTATCACTCTAATGGTATCACTAGTTTAACCATCTACCTTTCAAATAATAAAATAACTCAAGTTCCACTTGGGTCTGAAACACTCGTCAGGTCTTCCTGAGAGGAAGTTGCAGTACACTCAGCTGTCATGACATAAATTGATGGAACTCATTGAGGAAATCTTATCCTTAACTTCTTACTTTTTTAAGGTTGAGTTTAAAAAGAACACGTACAGAAACCCTTCATAAGCCATGCTGCTACTAAAAGGTTACAAAAACACCAGTAAGTGGAGCTTGAGTTCAGGTTTTATGAGAATACAACAAACATTTACTTTCTATTTGCTCCTATTTTGATAGAAATATGTATATCCATTGTTACCTAGTGATACACAATCTGCAGTACATGTCTGTGGTGCAGTCACTATTTACAGGGGGGAAAAAAGCCATTTAGATTCATAAGCCTCCAAATGATTGATATTGTAATACTGATACAGTCCTCTGTAAGTATTTAACAGTATGAAGCTCATCTTACATCACTGCATTCATTTTCCAGAGTGTTGTTCAGCATGTCCAGAATTAATGTCTAACCAAAACAACAGTCAAGACCTATCTGTGCAAGGTTGTTTGTAGGCCAGACGCATCAGGCACGAGAGCGACAACTGTTCTGAAGTGTGTGTACCTTTATCTGACATCTTGTTTCAAATGTTAGTGGTCAGGTCAGTTTTCCCACTGATGTTGCCCTCTTCCTGCTCTAATGTGGCATCTTAAGTTGGGACAGCGACCTCAAAATGTGGTTTTAAGAAGGATGAGAATTACGGTACTGTGAATAAGAGTTTAGCCAGATTTAATGATCTAATTTATTTGAAACTAAACCTTAAAGAAAGAATGTGATGACAACTGCCATAAAGATGTACGATTAGTCCACCTTTATCAAGTCCATGGGTGAGCTGCCAGGGATGTTTACATTGGAAAAATCTGGGTAATAATGTAATAATACTGTAATACTGTTTGTCTTCATTTTCTGTTCCAAATAAATCCAGCGGTGATGATGAGGAGTTGAACTCTGCAGTTGGAGTCAATCACGGACAATTGCTGAATAACAGGCCGCCATCAAAACCATCCTTGTTAATACCCTCATCATCATCACCCCAAGAGTATAAGTGATTATGCAAATTAGAAGCCAGGCAGCCAAGTGACAATACCAGTTCACATGAACTTGTCTTTTATCTTTGCTATCTGCATTATGCTTTTAGAAAATCAATCAGCTATCTCTTTAGCTAGAGTAACAGCCAGAGGGCAAACCCTCTTCTACTTCATATTAAAGCTCCTGCATGACTACAACAACAATCATATGACCCCCTATGAACAAGCACTTTGGTAACATTGGGAAGGAAAAACTCCCTTTTAACAGGAAGAAACCTCTGGCAGAACCAGGTTTAGGGACGGGCGGCCATCTGCCGTGACTGGTTGGGGAGAGCAAAGGAAGACAGGATAAAAGACATGCTGTGGACTTAGTGAACAACACACAAAGAGGCTGTAGGAGACACATGGAACAGACTCTGGATAGAAATTTAGAGGGAGAAACATTGAGCAGACAGGAAGGAAAATCAAAACAAAGATAAATCTAAATTGCTTCTCCAGACGACCAGCGTGAACTACACAACTACACGAAAGACTCCAGTGGTGGAATCAAGCAGAAGGACGAGTCTGTTTCAGAAATGAACTCCACAAACTGTCCTGACCAGCATTCCTCACTTTTGCCATTCTTCTCTTCATCCCATCCACCTGTTAAAGATAACTGTCTTGTTGTGGTTTATTAGTCGCTAACACAGCAAATAATATATGCTTACATGATCGTCTAGTAGACCTCCTTAGGGACGAAAGAGTTGTAACAGGTTGCTGAAATGCAAGTCTCCTGAAAAAGGAGAAAAAGGAAAGAACAGAAAAAAGAAAACCATCAGTTTTTATGGTCACTCTGGGAATAATAAACACTCTGCTATGCTACAGAAACCCTGCTCTACAATATCCTTCATTTCTATTCTGTCAGCTGAGACTGGTGAAACCAAAGATTGAGGACTCTTCAGCCTTCCTCTTTCTGCCCAAGCCTCCTGAGTTCTGTTTAGGTCTGATGTGCGTTTTCCATCCACTTGCAGTTTAATGTGGATTGGTACCAGCGCTATCATTTTCTGTCATTACTCACTTTGGACCAGAAAATGTGTGGAAACCCAGACTACTTTGGCAGAGTGAAGCAAGAATACATGGATTAAAGAGAGGGAGAGAAAGAAGATGGAACATCTATGACAGTGACAGCACTGAAGCCAATAAGGTCAGCCTTATTTTTCTCACCTCTCCTGGAACTGTTTGGATGGTATTAAGCCAGCACGAGGATTTGTGTCGCCCTCGTGTTTGGCCTGCCACCAGGTTGCATCATCTTGGCTCATGATCTGTAGGATGCAACCCTTCTTGAAGGGCAAACCAGCTTCCTTACATGGGATGGTGTTGTCATCTTTTGGGTTGTAGTCAAAGAGCGCCTTCACAAACATCTGTACATCATCATGAGGGAAAGGCAAGAAAACAAAGAGGAGGATTGAAGTTCACTATGTTGTATATAAAATGTTTTCTTTCTAAAACATTGTCATCATGGTTAAAGGTGATTCACCAAAGTTCAGATTGATTATTCTCACGCTGCAAGTGATGGCCAAGATGGTCTTTCAATGACTTTCCACTATCAAAGGGTCTAAATCACTTAACAAGTGGATAAACCAAATAACCGAGAAAGACAGGACCTACCTGTGGCTCCTTGATAGATGCCTCTTCCTTTACAGCAGGGACAACTTTAAAGGTAATGGCTCCTTGTGACTGTGCCTAAATAATGTAGGAACAGAAGTTGGAGTAATTTTAAAGGATAGTTTTCCAATCCTTTTAAGTATTTTATAAGAGACCTAATCTAGTTACAGTGACATAGCGTCAAGCATTGATTTTTCAACAAAGGAAGGTTTAGTGGGATAGTATAACTATTCTTGACAGAATTAGGGAGTACAGTGCAGGGGTGTAAAGGAGGAGTGTTGAGAGCTCAAAGACTTTTGTGTCTGAGAAGAGTTTAAGATGCCAGGCACATGACAGAGCTCATTTAGGCCTGTGACCAAAGCTGCGTGGAGGAACTACACATCATCGGCCTCATCCACAGAGACTCAATGCATGTGATCTATCGGCCAAGACAGACTTTCAGAGAAAGGCCAGAGTTTGGTTTCAACACGGCAATGGGAGGCCTGGGTCGTGGATGAGTTGATAAGGGGAGGTTTCTGTCAGTATAAACAAAGGCTGGTACCAAGGGAGTGGAGCTGAAAAACCCTCAGTCTCACAAACGTCCATAGAAAGACAAGACTTACCAGAATACGAATGATTTCCTCTGGTTTCTTGTCGTCCACAGGGATTCCATTGACCTCCTTCAGTTCATCCCCTACATGAATTAAGCCTGCCACACATAAACAGACGTTACTAATTTGCAGTCATTCTGGCATTTTATTATTTTAACGCCCTGATGTAAGCGAGGTACTAAATTCTGTGCAATGCCAATATATTCCACACTACAGACTTGTATGGCTCTTTTCCACTAGTATCTACTTTGCTCATCTTGACTTGACTCTGTTTTTTAGGGTTTTCTATTAGATGGCAGCACCTGATACCTACTAGAGCAGTCGTTCTGAGCAACCTGAGTTGATCTGAAACTGTGACGTCAACAGACTCCATGCCACCATGTGATGCCAGTCAATTATGTCACTTGATGAGTCATGAGAGTGATTCCTTCACAAACATCAAAACTGCCCTTTTTGAAACACGGCATTTAGGGAAACAGTGTGATCGGACAGGTATACCAACGCCTCCATGTCCACTGTTGTGTGCTGGGTTTGTGTTGCATACAAATGACATCATGGGACTTTCAACTGAGTTGCTATAACGACCCTATGTAGAAAATGACCGAAAACCGAGTAGAATCGAACACACACACACACACACACACACACACACACACACACACACACACACACACACACACACACACAGGCAAACTTATAAAAGAGAGAAAAAGGCTGGAACCAACCACTTCTGTCAGCTGGCCCTCCCTTCATGATCCGGGCCACAATGATGGCACCTGTGCTCTCATCACGTCTTATTGTTGCTCCCTATAAAAGAAGAACAGTCACTATAACAGCATTTCTACCTTTATGACATCATCATGTGCAAGTCAAACAGCAATGACCTAAAATTACTGTAAAAGGTATTCAGATGAAAATTAAGGCGTAGAGACAGAGAGATACAGCACACAGGATGATTGTTAAGTTACTTACCAGTGGCTCCTTGTTCTTGACCAATCTTATAATTTTCACAGAATCTTCATCGTCATCGATGTCTTCAGGCAGCGGAGGTAGTTCGGGGTCATACTTCTTTTGGGCAACTGCGTCGTGGACGGACAGGAGGCTCTAGAAAAAGGAGAAAATAGGATTTATGGGAGGAAACACAGAACAGGCAAGGGTTATCTGTCAAGCCACGAAGGCCTCAACTTTACCCCAGTCCACTTAGCTAAATAAAGTATGGCCATGCATGCTATTAAGAGTCCGATCTATCACTTCCTTTTTTAAGCAGGACAGAGAAACTGCAGACTGCAGGGAGGATGGTTATGAATTGGGTTGTCTCCTTCATGTGCTGGGTGATGGATTTGAAAGGATTCAAGGCCAGAGCTTGTAGATGAACAAGCGTTAATTGCCATTAGGCCCGTGCTCTCCCTCCATACATCTCTCTGATTAAAGGCAACCCAGGCTCGCCCTGCACCATTGCTCAGCAAGAGCTGCAAATGGAAGGGAGGGGGGGCAATGTGACCACCACAAAATCCACGCTTTGCAGGGTAAGGTGGTGAAGACTCAAAAGCGAAGTTCTCAGCTCAGATATTTCACACTTTCACGAGCAGACATAAAAAGAGACGGGACACAGACGGGAATGATGCCTTTCAGGAGACATTCATTTTTCAAAGTATTTAACAACTGTGGGTCCGGACCAAGATGCAGCTGGACACGTGCTGCTTTTTCTGTGGTTTAGAGGGGGGAAAAAGTGAGAAAAACATCTTCCAACCAAAGTGCCAGACAAAAGTAGAGGGGTGGAGAGCAAGAGAAACAGGGAAGAAAGAGAAGGATATGGTGAGAAGAGAAGCAGTGTGTTTTATGACATGGGAGCATGCTGCAGTACAGCATTCAAGATGTTGCTAACTGGGAGCAGATGAGAGGAGGAGACACAACTGGAGCTATGTGAGTCTTTGGAAGGCAAAGAGTCTGGATTATCTTATTATAACTAAAAATAATAACTTCTTTCGATCAAGAGAATCCCAAATGAATAACATATGTAAAGAAAATCTCACAGCCAGGAGATCTTTAAAAATGGTTGGTTTTAATCCTACTTCAGAGATAAAATGCCACTCCTCTCCAGCTTGTCTTCTTTGGCTTGTGCTGCTACACCGTCTGCCAAAATTCACCAGCCAGCAATGGAGGAAGCAGTAGCAGAAAGAACATTTTCCATTGTTTGGTGGGGAATTGCTTGGCTGACCCCATTCTGCACTGGAGCCGAGAGACCACTGCGCAACTACAGCAGCAATTATATGTGTTAGGTGCAGGGGAAAAACATAGTAATGAGCCCAATGAGTACCGGTTTGATGGAGGTGTGTGTGGAGTTGCTGATTCTATGTCTAAAATATGTGCTGCCTGGTGAAATATGTGTGTCTGTACCTATAGCACCTGTAAAATCACATGCTCCACACTTGTCTTTGAACAGATTAATGTAGTTGTTCTTAATGTGTTTGGAGAATTTAGGAAATGAATCATAATTACCAGCTCAGACATTGAAAAATCCATGTTTGGGAACCACCATCTCTTGAATCCCTGCTGTTTGACACTGATAGGTATTGAATATTTGCATGTACTGTAAGTGTGTGTGTGTGTGTGTGCTATGTTGGGGGAGAACTAGAGAGCTGTTGTTTCTGGCAGAGCCCAAACAAGCATGACGACAGCGCATTAAAAACAGAGCCTGTCCAACTCTGCTTCTATCCTGCCGTCGTGAAGGCAGCTCTGTCTGCCTGAGACACCTGGAGGCCCTGATGGATGGCCCCAGTTATGCATTAGAAAATAAAAATGTGTAAATTTATTTTGTAGCTGTCTGCATCTGGCTAACGAGGTCAGCAACGGCAGCCAAGAAAACGAGACAAGGCCTGGATCTAACAGGCGTGTTATTTTGTGTACAGCACGATGATTGTAACGCTTTAATGTGGCTGCTGTGCAAACAGCAAAGACCCAGAGCCAGAATTGCCAAATGCTTTGCTGTTTTTTGGATGGAATAATACAATCCTCCACAAAGAGAATATGTGGTTTTAGTTTGTTAAAATCTGCTCAGCACAAAATAAGCAAATCCAGCCATGAAGAACAGAAGCAAAACTCACCTTTACATGTGGGTTTGCCAGCAGTTTAAGAAGCTCTTTGACATCCTGACTGGCTGATTTGCCTTCCAGCTCATCAGACACCTGAAAAAAGTCAAGGACACAATGTTCACACAACTGTGCTCAGACCATTAAGCATGCTTCTCTTTTTCAGGAGTGCATGTGAACATTCAAGATGTTTTACTGGATTTATACTTCGACAAGAAGACAACAGCAGTCTGTATTATGAAAAACCACTGGTGCAGGTTTGTAATTAACAGTTCAACTCTGCAAGGTGTCAGTAATGAATAGAGGACTTGCTTTTAGAGAGATAAACATACTAGTTATGCTTTATCTAAAGAAGTTATGTTGGTGTATCTTCTATTTGTATCATATTGTATTAAGACTTAAAAATGCAGCTCTTCCAGTTACAAGATTTATCTGCAGCTTCATCTTGTCTTAAATTAGGTACATCGCAGCTGGAGGCAAGGCCACACTTTGTCATGTGGCCTAGAACTCCCACCTACTGGCACCTGCCCTTTGATAAATCTTCTATTGTACCAGATCATTTTCCAATGAGAGAACTAAAGAAAACAGTTGGTTAAACTGGAAACAATGGGAGCTCTGAGAGCTTCACTGATCACTGGGCCTGAGCTGAACTACATTATGATGAATGAGTGGTAGCTCTGAGACAAGTGACTCTGCTTCTTAAGCCCAGGCCACGCTCCTCCATCTGTGCTCTGATTTATGGAAGATCCTCCTGGACGTGGCTGGAGTGTGGAAAGGAGCAGCAAGCCGTCCCACACAGTAAAAACTGACATGAAAGACACTTGACACTGATGAACCCTTTCTCTGTGTTTGTATTTTTCCTATCTGACCTGCAGGAATAAAATGCAGACCAATGCTCTCTGATGGCACCAAGTGGTCTGTCCAGGTAACAGCAGAGTTTGTATGAAGATGTTTGGAAGTCAGCCAGAAGAGGAAAAGGGTTTTCCAACAGGGAGAAGGATACAAGTCAGCCATAACAACCGTACAGTTCTAGATCAGTGGCCATCATTTGAACTATTTATTGATGATGTGGTGTGTCTCGCTTCCTTACACCAACATGTAAGGCCATGCTGGCTTCACTTGAGCGGTGGCAGTCACCTGCCAGGAGTTCTAGACAGTGCGGCCGGGGCCAGACGGGGGTTGAAGTGTCATTTTATGTTAATCAATAAATTAAACCTCTATTAACCAAAACCCATCTAGACAGACACTGTTTACCAAAGGTTGCTTTAATCGATTAATTTGCCTCCCAGCCAATAAAAAGATCAATCAGTTTAAACAAGTTTTTTAAAAACACTTACGTCACGTGCCAGAGGTGCAGCTCCTTCCAGGACGGGGGCGGGCTTGCTCTCTTCATAATGCTGCAGCCGTTCGTGGATCTGAAAGGACAGATTGTATTCATTATTAAGGCTGAGATAGTAGTGAGCACATGTGGAAGAAAAAGTGTGCACGCTGGAAGCCGTGTGCACGTCTCCAAACACACGTGTAAGAAAACATGTACAACCTTCATCAGCACCATTTTATACATGCACAGAGTTCATTAAATCATGTCCTTAAATACCAACAGCACACACAAAGATCTTTCACTCCCTCGATCCACTAAGTATTTCAGTTAGCTTAGCCACTGTACAAACAATCCAGTTTTTCACCATGCATTCGATATGTCCCAGTGGCCCCGTGATGATTCCAAATCATTTCAACAGTCTGGTGAAATTGGCTAAACATTTCCTTATCAGCCTCAGCGCTGTGACTGCACAGTGTTGAGAGACAGAGCTGCGTCTCTGGAGAGTTGCTAAAATGGAAAGTAAGCCTGACTTGTGCGCTCACTTTCACTCATTTATATACGCAAAACCACTTCATCATATGTGGAGCAGAGATGGAATAATTTATAAACACACAAAGCACACGTTCACACCCACGCACACAACGTCAAAGGCACAGTTGCACACTTGTGGCTACGCACACACAGACTCACAAAAAACACTACAGATATCCCATTTGTGATTTAAAAGCAGCTGCGCAGGAATGCGTTGACAGCCTACAGGCTGCTGTCAGGTCCCATCAAGGAACAGACAGGGACAGCTTTCCTCCCAGCAGCCACTCCTGCGTCTCTCCTTCCTCAGGCCCAGCATGGTGAAGGGGATCTGGGCCACGGGTCTGACTGATAGCTGGGCCCCGAGCCTGGAGCTTCCAGCTGGATGTCCTAGAAAGCATTCCAGGAGGAACAGAGGAGCCTCTGGCTGAAGAGACAGCGACAGAGACGCTCTGGGCCACTTCTATATCTAAAGGGCCAAATCCACACATGTGGGAATGCACACACACACAGATGGAGCAGTGACAACGTGTGACAGAAAATCACTCAGCAGGACAGAAAAAGACAAGAAAAGCAGTTTGTTTGCTGTCACACTGAACAGCTACAGATGCTTTGTGCAATTAAAACATCTGTTTTAGGAATGTTAGACATAGTTTTTACTCCTCGCAACACAAGTGACGCAACACAAGTGACGCAACACAAGTGACGCAACACAAGTGACGCAACACAACGCAACTCTGAAAAGCAGCAGAGAATGGATGGATTGATGGAGGGATGGATGGACCTGGAATAATGGCTGTGGGATTTTCCTTGATTACCAATACAGACAATACAAAATGATAGAATAGGGACTGGTGGACCTGTAGATTTCTTCTTGTTTTAATGTCCCTCCAGTGTGCAAGACATGGTTCAAAAAGTTTTTCAGTAGTCTGCTGTCTGCTGCAATATGGAGTTTCCTTCTTCCTTCTCTTGTCCCTATCATAACCTTGCATTTGGCTTCATCTATCATCATCTAGCCCCTTTTGGCTCATTTCAGAGGAACTTGTTTGTGAACAACGTGCTTGATCCGGTAACTCTGGGCTGCAGTCGACCATTGAACTTTAATCAAAATATTTGGAAGGTAGTTTAAATACAAAGTAAGACAGTGCAAGGAAGGGGATATATTTTGGATTCAAGTGAGGCTTTTAAACTATAAATAAGCACCTGGCTCGTGTCATGAGAATATTTTCTAGCAACAAACAGATGTAAATAAAAGCTGAAAGATGATATCGGACAATAATTCTTTCATCTCTGTAACATAATCGGATTAGGAGGGATGTGAGACATCCCGACCATCTGGTGAGTACAGGTGAGAGAGACAGAAAGAGCATATGTCTGGTTTAAGTCTTCATGTTGCTCTGAATCCTCTACTTCTTTCTTGTCTCTCTCTCTCCATCTGTGACACCTCCTCCTCTGGACCGTCTCTCTCCTTCCAGACAGAGTGACCAACAACTGGCTGTAATTACACAGGTGAGGCATGAGCTTTTCCATATGAGCGACCTGGGTTAGGAAGCCTGTCAGATTAACGTGATGCGTGTGTGTTTTCTCTCTGCTGTTTAGCCTTTCCTTGGTATCCCCTCTACAACCTTACACAAGCTCAAAATAAAGGTGGAATCTGTGGAGATTTGGAGGCCGAGCTTTAGGAAGAGGACAATTAAGGTTTTATTAATGGTGTGTCCATGATGTTAGCCACATACACCCGAACGCTGCATCCGGTTTCTGAGTAAGACGAGATGGTAGTTTGGTACTTCTGTGCGTTTTAAAGTCTGCCCGTCTGTCCATTTGGCTCACTAGGATGGCTCAGTTAATCAGTCAGACACAGCAGTCGAGCAGCTATTACATTTATTTACTGAATAATAAAGAACAGAAAGCTGATTTGCAGGAAACTACCCCATGTTTAGGGGGGAAAATTTTTCTCTATTTAACAACAAAAATCAGAGAAAGATTTCAGACAAACCTTCTCCCCAATCTCTGCAGCTATCTAGTTTAACGGGCAGTAACCAAACCACAGGCCCCTTCCTGCTGGTAGAGGAAGGAATTAGAAGATCTGGGCAGGTAGATGGGGCAATAGGACTGTAATTCATGAATAATAATTGCTTTTGAGGCCGGGGGCTCCTCTTTTCAAGACTCTTTATGTGACTAATTTAGTTGTCTGCCTTCTTGGCAATAAACTTTGTACACAATCTACATGTGCAATTAAAGCTAGGCTTGGTTAAACTGAGGTATTCATATGTATAGCACTTAAATGAAATTACTTAAGCGTTTTAAGTGTATTTAAGAGTTATCAGTGCGTGTATATATGAGTTAAACAACATGTGGTTTTCTGAAAAATATGTAGGCGAAATTCCTATAACTCTATTTGTTTGTTGTACCTTAACAAGTGAGTGGAGACTTCTCTCTCCAAACATATCCTGAAGGAATGTGTTGTCCTCAGAGCAGTTGACATGAGGCTGCAGCTGGGATGGCAGGGCTGCCAGCAGCTCATACAGACCTGCAGAAGGAAAGAGGAAGCAGGGGGTCAGTGTGGTAGTGTGAGTTGTTGCATGCACAGCAAAAGACACAAGTGCTGTATGTGTGCATGAATACATATACACCCAACACACCCAGAGTCAGGCAAAAAGCAGATGCACACGTAAAAACAAAACACACAAAGTCCTGTACTAGTGCCTTTAGGAAGGAGTACATACTTACACAGACTACAGCTCTAATTATAATCTGTGGATGCTCTTCCTTTTCCCTCCATGCTGATTCTATTACGCATTAAAAAAACAGAAACAAAAATGTATGGTTCAAACTTCTACGAGCGACAAAACAGACGATGATATCCCTCGGTCGCTTGCCACTGGAAAGAAGAGGAAACGTAAAGGCAATAAACTATTTCCCTTCTCCGCCTTTACTTCTTGCTTTTGTTCCAGCAATTCCTGTTGTTTGAGGGACGCTTCTGTCCATGATTAGAAACAACTGAAAAAAACAGGGAATGAAGAATCCCACTTCTTTTTTGGTTAGTTAAAAAGTTCAATATGAAACTTCTTTTTTAATAAAACACACAACACGTATGCACACATCTTCGCTGTCCGTAAACACTCCATTTACTAAACCATTTCAGCAACTGAATCTGAAGTAAGTGAAATGAACAGACATTGCATTAATCCAGGTCTATGTGAGCCATGCACAGGTCAACACTATTGCATGTGTAAGTTTGTTGGTTACAGTGTGAGACGCAGGCCTCGTGGAACAAGAGGCTAAATCTGAATCCTCTCAGAACAGCTGAAATCCACGAGGCCTTTCAGGGTTTTACTCACCCAGCTTATAAAAAGAATGAAGATTTCAAATTCAATTTAAAGAGAACCAGACTGGGGAGCTGATGGTTCCAAGATTAAGCAGGGGGGAGGTGAAGCACTCAAGACGGAGAGAGCACAAAACCAGTGAGTGAGTGGGGTTACATCCAAACACAACACAGTCTTGGAGCACAGCTGATGGAGAGTGGTAGCAGATACTTGTTTGCTGCTCACTTCAGGTCCTCAGCGTGGCTGTGATCCACCAAACTAGGTGATGCATTAAAGGTCAGGCTCATACTGAATGCAGTCAAGCTGCATCAAAGACCCCTTCACTGATTCTTCAGAAAAGGCCCCCCAGTTTCAAACTCCACAAACACAACCACACGGTGCTTGAAAGCCTTTGAACTAACACTGATCACGTGAAGAAGTTCTAAACATATCCACAGCAGAGCCACTGAAACGTCAAAACAAAGACAAGTGGCTTGGCTACCTCTCTGAGAGTGTCTTTCATCAGAGCACAGGGCAACAGAGAGAAAGGAGAGAGAAAAAAAGAAAATGACCACAGACAGAAGCAGAGTAAGTCAGAGCTGAAAATGACTGATTGATGGTTGACATTGACTGCTGGACGAGCGACTGACTGAACTGGGTTCTGACCGGGTTAGAGTCAGTGTGTAGCTCTGGACGTTTTGTGGGAGAGCTGATGTCATGCTCTCCGTCTGCTGCTGTTGGGCACCAGGCAGTGTTGGGAAGGTTACTTTTAAAATGTATTCCATTACAGATTACAGATTACATGCCCCAAAATGTATTCTGTAACGTATTCCATTACGTTACTCAATGAGAGTAACGTATTCTGAATACTTTGGATTACTTAATATATTATCATGCTGTTTACAACTACATGAATGTACTATTGCTGTGATTTATTACTGTTACTGAAGGTCCGCGGCTCCGAACCGTAGTAAAGGGACCTCTGGCTAATACGGTGGGTTCTGTGTCGGCTCGTAGCCGAAAAATAGCTTTACTTTGTTGTCTGGGTCAACTTCGCTCTCTAGACAGAGAGAGGCGTTGAAAAGCTGCTCCAACAGAACTTATTGTTTTTGGAGGAAAACACGAACACGGTGTACAGTCGAGTCTTAATAGCTTACTTACAACTGAGCTCGTCAGGCACTCTTCTTGGCTGCAGTGGTTATTATTATATTTACATGCTTCCAGCTCCCGTTTTTGCTGGATGACAGCTCATACTTTTCCTTTTTCTCCCTCCCTCGCTCACAGACACATAACGTGTATGGCAGTCCATTCTCCCTGCAGCACGGACTACACTGCCTATGATGCTACATTCTTTAGAGCTATATCGGTAGCATTCTGCCTATTAGCTTAGCACAACAACAACAGGCGCTCTCTCACCCAGGAAACACGCAGAGAGAGAGTAACCCTGTAACCATGGCAACCGTAACGCTGCCACCTGGAACAACAGAACGTAGCTGTCAAACAAAACCCAAACAGTCCTGACCCGCCACAATATGAAACAGGGAAGTACCGCCGTGTAATCCATTTATTTCAACAAAGTAACTGTATTCTAAATACCACCTTTTTAAACGGTAACTGTAACGGAATACAGTTACTCATATTTTGTATTTTAAATACGTAACGGCGGTACATGTATTCCGTTACTCCCCAACACTGGCACCAGGATACAGCAATATGATATCCTGCCCTTTTCTCTAATCGCCAACACGATTCCTGTGCAGTGTTAGTGCCTCATACCTCACCGTTTCTCTGGTGAAAAAAAAGGGGGGAAGAGAGACGAAGAGAACTTTTACACATAATGATGCAGGCCAGATGCAGGTTCTGGCGTCCTCATCACCAGAAAGTTTGTAGCTAACAAAAGCCGACTGAGGGCTGCTGGCCCTCTCAATCATTTACAACTTGGAACTCTCTACAGAATATCTCACATAATATATTCAACAAAAGGATTTAAAGAGACATGGGATGAGGTGATGGGTGTAGAAAGGGCTGCTAAGGGAGCCCACTTCCCTCTCTATACTGATCTTCTTACAAAATACGAACTGATGAAAACGAACTCGTTTGAATACAGGAAATGAACGCTGGGTTTTGTCTTTCTCCCAGGTGCTCGGTGAATTATTGACCCCCCTCAATATATGGGAGGATTTACGAGGTTTGCCAGACTGCTGGGGGAATAGTGTTGTGACAACATATTTCAAACACTGCCTTGTGAACATGTCTGAGAGTCATGTTCATTAATCCACTTGAGGCTTGATTTACCTTCCTATTCTCCAGTTGAGAGAGGAGGAAAGACGGCCTCAAGCAACAGCTTTACTGACAAAGCAGTAGACTTGATAGTAAAAGATACTTATTTGAAATTTTATTTGCCAAACTTGCTGAAAAAATGGTTTTCAGTGAACTTTGATAAAAGAAATTACAGAAGAGGATGTACTGATGGATAACTGCAATCACACTGAGGAGCGTGAATTTTTGTCAGGCACGTGTTTGGTGTTTTGCTGACAGATTTGACATGTTTTGAGTATAAATGTGGGAACAGGGTGACAGCAGAAGTTGCAGACCTAATGGATTTGGATGGAAAATCTCAAAACCTTATTATTTGTCACTATGACCTGGCAGTTTAATAAGCTAGAACTGTCAGGTGACATACAAGGACCCAAATAGCAGACAGGTCTGGCCCGGATCTGGTGTCAAGCTGGCACTGCTGGCTGACTTCTGGCATGGTAAGTTATATGTCATCCAGATATGGGCCAGGCCTGGCGTAGATGGCACTGTTTATGTGATGGCATGCCACATTTGGCCCGATTGTGGTTTGGTGTATGTGGCCCAGGCTCATAGAAAATAGGTCTGGTCCGGATCTGGGATCAAGCTGGCACTTCTGACTGACTGGTGTCACGTCAGGGTGTATGTCAACTAGATGTGGGCCAGGTCTGGCAATGATGGCACTATTTATGTTCCTATTTTCCTGTTTTAGTTAGAAGGCCCAACTGCCATGTTGCAATACTATACTGCTATGGTAGCCAACGTTTCAAATGCAGGTTTGACAGGTTTGTGAGTGTACACTTTATCCAAAACCTAGTGATGGTTTACTCATGTTTACCACTGGGTGGCTGTAGTTCAGGTCATCTACTGATCGGAAGCTTAGTGATTCGATCCCTGGCTCCTCCAGTCTGCATGTCAAGAGTGTGAATGTGTACGAATGTAGTTAGGAAGCACTGAGTTAAGAATCAGTCCATGCACTGTCTGAACACAGTTTCGTATATTACTTTTGTACTATTATGTTCCAGCACATGTTGTTATTTCATGGCTTGATTAAGGTACACATTAGGCTGATATCTGGGGCCAGAGCTGAAACTGTTCTGGGCCAGCACAGGGCCAGCAGTGTGTCTGCAACTGGCCTTGTTCTGGCCCATGTGTGGGCCACCTCTGGTAACCTGATCTGGGCCACCAAAGGGCCGTCATTCTTTGTGGTAGGTGCGCCACGTGTAAGCGAAATGTGTGGGCCAGATCTGGGCCATACCAATTTTGCTATGTGGGGATGTGTGCTGCATACAAATTCAGGAAAATACACATCAAAAAAACAAACATTTTGATGAAATGTATCTACAAATTGAAGTTTGCAGACATACTTACAGTTTTTAGAGGTTAACATTTTTCAAGTTATTAAATTTATATGAATTATTATATAAACAATGGCGTGGCTTTTTGGCAACAAATCACAGGTATGGGAAATGTCATTTTTTCCCACTCATCAAGTCAGGAACTCCCTTTAAAAAACACACATTAGTAATTTAATGTGTGTGACACCATCCCTACCATATTGTCTGTTTTTTTCTCAGGTGTCACAGTGTAATCAAAAGTACCATATTCTTTATTTCCTCCTGAAGTTTAGCTTAGATTCATTTCTCTTACCTCTGAATAAATCTATGGAAGTGCTTGTTTGTATAAGCCTTTGTGTTGTTGAATGTAACTTCCTTTACTCTATGTCCTCTTTGTCTGTCTGTGTGTTATTGTCTGAGTTTATTCTCTCCTTTTTTTTCAGTTCCTACCTCTTTCATTTTAAATGTTGGTTCCTCTTTGGGCTTTCACTTTTAAAGATAGATTTGGCAGAAATGAGTTTCATTCTAATTAAGGATGGGAATCAATAACCAGTTCTTGTAGAGAAACAGTTCCCAGTAGTCCAAGTCCTTGGAACCGTTAATGTGTTTGCCAATCGATTCCACTTATCCACTTGCACTTGCTCTACAATCAGCTGGTGTTAAAGTGCAAATGATATCCAGGACAGAAACAACTGTACTATGCTCTTAACACAACTTTGGCTCTTTGCAAGTAACGCATAGACAACATGCTAATGCTAAGCTAGCCAAGAACCTAAAGTGATGTCAAAGCTGATTGAATGGCAACCCCAGACTAGAGATGGCACGATACCACTTTTTTATGTCCGATACCGATACCGATATCATAAATTTGGATATCTGCCGATACCGATATGAATCCGATATAGTGTGTTTTTTAATCAATAAAACGTTTTTTTTAATATCTTGCTGGATTTTGTATAAGTTTATACTCAAGTTTAAATAAATAACAACACTAAAGCTATTCTGTTATACCTGTATGTAAAAAATACAACAAAATATTTCATAGTTCAGCAACACTGATCAATCTAATAAACGTAAACCTACTCCATCCTCCCTATTCTGGTATTTTAAAGAGTACTTAGCAGAAATATCAAGCAACCTAACTAATAGGGTTGCAAACTCCCAGCAAAAAAAAAAAAAATAGGGAACCACCCCCCACCCTCCAGCTCATGATGCTTAATCGATGTAATCAAATTTAATTTGATGCAGGGGGAAAAATGCACAGAAAGAAATTATTTTTCAAGAATAATTAAATAGATTCAACATCTTTCTTCAACAGAATTGCAGAATTCACAGATGGTATCTTCCCAAAGGAAAAAGTAGTATAGCTTACTAGGGTATATTAGACTTAACAGTTACTATATACAGTAATGGACTTCTATATATTTTACATCAGATTAAAACTTTGGGTGTAAGAGTCAGATAATTATTTATTAAAAGCTAGACATTTTAAATGAGAATAAGAAAGAAAGGTATGTCTTTGTGCCCCCTTTTCCCTGTTCATGCCCTATCGGCCCCCCTGGCTAAACTTTTTCTAGATCCGCCCCTGCACAGTTACCAGCCGTCAGCTACGTAGAAAAAGATCCTGGTGTAGAAAGTAATATTAAATAAATTCTAACAACAGCTTATCAAGCTTAATAGTGCTGCTGTTGTTCAGCCGCTGGTTTCCTCTTTCTGGTGAGAAGTGGGCCAAAAACTAAGAAGAGAGATGGACTCGCGACAGAAAAGCCGATCAGCTGATCATTAAGCAGTTTCACGATTGAAGTAGCAGCAGGAGAGAGAGAGAGAGAGAGAGGCAGTCGCTCCATATATCTGTTGTTAAGCTTAAGGTGGGAATGCTTTACAAACATTCAGAGATGAGCTTACACACTTGCTTTACTTCTCTCTGGGAAAACTTCCTCGGAGATGAAATGCTGGTTTGCTAGTGTAAAGTGTAGAAGTAAATTTAAATAAGTTTTAAGTTTTGATATTTACATGTTTACACGTTTGAATGTTTAGACATGCATGTTCAAACCAGTAATTAGTATGTATTATATCTACCTGGTTGTTTTCCTGTTTTGATCTGAGTATAAGATTTCCTGGTTTCTGAGAGGTCAGTGAAGTATTCATGAGGGCGGCACACAGGAAGTGTGGGTTGTTGTTGCCGTGTGCTGAGAGTAAAGAGGCTGCTAAAAAGTTATCCGTCTCCATCTTGCTGTTTCTAATTATTCCGAGAGATTCCAGACCATCTAGTGAACCCTCACGTTACATCTGGTGGCAGCGGTGGGATCTATTTTCTTGATGGCTCTGTGTATTTGGTGAGTTCTACTCCCAAGCTGCGGATAGGATCGTTTTTTTTTTCCCGCTCGGATTTAACCCTCTCTGTGAACAGCTGATGAACTGAAAATAATAACAGTAATAATTTTTGGAGATAGTAAGGATTGTTGCAGCTTTTCTCTCTGTTTTTGTGATTTTTTTTTTTTGAGCTGGATATTTGTTGGGAACATGTCAGCTGACGAGAGTGAATCTGTGCACGAGCTGCGCTCTTCTCCTGTGCCACATTCGAGGTCAGTGGATGCAATACGGACTGTTGCTGCTCCCGCCCACCATACCGTCTCCAGTGCCCTGACAATAGATCTTCCACCTGTTTTTAAAGGAGATGGGACTGAATCTTTTACTAGTTGGTCTCGTCGCTTGGAAGTGGCAGTGCAAGCTATGACTCCACCTGAGGTAGATTTGGCAACTGTGATGTCCTCTGTTCTGCCTACTCGTCTAGCAGATGCTGCATTTTTGTACTGGGACAGTTTGCCTTCATCAACCCAGAAAGACTATGATCTAGTAAAGGATAAGCTGAAAGAGGTTTTCGGTCCAAAATATTCTCTGCCATTCTTCCAGACACATGTGAACGCTCGCCCCCGGAAACCAGGTGAAAGTTTAGATGTATACAGCGCAGATATTACCCGTCTTGTGCTTGAAGCTTTCCCTAACTATGACTACAATGCCTTGGAAGGTGAAAAATTTCGCCGTTTTGTTGCTGGGTTAGACCCCACCTTGCAATCTAAGATTCATGAGATGGGTGCAGAGGATCTCAACGGAGCCCTGCGCATTGCCAGCCGTTGTGAGAGAGCACGGGCAGCATTGCAACTTACAGCTGCAGGATCCTCTCATATTCCGTCTTCGGAACAGGTTGCTATGATACGTCCTCAGCCTACTGATGCTAAACTTCTTCAAGCAGTTGAGGAGCTCACGCTTACTGTAACCAGCCTGAAACATGAAGTACAGCAGTTACGGGAGAAACAGAGTTACCTTGCCCAACGTTTGGACTCCAGTCGTGATAGATCCTCCTCTTCCAATGTTCAGTACAGCACCCGCAGTGCATCCCCGTCGCCTTATCATGCCAGACAACATCCCAGAGACTATTGCTCACCTGAGAGGCGTTATCATCGTGATCCAGAGTCTCACCGTGAACGTCCTCCTTCCCCTGTTCCCCAGAGGTTCAATGAGTGGGACAAATGTGAGAAACATGATCAACGCACATACCATTCCCAACAGCCCTCCCAGTATTCCAGGTACAATTACCCTGACAATAACAGATACCGACGCAGTCCCAGTCCTGCTCCACGTAGAGTTAGAGATGCCGGGTCCTACAGTAGGACCAGTGTTCGTTTCCAGTCCCCGGAAAGGCCTGCACATTTAACCTCCAGCCCACAGGGAAACTTTCATTAGCTGCTGTTGAGGGGCAAACATCAGCTACAGTATCAGAGCCCCAAAACCACATTCCCCAGTTCCCCTCAGAATCTGATGGATCAGTCTCCTCTAACGTGTTGGCTATTGTCGAGGGCATTGAAGTGTGTGCTCTAATTGACTCTGGTTCCTTTGTCTCCCTTGTGAGTGAAGATTTTCGAAACTCTCATCCAGCTTTAAGAAAACGGCCTATGGTAGCATCCTCTGTGCCAGCTCGTTCGGTCAATGGAGAACGTCTGGAAATCTTAGGCAAGTTAACCGTTGGTATTAGGCTTGGGACTCAGGTATGGCAGCAGGAATTTGAAGTCCTCAGGGGTGCTTACCAGCCAGTCATTCTAGGTTGGGATTTTCTGCAGAGGCACCATGCTCTTCTCGACCTCAAAAACAAAGTACTGCAACTGTGGGACATGAAAATTCCCCTGTTGCCCAAAGGACATGAGGTGGCTGCCTGCTGTAATGTTTCTGTGTTAGCGCCAACCAAAATCCCAGCTATGAGCGAAACTCTGATCACAGCCTGTGTGTCAGCAGCCACACCGGCTTCTCCTGTTCCAACAGACTACTATGGTGTCTTGATCCCTAATCCAACATGTGACATCGTTGTGGCTCACACTCTCAGTGAAGTTCAGAATGGTACTACAGTGGTTCGAATGCTTAATCCCTCCAGCGATGAAATCGAACTATACCCTGGACAGCATCTTGGTGAGTTTCATTCAGGCTCATCTGTTGATATCATCCCTCTGGAGCAGACATGTTGTGCTACTTCACCTGTGTATGATTCGACTCTGCCGGTAGAAATTGATGAAACAAACTTGTCACACTCCCAGGTTCAGTCCCTGAAATCACTTCTCCAGAAGTATTCAGGAATCTTCAGTAAGCACTCAGAGGACAGAGGTCACACAGGCATAATTAAGCATCATATTCACACAGGTGATGCTACACCGATTAAACAAAGAGCCTATAGAGTGACACCCGAACAGAGAGCTGAAATACAGACTCAAGTTGACAACCTTTTAAAGGCAGGTGTCATCGAAGAAAGCTACAGCCCATGGGCCGCCCCAGTTGTTTTGGTGCGAAAGAAAAATGGTACGTGGCGTTTCTGTCTCGACTATAGGAAACTCAATGCAGTGACAATCAAAGACTCTCATCCTCTTCCAAGGGTTGATGATGCACTGGATGCTCTGTCAGGTTCTGCCTGGTTCTCCACAATGGACCTTCAACATGGCTATTGGCAGGTTGAACTGGAAGAGAAGGATCGTGAGAAAACTGCTTTCACAACTGGCAGTGGACTTTACCACTTCACTGTTATGCCCATGGGACTCACAAACGCTCCAGCCACATGTCAGCGGTTAATGGAGATGGTACTTCGTGGCCTTCCCTGGAAAACCTGCTTAGTGTATTTGGATGATGTCCTCATTTACAGCCGCTCTTTCGCAGAACATCTCCAGCACCTGGAGGAATCTTCGGCAGATTCCAGGAAAGTGGTTTGAAGCTAAACCCCTCAAAATGCTGTTTTGCCAAAGATCAGGTACAATTTCTGGGCCACATTGTATCAAAAAATGGCATTCAGCCTGACCCCAGAAATGTGAACAGTGTGCAAGCCTGGCCTATTCCACGAACAGCGACAGAAGTGAGGTCATTCCTTGGACTTTGTTCATATTATCGCAAGTTCATTCAAAACTTTGCGCACCAGAGTGTCCCCCTACATGCTCTCACTGAAAAGCATGCAACTTTTCAATGGACTTCTCAGTGCCAGGATGCATTCATGTATCTGAAACATGCCCTCTCAAACCCTCCAGTGGTTTCATTCCCTGACTTCACATTGCCATTTTCTCTGTATACTGATGCTTCAAGCACAGCGATTGGCAGTGTACTAGCTCAAAAACAGGGACAGCAAGAGAAAGTCATTGCCTATGCTAGCCATGCACTTACAAAGGCAGAAAGAAAGTGGTCGACTTATGATCGAGAACTCTGGGCCATTGTTTGGGCAGTTAGACATTTTCGTCACTATCTCTACAAGCAGCCATTTGTTATTGTCACGGATCACAAGCCCCTCCTGGGTCTTCGGAAAATACCCATTGACAGTGATAGAACTGGTCGCTGTGCTCGCTGGGCTCTTGAACTCGATCCTTTTGAATGGACTGTGATTCATAAAGATGGCCACCGCCACCTCAATGCGGACGCACTCTCACGTCGCCCTGTCACTGGTGACACCGTAGAGCAGGACACAGTCTGCACTGCTTCTGCTACCTTGAGACCTGAAGAGAGGTGCGTAGGTCCTGCAGGTCCGCCCAACCATAGTCCCTGCAGTACTGACCAAAAACACATTCCATGCAATGACTTTTCTGATCCACGACTGCAGTGTGCAGCGCTATCTGTTTCATCCACATTTGTGCTTGAGCTGCCTGAAGATGATCTCAAAAGTGAACAACAAAAAGATCCTGTACTGTCAGAAGTCATTGGCTGGAAAGCTAAGGGTCGGAAACCACCTTACTGGCGTATGAAAAAATGCCCACCTCAGGAAAAAGTGCTATGGCATGAGTACTCTAGACTTACCTTCCACAATGGCTTACTCTGTCGTAAAGCTTTCAACCCGTCCCAAAAGTCAGTGTTGCATCAGTTAGTTGTTCCTGAATCTTTAAAAGACACTGTCCTACAGCTGCTGCATGGCAACCCAGTGTCCGGTCATCTATCAGCAGATAAGGTCCTGAAACGTGCTCAGCAGCTATACTACTGGCCATTCATGTCACGTGACATCAGAATATGGTGCACACAATGCACTCCATGTGATGCCAGACGGAATCCCACACCTCATCACAGAGCTCCAATGAAAACAATTGTTGCTACGGAGCCATTTCAAAAGGTGGCAGCTGACATACTTGAACTCCCCATTACGAGTCGTGGCAACAGATATGTGCTCGTTGTTCAAGACTATTTCTCGAAATATGTCAATCTCTATGCTATCCCAGACCAACGTGCCACAACAGTTGCAAAATGCCTGTTTGACAACTTCATCTGTCAGCACGGCGTCCCTGAAATGCTACACACAGACCAAGGACGTCAATTTGAATCTGACCTGGTGAAACATCTGTGTCAGCTGCTAGGCATCCAGAAAACACGGACCAGCCCATATCACCCTCAATGCGATGGTATGGTTGAGAGGTTCAACCGAACACTTATTGACCAGTTAGCTAAGTTACTCCTTCAGCAGCCTGGCGAATGGGATGACTGCCTCAATCAAGTTGCTTTGGCTTACAACACCAGTCCTCACTCTACCACGGGGTTTACGCCATTTTTTCTCACACATGGACATGAAGCACGGATGCCTGCTAATATGCTGTTGCCTACCAACATGTCAGCATCATCTACTTCTGCTTCTCCTGCTGACTACGTCACCCAGTTGACTCAGAGACTTCAGTCTGCCTTCAGCACTGCTGCATGGAACAGAGATTGTGCCCACACCCAGCAGAAACAACTGTACGATAGGGGCATCAAACACACTCCTTATGTTCCGGGTGACTTGGTGTGGTTAAATGACCCCACTACAGCAAAGCAGAAACTTGCTCCACATTGGAAGGGCCCCTTTGAGATATTGGAGTGCCTTGGAACAGATGGAGAAAACCCTGGTGTCACGTACAGGATTCGCTACCTCCTGGACCAATCAGACAAGACTCAAATTGTTCACTACAATCGTCTCAGGCCTTACAAAGCACCTGTCCCTAAAGGTGGAACCAACTCGCCTGCTGGTGACATACCTGCACAGCCCCAGATTCCACAATTGACTGCATTATCAGGTGCTTTGCCCTTCACAGCTTCAAAATCTGCAGCTAAAGGGAGCTGGAATGTTCAGGGCCACAGACCTGCAACCTCATCAGACCCTCAGGTTTGTCAGCCACCACTTCTAAAACAGTCACGACCCCATTCCCACTCTCCTTTGTCCCCTTCTCCTCGGTCTGAGACTGTAACAGCTTCCCCCTCTGGCCATGTGGTGATACACCAATCAGACATTGTTCCTTCAACTCCTCATCGAGTATCTGGTGTTTCACGGCGATGTGGGAGACGTCAAGTTGTGCCTCCCAGATACCTCAAGGACTATGTTTTGAACTGAACTTGTTTTTGGTTTTGCTGTTGTTTTATTGTTGTCCCCTTTGCTAGCAGTATGTTGTTTTTTTCCTTTTCTGTAGGGAAACGGGGACGTTTCTTATGTGAGGGGGGGAGGAAAATGTAAAGTGTAGAAGTAAATTTAAATAAGTTTTAAGTTTTGATATTTACATGTTTACACGTTTGAATGTTTAGACATGCATGTTCAAACCAGTAATTAGTATGTATTATATCTACCTGGTTGTTTTCCTGTTTTGATCTGAGTATAAGATTTCCTGGTTTCTGAGAGGTCAGTGAAGTATTCATGAGGGCGGCACACAGGAAGTGTGGGTTGTTGTTGCCGTGTGCTGAGAGTAAAGAGGCTGCTAAAAAGTTATCCGTCTCCATCTTGCTGTTTCTAATTATTCCGAGAGATTCCAGACCATCTAGTGAACCCTCACGTTACACTAGCAAGGCTACAAATACACACAGAGGCTCTATCACGTGACGCATACTGCTGCGACGTGCTATGGTTATGAGCCGAGTTACGCCGTGTAGCAAGCTTTGTGAGGTGCTTTTTTGATATTTAATGGATCGGATTACATTTTTTATTTCTCGCCGATATCCGATCCAGCAATTTGGGTCAGTATCGGACCGATACCGATACGTAATATCGGATCGGTCCATCTCTACCCCAGACCCTGAACTTCAACAGATTACAAACAGACGAGCACAAACCTTTGAGCACACAGTCTGTAATTAATTTGCACAAATGTAATGTCTTTGAGATCCTACTTAACAATGGTGACAACAGCTGATATTGATAATGGAATCAGAATCAATAAATTCTGATCAATTCCCATCCATACTTCCAAGGATGGCTGGGCTGTCCCTTAGAGACAAGGTGAGGAGCTCGGAGTAAAGCAGCTGCTGTTCCTCCACATTTAAAGGAGTCAGATAAATAAGGGATCTGACTAGGATGCCATCTGGATGCCTGCTAGATGAAGTATTCTGGGCATGTCCTACCAAATGGTAACCCCAGAGCAGACCAATGACTTGCTGGAGAGATTATATCTGTTGATTGGCTCTGTTGAAGTCTTGGTGTCCCCTAGATGAGCCTCCTTTCTCTGACTAAAGATAAGGCAGCCATCGTGAGGGAAGTCTGGGCTTCTCTGCTCAGGCTGCTGCTGCTTAACTAGGATACAGGGTGATTGATGGATGGATGGATGTTGTTCATCCTTCGTATGGAAGGAAAGTGTGATAGCGTAATACCTTGCTAAGGATACAACAAACCTCAGCATAGCACAAACCTTTCTCCCCATGCCATAACTGCCGTTCACTTTAGTTTATCTCAGTTTCTCATTTCTTCTCTCTCGTGCTCACTCGCCACACGATTCTGCAGAGTTTCATCATCATGATTTTTGTGGCTTATTTGTGGTAGCAGAGCAACCTTTAAAACCAGAGCATGGCAAATATAAAACTACACTGCAGAAAGGAAATTCAATAAAATATTATCTATCATATGTCTTCCAGCTGGAAGTACAAATTGTATTGAAACAGATTAAACTACAGTGGTGCACCAGCAGTCAACATATTTTTTAACATGTTATTTCCTTATTACATTTTGAAGCTGTAGTTTTAAGTCACAGCTGATCTAAAAATGTATTTATCAATTAAATTGTTGCTTTTTTCTTGAAAACTATGAATTTTTTTCCCCACCATCCTCACAGAACTTTGGCTCCTAAATCAACAGCTTTCTTAGGATACCAGGAGTAATACTACCAGTAATCTGTGCAAACGTTGGTAGAACGCCAGTTACTCTCTATGCCAGGCTAACCACAAGCATTTATGACTTCTCCCAACCTGTAACACAACATTCATCCATAATGCTCATTAGGTTTCACCTGCACACACAACTTCACAGCTTTCTACTTTGCCTCTACAAATTTCCAGAACAACAGGACCTTTGGTTACTAGTAAATGGACTGATTCTTATATAGCGCTTTTCTACTTGTGGGCGACCGTGGAACAGGGAGTTGGGAAGCGCATCTGTAACCAGAAGATCCCCGGGCTCTCTGTCCTGGTTGTTGTGTCCTTGGGCAAGACACTTCACTTACCGCCTACTGGTGTTGGCCAGAGGGGCCGATGGCGCAATATGGCAGCCTCGCTTCTGTCAGTCTGCCCCAGGGCAGCTGTGGCTACAACTGTAGCTTGCCTCCACCAGTGTATGAATGTGAGAGTGAATGAATAGTGGCATTGTAAAGCACTTTGGGTGCCTTGAAAAGCGCTATATAAATCCAATCCATCATTATTATTACTCTCCCAGAGTACTCAAAGCACAACATGTCACATTCTCTCCCATTCATTCTTCCCTACTTCAGGGATGTTTAGCAAACATTCACACACATTCACGCTGCAACGGATGCATTGGAGAGCAACCGGGGTTTGGAATGTTGCTCAAGGATTTTTGATATGCAGACTAGGGGGAGCCAGGGATCGAACCACCAACCTTCCAATGAGTAGCTGACCTGCTCTATCACCTGAGCTACAGCCACCCTGGTGCTCTTTACTCTGTTAAAAGTCTGGACACAGAAACACACACGCTCTTTATCCATCAGCATAAGACTTAATGTCTTTCCTCCTTTTGTCCTCATGCTGTTCGGAGCTTGTCGGGTCAAGACCTCTGTATGTGCGTGCACAGTGATGTAGCCGCCCATTAAGCCGGTCTGAGAGGAGGAAAGCGTTCCTGAGGGGAGAGGTGGTGATTTCTGCCAGCTGTCTCTGTGATGACAAGTCTGACATGTTCCTCATTCTGACATCACACACACGCACTCCCCACAACTGGAAGGCGAGAGCACGGTGTATGTATTTTAACATCGTTTTGCTCTATGTTGTTAAACTGTAAATTCACAGCAGTATGCTTTTCATTGAGCTGGGCACAAAATGGAGCGAAAATAGACTTTGGTTTATTTTCCAACCGCAGTTTTACATGGTCCACTCGAGTCAAGAAAAAGTACCCTGAGGCACACGAATAGTAATTCTTTTCTACCTTGAAATTAAATTTGGGCTCCCCTTAAAGTGGTGGGCGCACCAACAGGCTATACTGACATTTAAATAAAGATGTATTCATTTTTCAGCTGAGGTCAGACTTGCAGTCATACTCTTCTATTTGTATGCTGTGGAGCCACATAATAGCATGAATCAAATAAGTCCTTTAGCAAATTCTTCTATAAGACACATATTAGTAGTGTTGCTGACTGTGTTCCTCGCCTGAGGGTCCGTTACCTGGCTCATGGCCGGCTCCGGTGGCCAGGGCAGGCATGTCTCCTGCCGGCTACTTCCTGGTTCTCCTCAGACTGTGGAAAATGGCGTCAGGAGCTCCTCGGAAGCAATCTCCAGCTGAATCTGAGGATGGGCTTTATGCCATAGAGCCCTGCAAGAGAACAAGAATGTTGAGCCTACTTGTGGCAGAACAGATGTATATGTCTGAGTATGTGTTTAGGGATTACACTGGCATCTGTAACCATGGATATAAATATCTATTATACCAGCAAAACATATATTTTTCTCTGTAGGTGAGCCAGTGCATGTGCGTTGACAGTGTGTTCACAATTTACTTCTGGTGTTTACAACGCATTACTTTTTCTGCTGCTACTTTTCAGCTTATATATCCCCCTGAATCACAACATAAGGAAACCAAGCAGCTAATGTGCATCAGTATGGACAACACACACGTATTCTGCTCATTTCCAACTCCATGGCTTTATTCTTGGACTCTATTGAAGTAGTTTTCCATTATCCAGAGCTCAAACTAATCCTTTTTTCTCCTTCTGTTCATCCTCTGCATAGCTTTGAGTTTCAGCTACCTTTAATAAATTTTATGTATATAAGACTGTATCACAGCAACAGTCACATCAAGGCACTTATTGTAAACTAAAGATCCTACAATAATAGAGAGAAAACCCCGACAATCAGACAACGACGTATTAGAAAGCACTTAGCATCAGTGGGAACTACAAACTTTAACAGGAAGAAAACCTCCAGCTCTGTACAAACACATGTAGAGTTTGAGCCAACGCAGCTAAATAGAAACAAACATGAAAAGTCTTAAGGTATGCTGCACCATCTTTTTCTTCATTTTTTGTTGTATGTGAAGGGGAATGACCACATTCTCAACTGTTAGTGTCTGTTCAGACCACAAGAAAATCTGATGGTCATGGGAGGAGTAAAGTGACACTTTGCCATGTTGATAAAGGTCAAGCTCTGCTTAGTTGCAATGAGCTGTTCCTCCATGTATCCATGTAAAGCCTGACATCTCCAAATGGTTCTCCCACCATCTAGTGGGAACTGTTGCAACTGCAGGGAGTGTTCACCCTAAAAAACCCAGCTGGGGTTTTTACCACCTGTATGTGTGTAAGTCAGAAGATCTTGTCTGCATGTACGAAAACACATCTGGGTGATGGAAATGTGTACAGACTGTTTTTCTTCTTCTCTTTCCAAAAACAATCCTTTCTGCTGGGCCTGCGGGGAGAATCGGTGGAACAATCTGAATCTCAGCTGGATGCTGATGAAGTTAGAGAGAGAAACAGTCAGGAGGTGAATGACTTACAGAGAAAAACACTCGAGTGCCTGAAACTTCTCACTGCCTATCAAGAAATGTAAAGTCTGTTTCAAGTTTAAAACTTGAAGACAGTTTTATTATTTAATCTTTAGCTTCTTCTCCTCTTTCTTGAGCAGACGGGACATTGGAAGATCACTGCTCAAAGCAAATGGCCAAAAGACATCAAGAACTTCATCAGGTAAAGAAACAGGAGAGAAACGTGTCATCCTCTGAATGCTTTCTCAGGGTTCAACTGGGAGAAATGCTGTCTCCATCTGGGCCTGACAGGAAGAGCAACGACAGGACACAAGAGAGGTCAACTTTGCCAACGAAGGTCAGCGCCATTGAATCCTCCCCAGGCACCCACTGGGATGTTGGATTTTCTGTCTGTCCTGTTCTTCCCACATCCAGTAACAGCAAGGCCAGCTCCTGGCACTGGATTTTACTGGGCCACCATGAATGACACTCGTCTCCACTGCGTAACTGATGACCATCCAAAACCAGCCCTGTCACACCTGCTCTGGTTACAGCTCAAAGGAGCAGTTAGCTCCAAAGTTATCCAGCAGCTCCAGTGTCTGCTGATCAGCTTCAGGGTTTATCTACACTGGTCCTTATATGACAGAAAATCTATTCAGCAGCCTGTGCAACACATGCTCCTTTTACCAACACCGTTCTGTCAGCTAGATTGAAGAAATTCATCTTGTAACATTTAAATAAAAGCAATCACGGCAGTGATCACAAATTTGATGAAAATATTTAATGTTAGCTTTCAGATTCGACACTTCTTAGACACTCAATCCTACTAGATGTTTTAGTCAGTACCAAATATATATTAAAAGGATAAAACAGTTTGAGGTCTGTGTAATCACTGGTGATCCCCTAACCCTTTACCTCCAACTATCATCTAAATCCACTGCATAGTTCTTGCAGCATTCAAGGCCACAGACTTGCTGAGGTATTAAATTTGCAGACAGTAATCAACAGCTGCATGCTGAAGGGTACTATGTTGTTTTTGCTCGCTCTTGTGTGTTCCCATAAAGGTCAGTTATGGTAGTAGACAGCACACAATCTTCCAGCCCATAAAAAGAGGTTTCCAAATATTTTTCCTGTGATGATGTTTAAAAAGAGGGAGGTTCTGCTAGAGACACTGAAGATGAGAGATTTACAAGCTCATGGGTTTAAAACGAGGAATAAAGCTGTGCTTTTTATGGAAAACTGTGGTTGCTTCAAGTCAGTATGATGTAGAGTAGCTGAAATACAAATTGATTTCTTTCTTCACAGTCGCCCCGATACCAACATCCCAAACAACCACAATGTGCAAAGTCAGACAGACAGAAGTAGATAGAGTTACAGGCGATGCACACAAGCATACATGACACACTTGTAAGAGCATAATTGCAGCTTAACCAGCTGTGGTAAAGGCGAACATTCATTTACACACAGTGGAACTCCATTTCAATGAGCTGTGCATAATTGCAGTGTATTAAAGCGTGGTCTTTGGGAATTTTTTCATCCACATGACATTCTGAAATGGAAAGAAAGAAATTGAGAAATCCTTCTGATGGCAGCTCTCTGCCGTTTTCTGGTTCTTCTGTGGAAAAACACATTGTTGAATAATGTCTTTCTCCTGCCTCGCTGCGACCCTGCCAAAGTGTCACCACGTCCATTCCTATTAAGCATGAGGCACGTGGCGTTGGCGGGACAGGGTTGAGTTTTCTGGAGTGTGCCATGCGTCTTCTGCTTAATAGCCGTTAGCTTTATGAGGGATCGGGGCTGCTTAAAATAAGATTTGGCGGTACCTGGCACGGTTTGTGTTCCTGGAATGACTGACTGCTATGAAGGAGGAGAGGAGCAGTAATAACAATGAGCAATAGGAAGAAGTCCATGCATGTGTATGTAAGTGATTAACGGGAAAATGTGAAAAGTGAGCTCTCATCTCTCGGGCTCAGGTGTGATTTTTTTGACAGGTCAGACAGAATCAGCACTCAGCCATGTGTTCCTCATGACTGTCCGGTTGTTCCACATAAAATACTTGTGCTTATGTATATGTACACACAAACACACACACGCCAAGAAAATCAATATACAACTCTCTACTGTATTCTGTATTTCCTATAGAAAAACTACACTAAAGGTTTTGCAGCAGCATTCCAAAATGTAACACTTCCCATGTAATAAAAGCTCATACCCATATGGAAAAGAAATAGTAAAAACTTACATGATTTACTCATGAAAGTGGCCACTTTCTCATTACTTTCATATATTGTTTTAGTAAGTATCCAAAACATACAAGTTTCATTATATAATTTTTCAAGGGATCTTATATCTGTTTTCACTCTTGTATGCTTTTCACACACGTTTCACACAAGACAGATACAAACTTTATAAGATTTATATATATCTTTTCCATATAATATATATATATAGTAACAGGGTAATCGTATCAATCAGTATGAACTGTACAAATACTGATAGCAAGTGAAAAAAGAACAAGCAAAGTCACTTTGTCTACACAAAAATCGTTTGACCACAGAAACCTTCATGAGCACATGATTGAATACATGTGCAGGGCAAAAACAGGTTCAGTAAATAACAACCAGCCAAAATCTGGTCTAACCGATGACAAAGATGTTCTACACAAGATAACAAATCAAGAAGAAATGGCCAAAAGCTCTGCAGGGACTCACCAGATCACCTTCTTCGTTCAACAGAAACAGCTTTGTACACAGCAGCAGACACTCAGACGTGCACAAAAACACTAGAGCCTCCCATACAGGATGATACCCACCCGCCAGGTGTGTCAGCTCACCTGGAAAGACCTGAAACTCGAGTTCCTCCTGCCTAAGGGTTGACTGCGTTCCACCCTCTTTTAATTTACACTACAACTCAATAGTAAAGAGACAGAAAGGGTGTTAACCAGTTTGACCCCGGCACAAAGAAAACAAGTCTTATCTTGGTCCTCTCCGAAACTGGAAACTTTTATTTGTCTTTGATTTTACATACAGCCTTGCTTCTGTTTGGCTAAACATGCTTTTAAGTATACTATAGAAACATATAAAACTATATTTCCTTCTGTCATACACAATGTAACAAAAAGGTCCAGATAAAGTGCTTAGTAAATGCAATACAGCAGTCTTTTCAAAACGTAATAACAACAAATAACCACTAGATGGTGCAATCAGCTCACTAAATATTTTCACTGCTCAGCCACCAGCAGCAAAAACTACTTTGGAGAATAGCTGACAGCTTACATTTACATTGTTGCTTCAGTTTGTGTATTTTTTGTGTGTGTGTGTGTCCCCATCATGACCTCAAGATGTGCCTCAGTGTGGCAGTAAATACAGGGATCAGTAATCTCATCCACTGCCTGCCAGGCAGGGCCCCATTATTCCTCCACAGAGGAGACAGTTTTGTTCTTGATGCTCATTTAGTTAAGGTGGCACAGAAAGACAGAAAATTATAATGCTTATTAATAAATCAGATTACAATGGATTTTGAGAAGAAAAAAAGGAATTAATTAAGAGTATTGTAGTGCAATAATTTTGCAAGACTTGAGCAAGTTGCCAGTTGTACACATTATCTGAGCTTTTTTCATTGAACACTTAATTCAACCCTGATCTGCCAAAGAGGCATATAAAGAAAGCCAACTCTGAGATTGACAAAAGCAGATAAAGGGTCATTTCAAGCAGAATATTCTTTTTCAAACACAGCTTTGCAGATGCATGGCCAAAAATCCTTGATAAGGCTTTTTCAGGAGCATTCACGTACCATTTGCCATTTACAAGTATACTGAATGGGGACATCTATTACCTGCATAACCTTCTTAATAAGTTGAAACAGATAATGATAATAAATGGGAGATTAATTGTCCATAATAATAAAACAGCACTGCTATAATACACAGTGTGTTTCTTTGTCCACAAACTCATCGTAGACCATCAGGTGTTGAACAACTAAACCTTTCCCGCAGGTACATCTTAGGCTCCTGAAGGTTCTTATCTAGATCAGATGTTATTATGTCATTATTTCACAGATTATTTCAAAATATGCCCACGATGAGTACATGTCACCCTTTGATTACAGCTTAAAGACCTCATAGCATCAAATTATCTCAACTGAGCCCTCCCTGAACATGTTCACTTCCTGTTTAAAGTGAGTTCTTTCTCCCCCCGTGTTTGCTTATAGGAAAGTGTCTGCCTGTTGGGGTTTTCTCGCTAATATTGTAGGATATTTACATCACAAGCCCCTTGAAGCGGCCGTTAATGTTAATTGGTGCTGCATAAATTAAACCTTGCTGAAAGGAACAGTGTGTTACTTAACGCTTATAAAGTTTTTAGCAGGAGAAAAAATTATTTTTGCCATAAAACCTGAAAGATTTGGTCCAAGTCTTGTGCAGTCTAATTGTATTTTTTAAATCTCTTTCTTTGATGACATTCAAATGTTCAACATATTTTATATACTCCTAACAGAAGAAAGAGTAATTGCCATATCATAAAGCCTATAAACAATGACTCGTTAAAAATAGAAATATACATTTGTTTCAAATGCTCCAGTGTACAGTCAGCTACTTGCTTGTCCTGAACACCTCCTCCTCCACCTCTTTGTTCTCCTCCTGTCACTCCCCTCTGGTTCCCATGCAGACATAGCAGCTCTTTGTCTGTCTCTGACCCATCAACAAGGACAGGAGGCCAAAGTGACTATCAGTTGCCACTGACACATTCCACTTTCTCTCTCTCTCACACACACACACACACACTTACCGTGTTGAACCAGTCATTAACCAATTACATTGATCCTAGACATCAGATGGAGAGCAAAAAGGTGGAGGATGGATATAGTGGCAGTGGTGGTGCAGAGAAAAGAGGAGTAAAACACACTTTGCTTAATCACATAATATCATTGATTTGAGTACTTCACTTAAGCCCCACAGGACTCAAAGTCCCTGAATGAAATTGTGTTTATTTATAGTGAGGGAGATGCTAATGCATGACACACACACACACACACACACACACACACACACACACACACACACACACACACACACACACACACACACACACACACACAATTTCCATTCATTAGATGAGCAAATAAAATAAACCTACAGTGAGAGGCACAGAGAGAGAACAGCAGGTAGCCATAAGCCTCTCTAATCTCTATGTCCTTCCAGTGTTGCCGGGTAGCCTACATCCTCACCAGATATTACCGGAGTTAAGTGCTCTACCTGGAGTGCACTGCAGGTGAGGAGGGGGTGAGAGAGAGACATATACAGATAGAATAAAGGAAAGAGAGAGAGCGAGAGAGTTTGACAGACGGATGTGATGAAGCCGATAAGAAAGCAGGAATGCGGCCTGCAGAAAAGCCGATAAGTTAAAATATGGTCTGCTTACTTTTCATGCATGTTGACACACGCGCCCACCCACTGTGAGTGTTTAACATATGAGTTACCAAAGCTGCAGTGGAAAGTGGAAGCGAGCCCATTAACACGTGCATAATTAATAAATGTAGAAAGCAAGAGGAAAGAGCAACAATGAGGAGAATATAAAAGAATATCACCTAAATAAAGGTAGATAAATAAAAAAAGAAGTGTAGCATTTACTCATCCCAATGACACCAGCTGTATCTCACGCTCCTAGCTGCACTCTAATGCTGTTTGGCCCATTTTAGCCCAAAATAACTCTCACTGCCACTATAAATAATCCCTTGTAGTATCAACAAGCATTGTGGTAAAATTCTAGGCACAAAGCTATTCATGCCAAGACAACTTCAGAGCAAAGATAACTATGAGTCAGATACATTTACAGCCGTACAGGTCCATCAGTAAGGCTGCACTTACTTGGATGGGTGTTTCATCTGTTTCATAGGAATTCTGTCATAAACCAGAGGATTGGAAACTTTTCTGTATATATTATATGTAACAGTTTACATAATTGGAGAAATTGTGTCTAACGTTGTTGTCGTTAGCGACAAAAAGGTTCCTGCTTCAAACTTCCTGGTCAGCCGAGACCTTCCTGTGTGTTGCTTGTATGTCCTTGCAGGTTCCTCCCACAGTCCACAGACATGCATTTCAAGTTAACCCCAGGTGTAACTAGGGAATGGGTGTGTCTGTCACTTTGTGTTATCACTGTACAGCTGACCTCTCCACCAGAAAAATGTACTGTAAGTTTTTTTAATCATGCGACAATTTGTTTTGTTTTGCGGGTTTTTTTTTTTGGGGGGGGGGGGGGGGGGGAGAGAGAGAGAGAGAGAGAGAGAGAGAGAGAATCACGCTGATGACGTGGAAGTCTAAAATCTCACAAAAAAACTGTATGTATCAAATATGGCGTTAAGGGGTTAAATGATCTATGAACATTTTTATTGATTTTATATTTATGAGTTTGTTTTAGTAATGGAGTTTGTAGCATCTTACATATAACTGTTGTAATAATAAATTAATTAATTAATTTAAAAAAAATAAATTTTTAAAGCAAAGAGACTCCAGCATCCAGTCTCTGTAGTTGCACCACTCAAACAAAAAACAGAAGAAAATAGTCGGAAGTCTGAAAACCTGGTCATTTTTGAGGACGTACAGCTTGACTAAAATCCAAGACCTTAGTAGACAGCTGCATGGATTAAAACTGCAGCTGATGCAGGTCAGAGCTAGAGCTGGTAAGGTCATGCCACTGCAGTAACAAATATCACCATCATCGTGCTCAGGAGATGGAGAGATAAAAGCTTAAGTGATGGTTTGCGTGATGAGCTCTTGACTCCCATAATTCACTTAGAAGTCATAAACTAAGAGTCCCTCTGAGCAGGTAGACATCTGCCTGCTCGTAGATTACAAAACTGCCATGTAAGTGAATGTCCGCTCTAAAAATAGGGCTTTTATTTCATTAATCCCCAGAGAGGTGGGCTTTTTGGAAATGCTGCCTTTTGACTTGATATAAAAATATCCTGAGCTTCGCAGACTCAAATGCAACTGTAACAGGATCATTTTGCATTTCGGGCTGGTTCAATAACTCCAGGTTACTGACTCTGGTATCATTCTCTTGAAGACACAGCATTTTAGCACATTCTGTCCCAATGCAAAAAGAAAATCCTTAGCAGACTGTGAGCAAACATTTAATTCTCTTATAGCATACTGAGACACATACGCTAAATTGACCAACAATAAAACCAACACTTAATCTCATCTTGTGATTTATCATCATAATGTTGATCACCTGCCACAAGTTTAAACTCTACTAAAACTGTCTTTAATCTTTTTATGTTGTCACTATTTATCGACTCTGATAACAGAGCAGGATCCAAGTCCACCTCTCACAGTATAACAGGTGCTATGAGGGTGGAGGCAAGAATAGAAGCTGGCACGCTAAGGGAATAACAACGGAAGGTATATGGCTGAAGCAATCCTTGCTGTGAAACATCACTTGTAGTGACTGATAATCTGAGGACTAAGCTGCTTATGTTGGAAAACAAACATTACTAGATGCCACCCAGCTGGTGGTGGAGCAAGAGCTCGGTCAAAACCTGGACCCCAGAGTGAAAAGCACACGGCCGTGTGTCCAGAGCTCTGTTTCACTGCAAGTAAACAAAGATATTCAAGAAAAAATAATCAAAAACCATCCGAGAGGAATGTGTTGTGTAGCCATGTAACCACATCAGTGGTTTACAGTCACAAAACAAAAACTATTCACAGACTCCTTTAAACAGGAAGAAATGTGTTTTAACCACACAGCAACAGCAGTTTTAACTAGAAGCTGTTATTATCTCAACTTTTCATCTATCTGGGGGGGGGGGGGTGTTGCCATGCCACCCACTGGAGCCACTTCCTCCAATAAGCCTCCACAGTTTGGCTATGGTCTTGCCCCCTCCGTGACACAAACACAGGTTTAAATCAGCCGGGGTGACAGTCATCCTACGTGCATCCAACATAGTTTCTAACTGCCAAGGAAAATCCAAACCACAGAGCTACCTCAAAGCTGCCAAATCCTCAATTCTACTCTCTCTGCGTGTCACACAGAAGCTATTCAAGGAATAAAACTAAAAGATGTCAGGTCAGCTTTCCTGCCATTTGGTGGCGATTGTTTCTCAGAGCAGCTAAAGATACACTGTTTGCAATAAGTTAGCTGTCCAGTGAACGCAGGAGCTACAAAGTGAAATTATAATCAGAAGTATTCAGAAGTAATCAGTGTTGTGGCTGAAAGCAATGGCCTGGTCCATTTAAAACTGCACAGTCAATAAAAACATGTCTGCTGGAGTTCCCAAAATTACTGGATTTGCTCAAAAACTCCACGAATTTGAAACACGAGCTTTCAAAGATGTGCGACTAATGCCTCATCCATTCAGTGTTAACAGCTTCTGGGAATTCATTTGAAAAGGTAGGATGTACCTGCTTTGACTAAAACCCAGAGTGCTTCTTTGCAAAACGGGGGTTAAAAAGTCAGAAAACACACCAAACTCTTCTCCATCACCGTGAGGAACAGGAGGCAGTTTCCTCCACCTCTGCCTCCTGTTAGTCATTTGTCCACTCACCCCCTCTATGATCCCTTTCAGAGTAATGAAGCAAGGCCTCCAGATGACCCAGACCTAACCCTGAAAATGAAGCAGCAGAGACCTACACTAAGCTCAGTAATAAATAGGAGGCTGTACAGAGTTCTTCACAGCAAACACAAACACATGAAGATACTTCCCAAAAGAGAAACCTGACTTTTCTTTCAAGATAAAAGCTGGCAGGAATTCAGCTTTCATATATTATACAAAAACTATAAAATTGTTCTTGGTTAACCACAGAGTATATTTCCTTAAAGGTCCTGTGATACATACAGTTATGTAACAAGTAGCACAGAAAACATTCGACAAACCAGCAAAATTCAATATGGAGACTGTAGGCAATGAAGCATGACTTTATCAGCTAAGCTCTGCTATGTTTCTTTGCCTCATCAGGTGAAACTCTACACTGTTCCCACATTGAATGAAATGTGAGAACATCTGTCAAGCGTGCGCGTGTGTGCACGCGTGTCTAACAACACCATTATCAATTCATCGTGACAATGCATGACGAGAGACAAGCTGGGAAAACTAGCCTGCTGAGAGAACCGGATCATCACCAATAAGACAGGAAAGGATTTAGATGTGCGGCTGTACACTGAATCACTTTCCCGTCGCGTTCATAATTTAACACAAGCCCGGTGCATAAACACCCAGTCTTTATAACAAACTGTTAGGACACATCCTACATCTGGTAGATGAAGGCTCTTGATCTTTCATGATACAAGAATAAATCAATTCACAATAATGCTAATTGTGTTTATACAAAGCATTGATCCCAAACCGCAATTCCCACTGTGAGGAAGAGACTGAGAATCGTTCCATAATGTTTGAGGTCGTCCAGCCTCAACTTTAAATTTAGTAAACTTACTGAATTGGTATTAATGTGAGGGTCACAGGCTGTTATTTATAGTGTCCCCTTTTCTCCTCTGTTATTCTTTTTGCTCCTTTTTTACTGCACGTGCACACGTGTGTGGAGCGGAGTTGACAAGAGGCAGGCGAAGTGAAATACCATTAATGGAGTTGGCGACAACATGCAAGTGCAGTAAAAGCTTCCAAACAAGCAACAACAAGCATACTGAGAGTGAAAGTGAGTGAATGCATCAATCCATCTGAGCTATTTGGTTGTATCGACACAGTTTACGCTAAAATTAAAGACTACTGCAGACAAATAAAAGCTGTTGGTGTAGCTGGAATTAAATACCTCCATGCTGCTGTCACTTTGCTACATTAGCTTTCTTGCTAGCGGCCAGTGTGCTGCTGCTGATGTGTCTCATGTGACAAGACTTAACAGTGATATCTGAGGCAAGTTTTCATCTCAGAATCAAATCAATATCCAATACAGTTATTAGATCACTATCACCTATTGACTTTCTGGTCAGTATCTTCTCCCCCTTAACGGGCAGACCAATCTCAACGAAACTTTGCACGAACATCATCACACATACAGCGATTAATAACGTTTACATCTTAAAAAAAACATTCATAATAAATCCCAATTGTTCTTATTTTCATCTTCATCATCCCCCTGTGAATGCGATATTGCATGCTCTGTTTGTTTCCCATGTCACATTCAGCATACATTGCCATTGATAACTTAACAAAATTTGAATCACAGCTGGAATTTTCTTCATGTCGCCATTAAATACAGAATAAAAAATTTTAAAAACTCTTGCATCCTGGTAAAAACTACCCATAGGAAGGGTTTCTGCTATTATTATATAAATATTGCTAATATTATCTTAAAATAGCAAGCAGTTCCACCCTTTTCTGTGTTAACCACTTCAGCCTTTGAATATACATGATGAACTGTCATATTTCAATATGTAGTTTCCAAACGTGGACATCCAGTCACAGTTCATTTTAAGAAGATTAAAATCATTTTACTTGCTGAAAATCCTAGCTTTTTATGCCCGCTTGCAGTCCCAATCAAAAGTTTAAGACCACTTGAAAAATGGTAGACAGTAGATCCCCTACGTACGGCCGTCTTCACCACTTGCAGAAATGTTCCCACACCTCATGGAAATGCTTGCGTCAAGCATGCCGCAACAAATTTTTGAAGTGATCAACAATAACGGTGGAGCTACTCATTACTGAGTTCATGTTTGGAACTTTGATTTCTGTTTTGGGGGGTTTACGGGGTTTTTTTGAGGTGTGGTCCTAAACTTTTGATCAGCTGTAAAAGAGCCTGCTTCAGTTTAAGCGTTGTTTTCAATAAATTGCATGCTCAAAAAAATGTTTTGTCTCACTTTCATTTCTTCTTGTTGAATGTTGAAGCTCTACTTGGAACCTTGTTAAGTTCCCACCATGCTAAATATGATTTTTTTGCCATTTTTTCAAAAAAAAAGGGAAACTTTGGATCCGGACTGTAATTCATTTAGACTAAAAAGGCATGCGGGTAAAATGTACCCCGGAGACTGTGATGGATGTGGTTAACCTGGAGACAACATAGCCCACAATTTCAGCACACTAAGATTGTGTTTGGTTGTCCCTAAATGGTGGATACAGAACCAGAAAACATGACATGTCGTACACAGCAGTAACCCTGCTGAGGTTGACTCTGCTTTATTTCATACCAGATGGAGAAAGTCTGATCGAGCAGATGGACAAAGGTGGTGAGATGGTGTGTGGGAAGCTTTGGTGGCAGAAAATGCTGTATTACACCAAAGCTGCTCCTCTGGGGGCAGCAAAACAACTGTCAGCCAGGCTGCCACGATCAGGGTAGTACCACCAGGGCAACAAGCAACTCGCTCTTAGTATAACGTGGAAAATGAAAATGCACTGTAGACAGACAACGCAAAAACAAAAAACTCACCTAAAATGCTACTGTGTGTGCCACCACGTGAGTCCAATCCTTCCAGCAGATCACGTTTTCAAAACGATATCATCACCAAGGCATCAGACATGAGCAGATGGCACAGATCTATAGAATCAATTGTGCTGTGTCATAAAATATCCACGAGCAGAAGCTTAACCTTGGAGACTGCAAATGCAGCTTTTTCCACTGCAGGGCGGCGTCTCACACAGACACTGGCTGTGAGAATGGGAGTATCACCATAGCTATCCCCTGGCAGAGTGACAGCAGCCACAATGGAGTGTCAGCAATCAGCACCTTCCAAATTACCAACACACACAGGTCAACCTGCGGTTTAATACAGCATGTGTGCATGAGGGTGAGTGCATGGGGCCGCCAAGGCTTACTGTCTCACTAAATCTTCTTTGCTCTGATGTCTCAGGCGGATAGAGACCATCACAGATTTTGGTTGTGATAGTTGGGAGTAGTGCTGGGCGATATGACGATATATATCGTGTGGACGATAGAAAAGTGTCTATCGTGCCATTTGTCTTCTATCGTTTCTAACCCAAATTTTATAAATTATTACATGAAATATATAATTAACCCTTTACAACCAGTTGGAGCAGGCACACTCCGTTTTACCTAAGTATTTTTAAATCCCTGTAGAACTGGAACCACGTAAGCTAGCGCAATAATTTCTTTTGCATGTGAAACTGGAGGAGTTGTACTTACATCTAATGCCATTAGCTTGCCCTAGGTCAGGTTTCCTTCCACATACAGCTTTGCAAAAATTCCATTAGAAGCACTTGCAGCAACAAAAAGTTAATATTTCAGACTTGAAGCAACAAAAACATAATATTCCAGAAACACACTTTGCCGATGTTCATAACACTTCCTACGTTGGCATATACGTCAGTGCAAACTATCGCATGTTTGCCATTACCTGCCCGAAACCGGAAGTGATGTCATTTTTGCGAAAGGGCCTTATAAGCCTATGTTGGTGTTTTTAAAAGTCATGTTTTACTTTAAGCTTTTCTGTATTGTTTCTGGGATGCTTAGAACTCAAATTATAATTATAATATTTATTTTCATTTTTCCTGTAGTATATAAAAATTAGTGTATCTCAAAAATAAAACTATAAAGACACTCAAAATAAATTTCTTGTGGTTGGAAACTATTTGTTTTTTGTATTTACAGTTTTGAGGGATACACCTCTTAAATATTTCTAACTAGAAATATATGTAAAAAAACAAAAACGATTTTCAATTTTTTTGTAGTTTATTGCACTACAATTTTTTTGCAATTTATGTAGTTACTATGGACTTAATGCATACATATTTTTAAAATTTGGGCTATAACGGTTGTATTGATGTATGGAAACTTGAAATGCTCCCACAAATGGCACTACAGCATGTAAAAACATAAAGATAAGCTCTGGCGGACTTGGTTCTATGGTAAGTCTTAAAGGGTTAAATAGCCTGTGGCAAATATATTAGTGTTGTCTTCTCACTATACATGCTCTTAATATTATGCAAGAGAAAATAAAGTATAAAAAAATCATATTTTTTGCAAAGAAACTCCGTCTTGTGGTTTGCCACCTGGTGCTGCTATACGTGCAACCGGATTTACGACATACTTTACGGTAACTCAAAACAAAGACTGCACCCTCGGCACTTGCTGTTTACAGACTGTGTCCTTTCTAGATGACCACAGGTCAGGTGGAATATCGTGATATATATCGTTATCGTGATATAAAATAATTCATATCGTGATAAATATTTTTTCCATATCGCCCAGCACTAGTTGGGAGTTTCCCACAGATTTACATTTTGCTTAGCTGGCGACGGCATTACTTTAGAGCAGATAAAGCACTACCATCCTGGGGCGACCAGCTTTGGTCCATGAAGGTGGAGTTCAGGTACTTCTTACAATGGAACAAGATGTTTTTTGCAGATGAATAACACTAAGTGCAGACAGAATAACGACCTGAAATGGCCTGAAAGCCAGTTTCTAGTCATAAAACGAGACTAACTGCAAAAATAAAAGTATCCAAGAATGTATCATCGCATATGGCAATGGTCCTCCAGATGGATTAAAAAAACAAAAAACGTAGTAACCTGATTTGCCACTTTACTTAGGCAGGCCCATCAAAGTTAAGTCAATGTGTGGGAAAACACTGGTTTTGTAAATTAATTTACATTTCATGTATAAGGTGATGTGAGATATAAATGTAGTAGTTACAACAATGCAGATCAGGGGTCTCAAACTCGCGACCCAGGGGTCACTTGCAGCCCACGTCATCCCTGCTTGTGGCCTGTATATTGGCGTGAATGCAGTTTGGCCCTTGAAGTTACTTTTTTTGTTAGGAGGATTTGTTTGTTGTTGAGTACAATGCTAAAATAAGTTCTTTAAAAAGCAAAGCAAGAGTTATTTATAAAAAAAAACAACTTTCACTAGCAGTGATAAAACTAAAGTGTACACTTTCTGCAATTTATTTATTTAGTAATTCAACGAAAGGCTTCAGTTAGTTAAGACGAGAAAAAAAATCTCAACAACTATTTGGCTCTACAAAACATTTGATTCATTAGACTCAAGATCAGACATGATGTATCAGTTGATGTTGAATCAATTCACACATGTGCCTGTGCAGGTTTAGCAGAAACGTTTTTTTTGGGGGGGGAATAGTAACATGCTTTAGGCAATGGCCGAACAATGCCAAATTAAATATATTTTTAGAAACCATGACCTCTACTTTTTGTATCACCTCATATTGTCGAGAGCTTTTAATCTGCGGGACGGAAACCACAGACCGCCATGTATTTCTACATAAGCCTCTGTTTGCACTGACTGTCTTGCTGCTGGTACTTCAGAACTGAATGAAAACAAAACCAAAACCGGGCGAGTTCTTACATGCAATTATGAGCTAGACTCAAAGACATTGTTGGGATTAAGGAGATAGACAAACAGGGTATTCACATAGAATTTAGCTTCTAGTGCTGGGAAAGTGAGAGAATTCACCTGAGGCAGCGAACAGGGGGAACAGAGCGGTGCACCAGTGCATCAGGGTGGTGGGTCAGAAGGCCTGCTAGCACATTCCTCAACATTCATGTTATGCAGTACGGGAAAATATTAGACTGATAAATGAAAAACAGCAGTGTTTATGACCTCTATTTTTCCTGGCAACGCAACAGATTCTGGCTTTGGTTACTGCAAATGAAAGAGGTATAAGCAGGGAGAACAATGCCTCAATTGATTATCAGAGTGGTGCCCCAACTCTAAACATGACTCACCTCATTTAAAACCACAAGTCTTTCAGAGACTTTGACTCTCTCACTGATGTGCTTGAACTAAAGATTCAGACCATATATTCAGTGTTCCTGTGAGAATTAATCAGAAATAATCAGCTGCAGCTTCCTTCAGTGTCCTGTCACATCTATCAGACGGTGCTGAGCCGTCTGAGCTGAGAGACAATAATGATCCCTTTTGTCTACGACAGCCATTCTAAGTGGCTAAGCAGCACCTGTCAGCAGCTAATCAGGTACACAGAGAATCCAACACACATATCTCCATTAATTTCTCCCGTCTCCCGACCCTTTTCATCCCACTCTCTGAAGTGCTCTCATCCCCACACTCCTCCACATTCCACACACACAATGACGTACAGCCGGCACTTCCTCCTCCACTCTAGCAAAATGGGATCAGTTTCCATCGCAGCCTGGCTCCCATCGTCCTGTTGCTTTGTTAGTGAAATCGGAGCTGTGTGGATACAGGTTACTTAGTCTACAATTATAAAAGAAAAAAGTTCTCAAGCTTCAAAAAAAGCTTTACAAAAGGTTTCTACATGCTGTAAGCGTGTTTTACTGTGACCTCAGAGAGGATTGTGTGATTAGGTGTAGGTCCTTTCTACCTTTCAGATTAAGTTACAAGGTTAGAGGGTTAAATAGAACTGAACATGTAAACACTTCTCCTGCCTGCTGAAGGGAATTCAACCTGTCTTGGCCTTAGTAATTAAACATGGTCTCTGTTCTAATCCATAGTTTTTCTTCCTTTGTGTTAATTCTTAGTTCTTGTCCTGCTTAGTTTTATGAGTGTTTTCTCAATGAGAAGGAAAATTGTAATTTGATTACATCATTGGTCCCTCTCTTAGCTAATCCTTGTTTTATTTCCAAGGTTTGTTTTCCCGTTTGTGTTTTTAGTTCCCTTCTTTATTCCTTTTCTGTCCTTGATACTGTCTTGACTGAGTTCACTTGTGTCTGATTGGCCCTTTAACTGTTATGTGTAATAAGTGTGTTTTTCCTCCGTCTTTGTCAGTGCAATAGACCTTATTCACTAATGTGTGCACAGAAATGATGTTATTCTGCATAAAAAAATAAGTGCGTATGCAAATTTACTGTCAGATTCGAGAAATGCAAATGCATTAGTGAATCAGCATATTTCTAAACCAACAGGATAGTGCAATCAGCATATTTTCATGTCTCCATTTAACTGTATGAGCAAACAGATTTACCTCAAGCTGAAGGAAAGAAAGTGGCAGTGATGTTGTAAGAGAGAAGCCTGTTAAGGCAAGACAGCAGGAGAAAGGCCAACTGAAGAAATTTAGACAACAGTGTCCTAGGAGGAAGCCACAAAAGGAACAGCTTTCCAAAGCTTCCAAATAAAAAGCAAAGCTCGGGCTCAGAGTCTGAGGAGGACAAGAAGGTCCAAGGTGGACAAGGGAGTAGGGGTGGGTTTTGATAATCGATTTATTGATTAAAATCGATTCTAGCTAACGTGATATCGATTCATTAAAATCCTGAATCGATTTTTTAATATAAATTTATTTTGCCCGAAATGCCAGAATCTCAGGTGAAACCTCACAAAATTTCAACAACCACCAAACAGCTAAAACAGTGAATGAGAGCAGGAACACAATACTTCAAGATCAGTTTCCCGTCTAAAAATCTGTTTTCTGCATTATTCACTTGCTTGTTACACACAAGACTGCCGTTGTTTACAGCGCTGTCGGCCGCTGTTTTTTTCCTTTTACTTACTTCCGAAAAGAAAACCTAATTTCTGCTGTTCAATAGGCTTCTGAACAAATTGAAACTTTTTAAAATTATGCAAAATGCAAAACGCTTAGCCGTGTCTCTAATAAAACCGCTGTAACTTCAGAGGTAATGTTCATATGTTGATTAACGGTTTTCTTTCGTTTTTGATCTACTGCAGAATATTTTTATAAAATCCCAGGCCAGGGAAATCACCTTCATGTTTTTCTGTGTTTTATCTTCAGCTACTTTGACACAAAGGCATCTGCTGTGATGCTCACACCTTTGATAAAGTCTTGCGAGTGTCAGCTTCCTTTTCATAGATACAAAAATATGTAAATGTACTGATCTGAATTATAATATTTCTGACTGTCTGAGGCAAAATTTCCCAGATACAAATCGAATCGAATTGAATCGAATCGAATCGAATCGAATCGTGGATCAAATTGATTCGAGACCCTGTGAATCAGAATCGAATCGATTCTAGAAATCAGTGACGATACCCAGCCCTACAAGGGAGACCTGATCTGTCAACCAAATAAGAGAAAGTTACTAAAAAACATCCATATTCTGGGATATTCTGGACATCTGTGATAGTACGTGAGGACATTAAACAAGGTTGGAAGTCAGTTTTAATGAAAGATAAGATTCTTGTTGCACATGGTCTGAGGCAGTTTTAAATCAGTTTGTCGAATATGAACAAATTAAGGTGTGAAAATAACAATGAACTGCAGATTAAACTCAGATTTGTGCATATCGACTGTGAATGAGACCCACTGTGCTTTGTATAATTCCTGCTTTTGCTTCCTAATTAGATTCCTAATGTCTGATGTTTATAGCTTCAGGCCTGTGATTGTTTGGTCAAAGTATAACATTTCCTGTCCAGTTTATTTTGTATCTGCATATTAGTTCTTTCTATGAACTTCATCAGAGATGTCTGATAGGTACCAGCGGTTATTCTGTTCAAAAATGCAACTAAAATTGTGTTGAGCTGTGCTGGTGTATGCTGTAAGAAGGAAAGCTGCCCAGTTCATGACCCCTGAGAATGCTAAATAAACAAATAAAATCAGTTTCCACCTAAAGCTGGTATCAGCTGGCACCAGAGATGGGCAGTAACGCGTTACTTGTAACGCGTTACTGTAATCTGATTACTTTTTTCAAGTAACGAGTAAAGTAAGGGATTACTATTGCAAAAACGGTAATTAGATTACCGTTACTTTCCCGTAGGAACGCTGCGTTACTGCGTTACTAAAACCGTGATTTTCTTGCGAGAATGTCTCATGACAGTGAGGTAAGCGAGTGTGATGTTCGTGACAACAGCTGTGTGCAGATCAACAATGGATAATATATCGAGTGCGGAGAGAGTATGAGCGTGCAGCGTTTAAAACGTGGAAGTACTGACCTTATTTTGAGTTTGATTCCGTAAAAAGAGACAAAAACATTAGTGTCCGCTGTGCGTGGGAAGAAAACTTCTTTTTACAGCGAAAAAAACCCCCTAAACTTCCAAGCAAGCACCGAGTAGCTACGACGTAATGAGAAACTCACAGAGAAACTGCGGTATCCTTCCACTGACCGCTGCGGCACACCTGCACCAGGATAAACCTCCGCCTACTCTACTCCTGCTTTACAGGTGAAAATAGAGCAAAAGGACCGCTAGTCTTTGACTTTATTTATTTTCTGCTGTGTTTTACTTGCATCTGAAAGAGTGAGTGTAAACACAAAAAAATTATATATATAGATATATATATAATGTGCTGGAATGTGCAGAAAATAGGTTTAAATGTTAAACTAATTTCTTCCAGTCAGAGAATGGTGCATATAATTAAAATTTTGCTTCATGCATAAAGTTAAAAGATTAAAACTAACAAAACAAGTTTTAAAAAGAGACTTTTCCATTTGATTACATTTTGTATGATGGATTATGTAGAAAAAGTAGAATTGGGCTGAAAGATCTATCGCTTTATCACCTATTCAGGTTGTAAATCATGTTTTTAAAAAGTAACTAAGTAACTAAGTAACTAAGTAATTAATTACTTTTGAAAATAAGTAATCAGTAAAGTAACGGGATTACTTTTTTGGGGAAGTAATCAGTAATTAATTACTGATTACTTTTTTCAAGTAACTTGACCAACACTGGCTGGCACACACCAAAGAGAAAAAAACAACCTTTAACTTTACTTTGGATCCAACATATTCAAACCATCTAACCACATATTTCTCCAAGTGCAAATGGGAGTTGCTATCACTGCAAACTTCTGACACATGTTGAATGTTTCTAGATAAAGTTTTTTCTTGGAAATAACTTCATCCTTTGGCTGAAAAAGTCCAGATAATGGAATAGTGGAGGAGTACCTGGACGTTATCTTTACTATAAACGCAAAGCTGAGAGAAGTTGCCTGGGTGGTGAACATGCCAGAACCTCATTGCATCGAGCTGAAACTTTTGTTTTAAAAATGAAAACCTAAAAAACGATTGACAGCCTCAGCCAGGCGGTGGACTGCTGAGTGCCACCAGTGATGATCCCTAGTTCTGTGGATGATGGCCAGGCTGCATGTTCTAATACCTCGTTACGCAACGAGCCATTCACTTCACCCATTCACACTCCCGTCTGTTCAAATCACATAGATGAACTAAAGCATTTTCTAAGCGTTATTAGGCTTCCCCAGCTTTAAAAGAACTGTTAGGGATGAAAGAGGATGTGTGTGAATCAATGGTGAAAGTCAAAAGCTTAATGATGTGGCAAAGGGCCTGCTTGGTGTCTGCACCCAGAATTTCCCACGTTTTATTGTGCAGAACAAGAGTGCACTACACAGAGTACACACTGCTGTCACCGATGTTATTGACAAGAAAAGAGCAAACTGATGAGTGACCTTTAACATGCAAGCAAATTTACCAAAGTGTGCACAATACACTTGGTGATGCATACACACAGTTACTCACAAGCACTTTCACAGTTGCTTAGACACTCCTTAGTGTTTACTGATGTTGCTCTGCAGTCTAAATGCCAGCAGCTCTGTTGAAGCTTTGAAAACTCAGCCCTATCTAAGGTCTGGGAAAATGTAAAACGTGCAGTTTTCTAACTAAGATTCTGATTAGATATAAAACTTTGGAGTGTCATGTATCAAGCGAAGATACATGCAATAATGGGTTACAGGCAGCTGTAGCCAATCGCTGTGTACTAGGCCTCAACTACACTGAATGGAGTCACTGAACTGCTTTTCAAAACTGTGTTTGATGTTAGTGCCTAACGACTCTTTATTAGTGTAATAATTTGATAAATAGTATGACTTGTAGTGATGTTGTTACTGATGAATGTTACTTAGTCCTAATTGGCACCAATAGATGTCCTAATGTTTGTTTTAGTGCACTTTACTGATGATAACTTCTACCATCTGGTCCAAATAAGGTAAGATCTGGTTAGAGCAGGGCGATATGACCAAAAATATTTATCACGATATACATTTGAAAATTTGCGATAACGATATAACTGACGATATAATTGACACTAGACAAAATACTTTACAACTCCTCCACTTTATCCGGTCGTTAAGTCTGACATCACTAGTCGTGTCTGGGCCTAAACTCCGCTGCAGGTCCATATATCAAACGATCACTATGGCATTACTGAGAGTTGAAAAACTGTCTAAAGTCTTTCATCTTTAATAAAATGATCAGCGTTCTGCTCTACCAGGTGTAACAATTGAGTTTAACATCCAGGCATCCATGAAAACGGAATTTATGACATTTAACAGAGTTAGAAGTTAGCAGGAAGTTAGCTTGCTAGCTTCTATCTAAATACAATATAGCATGTCCTGACTGCGGGGTTTTGGAAACAAATTAAAACGTACAGCTCTGTTATCACTTCCAACATAAATGAAGACAGAAAACTAAACAGCAGTGACGTTTGTAGGGTTACTGAAGTTTGGCTAGCTGGTATATAACGATGTGCTATGTGACCGCTAGCAACACCGCTATGTTAGCATAATATAAACAAGCTAACTTTTTTTCCACTCGATAAAAGTTAATGTGAGTGTTCTCGGTGGTCAGGGACAAATGTAATCGCATGGCAGGATGCTGTAAAAGGACCAAACTTCAGCCAGGAGAACAACTGAGATAATCCATCCACAATACGAGGTTAGTCATTCATATACTGCTGCATGGGCTGGGCTGTAGTTACATCCTAAGGTTTTAAAAACTGAGCTTAAATAAATGATTAGCAGCAATAAAAGCCGAGGGAGGTCAACGGTGATCACTGACTGTTTTAGGAGCTTTTTGAGATTAAATAGAAGAAAATACAAAACATTAAACATGTTAACAACACAAAAGCCATATTAAACACAGACTACTTTAGGCCCGGAAGTAGGATTCGTCACGTCATCGCTTAACGACTGGATTGGTGCAAAAAAACCCAAAAACATCAATGTATTTTCACTTAAACAAGCAGCTGTTTTATGTGCATTAAAGTTTTATAAAAAATTAACAGTGCAAATGCAAATTCCTTGCTGACAGTTTAACCAAAAGGCATTTCCAGTGGAAATTGGCCGACATATCCTCAGCATAACCATGTATAACATCCACAAAACTTAAAAGAGGTTATACACACACAATACGGTAATATTATGTTGAAGCACAGTACGTATCACTCCGCGAGGCTCCTGCCTACGACAGCTGTGCGGGTTCGTAGCTTAGCAAAGTCGAACTGAAACATTTGACAGATTTTCAAGCGCCGTGTACCACATAAAATCGTTTCGAGGTCAGTAAACACAACCAGAATTTATACATAAGGCACACGGGATTATAAGGGACACTTTCGATTTTCAGAAAAATCAAAGGATTGATTTTAAGTGTGCCGTATTTTCCAAAAAAACACGGTAATAATGACGGCCCGCTGGCATGCTCTACCAAAAATAGTGCTTTGTTGTGTATCTGACAGATGAAAGCCAAACCAGTTCCACACCACTGAAGTTGCAGCATTTTTACAAACCAATTCTGGTTCATCCGTTTCATTCAACAATCCACTTTTGCTCTTCTCATTCTGTGTCGCCACCATGTGCGTATGTAAACAAAGGCACTGCGCATGCACATTTTACCCATATTCTATCGCGATATTTCATTTTCCTATCGTTGCCCAACATTACACCGGTATTACCGTGACCTGTATGATATAGCCCAGCCCTAGATCTGGTTCCAAAAAAACAGCAGCGATAATACTAAGCTGCTGTGAGTCTCTTAACCAGGAGGTGATGTCACAGTAGTTCCTGTCATTTTTTATATCGACTCTATGGTCTACACACCTCTCCTCTATCAGTAGCTACTGCTTTCTATTCCCTTAATACAGTTTTCAGCACCATTAGGAACTTGTATGAACTTCTCCAGTTAAGGACATAAAGAAAGGAAATAAACAAAAGTGGTGTAAGTAACAACATACTGAAATATCACAGGTCATAGCACGTTTTCACACTGCAGTTTGGTTTGAAGTCGAAGCAGTCAGCTGGATGTGGTTACAACGTTCACACATTCGAGTGCTGTTAGCGTTAGAACCTAGCCCTCACTGAAACCACTGAAAGTGTAGTCAAAACCAGTAAAACTAAAACAATCCTTTCCAGCATCTGTCTCACAGGTTTCTCATTTGATGGGGTGTCTACTGAAATACATTAAAGGTACTAATGAAGGAGGATACATGTCTAGGCTGTTGTGAAAAGATTTCTTTAATACTTAAGATGGATATCAATAAGATTTTAACTGATAGCAGTGCCATTACTGATTTTGCCTATGGGTCAGAGAAAGGGACGTCAATTGAATTCAACAAAATACGCTTAAAATGAACAGTTAAACTTTTAACTTCTGGGCACCAGTAAAAGCTGGAGCGGGATCTAATCTGTTTAACTAATCACATAAAGACTATTTTTTGTCACTTTTTAACAATTTTAGAGACAAAGTTTTAGGTGATTTGTATCTCAGTTTAAAAACGCCAACATTTTGGAAGCTTAACTTGTACAAAGTTCCCTTCTCTGCCAGCATCTGGATGTCATCAAGAGAAAGGAAGGACGATTTCTTTCATTCTTGATCAAATACCAACTCTATAGTCCAGTCTATTCATAGAGATCAAGTTACAGCTTCATATTTATTTGTCAACACCAAAAAAATTGCATCACTAAATTAAGTTTAAGGGAAAATCTTTTCCTCCCCACTCGCCTTGACCTTTGGGATGACAGATTAATGAGTGACCAAAACATCTCCAGTAAATTCTTTTGTTCTCCTTTAACAGCTACTTCACATAAACCTAACTGAGAACTAAAGCAGCTTTTCTTATATGTATATCATAGTCTTGTCTTGTCAACTGCTTCTGAGAATCTTGGGTTGAGGTGTATTGTTGGTAAATGTATCCCTGGCAGATTCCCTTATGATGTTTTGGAGATTTAACACCACTGTCCTCCTGTATTAAAAAAGAAAGAAAGAAAGAAGCAAGCTGTTCTACAGCGGCTCACTGGCACACAATACTCCTCTGTTCACTGGATGCCAAATGGTCCAGTCATCACCCTTCATGCCACCCCAACCCCTCTTTCACTGTCTCTCAGGATTTTTCTCTGTCTTTCCCTGTGATAGAAGCTGCTGCTGATGGTCAGATTAGCTGAAGAGGCAACTCGAAAACAGACAAATAAAGAGCTGCTTTGTGTCCGTCTGGTGCCAACGACCCCGGAAATAAGAGAGGAAACTGAGTGGGCAGAGAAAGACCCATTATAATGACCAACTGTTAAAGGTTGGGTTTGCAGGGAAAACCAGCAGTACCTGGGTCAGCACGATGTCCAATCATATGCTTTTATTTTAATGTGTATTTCATGTTGTCGCAGAGGTTCTCAAATGATGAATCAAGCACAGTGAATCTTGAAACTAGAGAAAAACTAGAGATTTTTCACTTGTTCCACTGGCAGATTTTTTTCACTTATTTCAAGCTAAAATATCTTGTATTAAGTAAAAATCTGCCAATGAAACAAGTGAAAAATCTCTAGTTTGAAGCTTCACTGACTTGAAACAAGTTCCTTTAGCTTACTGAAATGTTGCCCTGTAGCTGATTGTGTGTTATTTTAAGTGAAATTACAAATATACTTGGTAAGATTTTGAGTTTTTGCAGTGCATTAGTCATACATTACAACAATAAAAACTGTCCAGACAGTAATAAACACAAATTTAACCTCACTTTTAAAATGATTACAGTGTTTGCATTTATTTCCCAGAAGAGAAAAGTTGTATTTCTTAAAAATGTTTTCTAAAAAGCCTCTGACAAAGGACACTAAACTCCATTAGGCAGTCACTGGGTGGTGGGAATTATTAAAGACTGTAATTAATAAGAAAATATGCGAGGGGGGATTTTAGCTGACTGCTAGCATGAAAAAAAACCCCTTCAAAATGGAGGCAAACTTTTCTGTATGCATTCAGATAGAAAACTTGGCTAATACTAACATGGAATAAAGGCCAAGCATCCCTTCTTAAAGAAATCTGGCCTACTTCAAAAGAGCATGCAATCTGATTGGGAGGTCACAAATCTACTCACTACCCATGGGTCTACCTTAATACCACTGTGCTGCTTAGGGCTGGGCTATATCATACTGTTCACAGTAATACCGGTGTAATTTTGGGCAACGATAGGAAAATGAAATATCGCGATAGAATATGGGTAAAACGCGTATGCGCAGTGCCTTTGTTTACATACGCACATGGCGGCGACGCAGAATGAGAAGAGCAAAAGCGGATTGTTGAATGAAACGGATGAACCAGAATTGGTTTGTAAAAATGCTGCAACTTCAGTGGTGTGAAACTGGTTTAGCTTTCGTCCGTCAGATACACAACAAAGCACTATTTTTGGTAGAGCATGCCAGCGGGCTGTTGTTATTACCGTGTTGTTTGGAAAATACGGCGCACTTAAAATCAATCCTTTGATTTTTCTGAAAATTGACAGTGCCCCTTATAATCCCGTGTGACTTATGTATGAATTCTATTTGTGTTTACTGACCTCGAAACGATTTTATGTGGTACACGGCGCTCAAATGTTTCAGTACAACTTTGCTAAGCTAGGAACCCGCACAGCTTGATGGATTGTCGGAGCATTACGGCTGTCGTAGGCAGGCGCCTCGTGGAGTGATACGTACTGTGCTTCAACATAATATTACCGTACTGTGTGTGTATAACCTCTTTCTAAGTTTTGTGGATATTATACATGGTTATGCTGAGGATATGTCGGCCAATTTCCACTGGAAATGCCTTTTGGTTAAACTGTCAGCAAGGAATTTGCACTGTTACGTTTTTATATAACTTTAATGCACATAAAAGCTGCTTGTTTAAGTGAAAATACATTGATGGGGTTTTTTGCACTAATAAAGTTGTGGAGTTGTAAAGTATTTTGTCTAGTGTCAATTATATCGTCAGTTATATCGTTATCGCAAATTTTCAAATGTATATCGTGATAAATATTTTTGGTCATATCGCCCTGCTCTAGTGCTGCTATACAAGCACTTCTGAATAGAAAGCTGAAATACAGAAACAAGTTAAGGAGATCTCAAGTGATGTGATGTAGTATAATATCAATCAAAACTCTCTGAACAAATTCATTATCATAAAGCATGTGACCCAAACCCTATCCCCACACTGCACATCTATTCAAACTCTATTCAAATCTAAATAGACTAACAGCTGCGTTATGGTGCCGCCAGAGAGAGTCAACTGCACCAACACACAGTGCTCCATGAACACCATACGCCTGCTGTTATCAACTGACAATCCAAAGCAAACTATAAATATCATACTTTGATTTCACCAGAGCAAAAAAAAAAAAGAAAACACAGTCAAAGGTTACTCAGCAATTAGTGGTGAGCTAAGTTAGCGGTGCTTTGATATAGGGTTCTGTGTCACAGGCGGCAGGGAGTGCTTACAGCTGTTTACATTTTAGGATGGTTCCCAAAAAAAACCCCCAAAAAACCAACCTCATTTCAGCTGGTAGAAATGTTAGGCTGAGGCAGTCATTCCTGCTGGTTTGAATCATGTATGCAATGTGAAGGCAGTTTAGGTTCAATGTGGCAAAACTTGTTTCGATAACAGCAGCATGAAACAACAATGTATTCGTATTAGAAAACAAAGGGACATTTGACAAAGGGATATGGGTCAAATTTACCAAACAACACTGCAGAAAACAACAGAAGCATACAATGTCGCAAGAAACATGCTGTACATGCAGGAAGCTACAGTTCATATCAGCCCAGAACAGTCATTAAAACACTGTAGCAGTCACAGCTGTAGTCACATAAGCTCAGTGCAAAATAATTTAGTTGGACATTTTGTAGCTTTTTTTTTCCAAGTCCTATTGTGGTGCGTATAACATGTAGGTTTTCCTATTGACTATTCACTTGTGTAATGCTTATATTGAGAAAAAATTAGGGTTATTTTCTCTCCAGGTCTCACCAAACCTTCTCTCACAAAAAAGACTAACAGAGCTCAGAGTGTAGCACACTGCCCTGCTGGTTTAAATAGTTTATAATCCCTTTGTCCCTTTGTCTGCCATCATTTAGACTGAATAGCCTTTATCATGTGGGTCATCAAAGAGTGAAGATTGCATAGTTAATAGTCCTATTAGACTCTCATGAAGGGTTTATTCACAGTCGAATTGCCCTAATTGTGTTCAATGAGCAACAAGGGAGTAGACACACACAGAGTGGGGCTCGTGGGCTAAAGATGAATGAATGAATGCCTGTCCGATACAGGCACACACAAACACACACACAGAAGCCTGAGAACATGCTTTCCAGCTCAGAGACAAAAACATGCATTCACACACACACACACACACAGACCTCCAAAGATTTACATGTAGTGGCGTGTAGTTGAGATTGCTACCCCTGCAGCCAGAAGTAGGTGGCAGGAGACAACAGCAACAAGTGTGGAGAACTACAGCTCACACTACTTGAGACACCCCACACACAAAAGAGGGGGGATTTACCCGTGAAAACCAGCATTGCTTTCTGGAAAGGGTCCCTGCCAACTGACAGAAAACAGGCAACAGGAGAAAAAGAAGAGAAAAAAACCTCTTAGCCTAATCAGCACCATTCTGGAGGTCTGTGCAAGATGCCACCCACAGTCACAGAGAGCATACCCAAGTACTAAGTCCCCTGCCACTCATCACATCAATGACAACAATGCAGCAAGGTCAAGAAGGTGAAGACATCTTGAGTGACATCAGAAAAGGAAACATGCTTTACTTAAATGCAGCGATCCACTACAGAATGAATAGCTTTAGTTCAAGCAGGCCAATAGCAGCCCACATCAATAGATACCCTAACTCATTCCCTTCTTCAAGTCAATTGGTTAAGCACATACAGGTCATGCAATTGAAACTGTTATTTTAGCCTTTCAACTGCTGCAAGTCTGCAAACTTCTTTGCAACCCATCTCACCTCATGCTGTTTAATATAAATGATCAGCGGCTAAGAAAACAAGAGCAGTTGTAGTGGAACTCAGATTCCTTGCCAGAAAGCCCAAGGTAGCAGAAAAAAGGAAATACATTAACATTAAGTTCATTTAACCTCTTTATTTTGTGGCCTTGCTCTACAGGACCCTTCACCATGTAAAAAAAAAAAGGAGGCAATGTTTTAGGAAGAGAAGTCATGTTCGCTTGTGTTATCTGTTTTATCGGATGCTCTCACAGCAGCAAGCAAGGAAGACTGTGCTGACATCAGTGTGTTATGTGCGTGTTGCATCATAAATGGTGTTACATTACCCTTATATTAATTAAATCAAATGCTCAAGTTACTGTCAAGTTGCTGTTAGAGGTAAAGGCGAGCAAGGAAATCATGGGTCACAGGACAAATGTTTGGTAACTAAGGGCTCCAAACACTCTAAATATCATGGCCATTAATACAGCAGTGGTGATCGTCACTGACAGTTGACGAAGATCTTGTCATGCTGATGGAGTAAACTTGAAGCCTTCAGGTCAAATAGCAAAAACAAACGTCTTCCTATTCAGATCCACAAAAGTCATTAAGTTGACATTTAAAGAGAGTTACATAAACTGCATTATTTAACTAAACCACCAACAAGCGCACAGTTTAGGCTGTTTTAGTTCTATTTGCCCCGAGCACAGTGAATAATTCATGGCGCTGCCATAAGTGGAACAGGCATAGTAACACTAAGCAGGGGCCACGCATGGAAAACTCTCATCAATAAATCACTGTTTGACAAATAAGCCTGACATCAGTTAAGGGTACCCTCTTCTGCGTCTAGCCCTCACTGACTGCACACAAGTTCTTACAGACATGCATCATGTCTTTACATGACTGTGCGACATTGTCTTTGAACTAATTGTAAAAGAAAACCATGCATATAGAGTTTACTGTGCATATTCTTGTTAGCGCAAAGGCTTTAAATGCAAATCAAATTAGGTTAGAGATGTAGCTGAACAGGAATGTAACTTAGCACGTGCATGTCTTAATTGCTTATGACTAGGGCTGGACTATATCATACCAGTCACAGTAATACCAGTGTAATTTTGGGCAACGATAGGAAAATGAAATATCGCGATAGAATATGGGTAAAACGCGCATGTGCAGTGCGTTTGTTTACATACGCACATGGCGGCGACGCAGAATGAGAAGAGCAAAAGCGGATTGTTGAGTGAAACGGAGGAACCACAATTGGTTTGTAAAAATGCTGCAACTTCAGTGGTGTGGAACTGGTTTAGCTTTCATCCGTCAGGTACACAACAAAGCACTATTTTTGGTAGAGCATGCTAGCGGGCCGTCGTTATTATCGTGTTGTTTGGAAAATACGACACACTTAAAATCAATCCTTTGATTTTTCTGAAAATCGACAGTGCCCCTTATAATCCTGTGTGCCTTATGTATGAATTCTGGTTGTGTTTACTGACCTCGAAACGATTTTATGTACACGGCGCTCGAAAATCTGTCAAATGGTTCAGTACAACTTTGCTAAGCTACGAACCCGCACAGCTTGATGGATTGTCGGAGCATTACGGCTATCGCAGGCAGGCGCCTCGTGGAGTGATACGTACTGTGCTTCAACATAATATTACCGTACTGTGTGTGTATAACCTCTTTTTAAGTTTTGTGGATGTTATACATGGTTATGCTGAGGATATGTTGGCCAGTTTCCACTAGAAATGCCTTTTGGTTAAACTGTCAGCAAGGAATTTGCATTTGCACTGTTAATTTTTTATAAAACTTTAATGCACATAAAAAACAGCTGCTTGTTTAAGTGAAAATACATTGATGGGGGTTTTTTTGGCACTAATAAAGTTGAGGAGTTGTAAAGTATTTTGTCTAGTGTCAATTATATCGTCAGTTATATCGTTATCGCAAATTTTCAAATGTATATTGTGAGAAATATTTTTGGTCATATCGCCCTGCTCTACTTATGACCTAAATGAGAAGAAAACAGCATCCCACAACAAGATATCACTTTCCTACTAATCATGTTTAGACCTTTACACAGTAGCACATGGCTTGACATTCTCCCTTAGGGTTCAGGGGCTAACTTATTTTCATTAAGTGCTGTCATTCATTCAGTCTCTGTTTTCTCCATCAAAAAATGGGCCGCAGTGAGTAAGGAGGGCTGCATGCCTGCACAGTGACCGCAGCGTTTCATGTACACAGGCTGGAATGTGACGCAGTTGACCGTCGGTGTCTGATAGCTGGCATCTGCTAGGTGGGCTCATTCCACCGCAGCACAGCAGAGGCTTAGGTGGTACTGAGAGAAACTCTACACCTCTGCAAGGCAGGCAGGGGCATGAGAACACAGCATCACTAATGCTCATCAACCATGACCCCTGCCAGGGACCCTGATGAGCACATCAGTTTAATGTATCCATCTGGGATTGGCAGAGTGGCAGAAGGCTCACAAGTCCACTGCAAACTCAGAGATTACAGAAAGATGGTCACTATAGACAGACAGTAGGACGGATGGATAAATAGATGGATGGATGAATGGTGTAATGAAAGAATGGCTGGGGTGGGTAGATGGATGGATGAATGAATGAATGGAGAGACTGATGCGTCATTGGATAGCCTGTTCTCAGTATGCATGCTGCTTGGATCATTACAACAACAGCAGTGATGAAGTAAGAACAGACTGAGTCAGAGAGGATCACTTCCACTGATGTCAGAAAATTTGATCTAGTTCCGGGAAGCTAGCTTTAACAATCTCATCACTTCTCAGCTGTCAATTTCACAACATGGGTTGCAACATGTACGATCATGGAAAATGTGCTATATAAGACCCTTGACAAATCTACATGCGAGGTGTAAAAATATTTTGATCAGTCTGGCTTCAGACTGTATAAATGGATTAAGCTAGTGAAACAACATACTTGTATTCATATTTCATATGATGCCAAGTTTAGCAAATGACCAGCTGTAAAGTAGGTTTGCCACGAGGCAGTGCTCGAAGACCAATCCACAATAACACCATGTCTTTCTCATGATTCTGTGGATTTTTTAGTCTTGTGCTTCACTTCAGTGCCAGAGGAGCTGCACAGTGTACTCCAAACATTCACAATTAGCAGACACCTGCCTACTGCTTGAATTAGACTTCATTTATTACCTTTCATATTAAATATAAGCAATTCTTGGAGGTGTTTAAGAAGAAAACATTTCTGAAACACTAATAAACGTATTTTCCCAGCGTTTCTCTTCCAAGTCAAATGCTTACAGCTGTGCTTAGACTGGTGTATGAGCACAGCTGCTCAGACTTCCTTCTCCCATGACACCAGGCTTCTGCTCGGGGGATGCTGAGATGTTTCCAAGCCAGCTGAGAGACAAAGTATATCCCGACTCTGCCAAAGGGTCTTTTTCCTCTTTGGCCATCACTGAAACACCTCACACGCTGACCTTGTGATTCTATCTCAGATGGAAAGCTTGTCAGCCTTGCCTTTGCAAATGGCGCCGTACGACAAGGGTGATGCAGCATCGACTGGTGCGAGCTAGATTTTGGTGTCATTTTAGCCTGTTGTGCACCTCTCAGTTTTTGTAAGTAGATAGGTTCTGCGGCTGCTTTTACTAACATTTTATTGCTCCACGAGTACAAAAGCTTGTGGATTCACAGATTATACAGAGGACGATATTGCAATAGTTTGAAAAAAATGAGACTTTGCTTCCAGTTTTAACTTATTCTCATTGTACAGCAGCGCTGATGTGAAGGTTTTGTCTGAGTAGTGACACCTAGTGTTCAGGAAAATACTGCAGAAAGTAACCACGCCCTCAGTGCTGGTAGAACTGCTATAGAAATGTGGCGACACGCGTGTCGCAACACAGCCTAACAACAGGTATAACAGGTCTATAAGTGTGAGTCCAGGCAGGTATAAGTGTCTTTCAGTTGCTACCATTAGCTCATGGGCAGAGATAAAGCTCAGATTTTAAACTGACCAATCAAATTGACAGCTTTGCCTCTAGGCTCAGCTCTCTCCTCATAAAAGCTGAATAGATGATGCAGATGCTTCACCAATCCATCTGTCCACTCTTTCCCCCACTTGTGAACAAGATTCTGGGATACTTAAAAACCTGCAGCATTAACAACAGGCCCAGTACCCCATTCTCCTGAAGCATCTCCCACAGGACACCCAAGAGAGTCATAGATACATGACAGACATAGAGTGGTCAGGCAAACTCCAATGAACTGTCTTCACACAAGGCAATTTCCCATGACTCTGAGAGCTGATAGTAATCCAAACTAATGCTTGGATTAAGAGTCTTAAACCACTGTATCCCACCCACCCTTAAGCCCCAAGAAAATAGCCTCCCTGCTGACAAGCAGTTCCGAACCAAATCTCAGCTTTGTCTCCGGCCGTGGGCACAGCACTGAGCTGCTGATAGGTTTCTCATCAACATAGACCAGGCTGGTGTAGGGACAGGAAGCGTTTGTCTCTGTCAGCAGGTTGCCAGGGTGAATTCTGGGAGTTAAGCCTTCTATGCATAGCATTCTCAGTTCCCACATCTCCCTCCCCCAGCTCAGTGACCATCCACGCCAGGAACAAAACCCTGGGAATGCGAGCTATGCAGAGCTGCAGCTCGGAGACACCTGTTCAGGCAACCACCACGGGTCAAACTCTCCTACACGGAGCCTCGTCTGAGTCACAGCATTTGACCCCACCCTAACCTCCGCTGCTCCCATATACACACTCCAGAGAACTATGTGCACAAAAAACAAAAGAAAATCATCTGGCAGCAGGGATTTGCACAGTCAATTTCCAGGATGCAAACATTTGTACCTTGACCCCTTCAATCATCACCAAGAGTCCCTGAACCCACTAACCATGACAAACCTGATTTAATGAAACCCTCTGTCATGATGCCCGACTGCTGACCTCACAAACAAGCTGGAGTAATGAACTTGACTAAAATACTTACAAAGTCTCCTGAGAGACTTTTCCTGCCCATTTGGAATGCAGACTAAAGGCCTCCTACCTTTTCTAGACAAGATTTGAAGAAAAAAAAAAGCTGGGTTATTCCCAGTGAGAGCACAATAGGTGGCCAAAAAACTGTAGATTAAACCACATGTCAGCTCTTCAGAAAGTCCCCTCAGTGGCAGTGAACCATGAGGAAAAGAAGGTCGTCCTCATACTGTCTTTTTTTTCCTTTTCACTCTCAGCCAAAGCACCACAAATGTGGTAAAAGGATACAAACAAAATCACTACTGAGTGATGGGACACAGTTCAGGCACTTTACCTGCCAGCAAGCAGTGAGAGGTTTATTCGAAATTAAGTCACCTAGACATTGATTTAAATTTGGAAAAACCCTTGAATTCAATGGGATGTTTGCCAGTGAAGTCCAGCTTTCTTTTAAATGAACTGCTTCCTCCAAACATCACTGCACTTCCTCTTTTACACGAGAGCCACATTTGGAGTCAGTGGTTATGCAGAATTTAACTTTCAAGGGACTCAGAGGAATAAGAGGAATTGAAAACAACAGCTTAATTTGGCAAATTATACTGGTGTCTTGGGTCTTTTGGCCACTTCAAGAAACCCTTTATAGGAAGATACTTTCACTTCTGGACTATAAGGCACTCTTAAGTAAAGATGCACAAAGGGTGTGAGCAATAAGGATTATGAAGGAATTGTGTGAGACAAAACACACATACACCTGCTCGATCATGATTATGCACATTCAAAATATGCAAAACCAGTGGCTGAACTGGGAGGCGGTGGCAGCTGGCCAAGTGCTGAGTCTCCCGGTGTGGCAGCCCAGTCAGAGGCTTGGCGATGTCAGCCAGTGTCAAGCTCCGTGTCACCATACTTGACTTCGCAGGGCACAAGGGCTCTGTATTCCCTCTGTCCACACTACAAGGCGTGGATAGAGGGGGAAGGAGCTTTACGTTGTAGGTGTGTGTGCTTGTGGAAAGGTTGTCTTTATGCTTGGTTTGTGTGTATTTTACCAGGCTGGACTACCTGTGTCGTGTCATTAGGTTGTACATGTAGCCGTGCATGTTGCTATCACTAATAACAACTTATTACTGTCATTTCGAAACATTGTTGTGGGCCCTGCAACGCAGCTGCGTTCACTTCCCCACGGAAACCGCACACGAGAAAAGCCGTCAGGTGAAATTTTATTTACTAAAAAGGCGATATTAGGAAAGAATTTCACATTTCACTGCGCATATAATGTCGAAAGAAGGGGACGAGGTTAGCATTTCATTCGAATTAATCAATTTTACCGTGTAAAATTTGGCACAAGTCCCAGACGGTTACTTTTATATTTTGTAGGTTGGTAACAACTGAAGTTCGCTGTTAGGTTAGCGCATACAAAGCAGCTCCACCTCTATTACACTGTTACACGGCTAGTCTCGCTACCTATAGCCTTACGCTTTTCCCCCATGGAACCGCTGCAATATTCACGGCAGCTTTTATTTTAAATACAAATATATTAGTTTGTTTTCATTGTTCTGACAGCTGTGAGGATAAATAACGTGATGGTTCCACTCACCCGGAGTTCGGAGTTGAATGGCCACGGTGTAGCTACTCCACTGGTTCTTTCGAGGGCAAAACTTTTCCCTGGTTTTGTTTCCCACTTTTAAAACCGTCTGTTTTTTCCTTTGTAGACCCTTAACTCATCCCCGCTCTAGCGGTGTGTGCTGAGCTTTCAAAACGTTACGCCTCGGCAGACAGTGCCACTCTCCAAGAATCGTAAAGTGCTCTGTCAAGGGGCTGACTTGGAAGCGGTTTGTATATTTAGACACAGCGTTAGCGGGAGGGCGTGCAACAACACAGAGCTGTTCTGAGATCTGTGCCGCGCGGAGCTTTCACCACCCAGGCAACCCCATCCGCTCGTTCATTGGTCAGTGTTCTATCGAGGCGTGTCCAGAGATTCATTCTACATTTTAATTGGCTTGTTTTCGTTGTCCGTCATCCGCAAACGCCTTGTAAACTTGCCTTTCCGTAGTAAGCAAGGGGCACAATTACAATTAAAAATCAGGTCGCTGAGGAAATATGTTTATGGACACATTGATGGGAAATTTACAGAAGTGCGTCCAAAGCAAAGGTTATGTGTACCAGTTTAATCATAAGGAGTGAAGTAATTCATTTTCATTTATCGACAAGTATCATAGTAGGACTTTTCCCCCTATTTTTTAAAAAAAAAAAAAAAAGCTGAAAGAAACGGAACTAGAAAATCAAAACCCATAAGAATCTAGTGTTCAGGTGAGTTTTTGTACCTTTCCTACTAGAGCCATAAAAGTGGTGTGATACCTCCTCCTACCGGTCATATTAAGATAGAAAGCAACAAGTTACCCAATGAAGGGCCAGAAGTGGTTTGATTTAATTCTGCTTTATTCCTAAAACAAATAAACGCATATGTAAATAAATATATTAATTAATTAATGTAATTTTAATATAGATCGGAGACATCATACACATGGACACACGCAACACTGGACACGTCAACACACATCCAGTGTGTGAAGTTCCTGAAATATGCTAACAATAGAAACACCCCCTGTTTGTGGCCTCTTGTCCCCACATTAATTTGCACTGTGAGCCAAAATGCTTAACTGCAGCTTCTTTTGTCCTCGGGCTTGGGATATGATGTGGGCTGCATTGTATGGGAACAATGGACTCCTGCAGCCCCCTTGTGACAGCTACTCACTCTGAAACTTTAATACAACCTGGTCAAACTCTGTTAGGAAATGGCTTCACGTAGTACGCGTTTATTATAGTCCATAATGATTCCTTTGGGGATTTATATATTTATGTTTGGATTTGTCTTTTTTTTTATCATTACTATATCCCTTTCATAAATTTTTGACAGACAGATTTTTTAAAGAGTCGACTGAAAGCAGAATAGCAGAAATGGCCCCTGTTTCATTTGTTAATCTGACAAAGCAAAGTCTGTCATTCAAAATCTTCCCAGTCGTTTGTGGTATACCATAAACCGTGTTTTAGGTAGTGCAGTTTTATTGATTGCTGACGCTTAGATGAATATCACCTGCGATGTCAAAGTACAACCACTAGATGTCAGGAGAGAACAAGTCACTGGCCGTCTCAGATCTGTCAACATGATATTTATACACAATTGTTTATTCAGTATGGAGGACCACAAGAGCCACGTGCATTAAATCAAAATTCTGGGTAGAAAATAGTAATTTATCCGATGCAGCAACACAGATTCACGTTTTTGCAAGTTTTGAGGGGACTCCAGTCGCTTTGTGGCCCGGATGTTGCCATAGAAAGGGGGTGTGTGTAGTTGCAGCGGTTGCAGCTAGGTTGCCAGGTCTGTAAAAAAATTGTAGTTAATGTATATATACATATATGTACTCGTCATTTTTCCAAATACCTATCAATGACGTCATAGTTCTGGCACACGAGGTGATTTTAATGCGCCATTAAATAATTTATGTGTAAGTTTTACATATCCACATTCGGTAATGTTAAAGTAAAATTAACAGTATTAGCTTAAAACTGTCAAAACAAATATATGTACATGGCAGAGAGCAACAAAACCTCACATATATAATGTTATTAGTATGACTTGGTAAACATTTTCTGACTTCACGAAGGCGTGCTCCTAGTGGTGGATGTGGCCTATCTGGCAACCCCGGTCTCAGCTCGGCTTCTCTGCTACGTTTGCTCGGCTGTTAGAGACACGGCTGTGAGCCAGAGTGGGAGATGGACTGAGTGAGGGCGCTCTTTCGACCAGTGCAGCCGATTTAGCATTGCAATACCCAGAAGCTAGGCTGAAAAATAACTGGCGATTTCAGGTCGCTGAATCAACACGAAAACATAGTGCAGTTATCAGTCTTTCACATCCCACTCCAATCACACTAACACGGCATTGATGGTAATGTATGCAAGGAAACAACCGAGACTCGGCGATGGGTAAACACCTCCTTTTAACCTTACTTATTCACATTTTTTTCCTTTTCCTCATAGCTACGCTTTGACAATCCGCCATTTTTACTGAAACCAAAATAACTGTGTGGAAACTTGTATCCCTCACTCGCTGCGGGGCTTTCACCGATTTCTGAACATTGACATTTGAAGCTTAAAATTCACAACTGTTTCCTTTTTCTTTGCAGGTGCGACCGAAGAGATTCTCAGCCCTATCAGGTACTTGTTAGCCAAGCGTCTCCTGCTAGCTTGCTAGCAGCAAATAAGATTAAAATGGACACTCTAGTGCAGGCTTCTGGAGAGCACAACAGGCCCCAGTCAGTGCGGAAAATAACACAAAAAGTAGAAAGGTTTGCTTAAAGCCTCCATTTAAGCCCTGTAAATGTATCCTAACGTTAGCATTGCTAGTAAAGACTTGACAGAGTGAACATATTCGTCGAAGTCGGCTGTTTTGGAAAAGGTACGGGCGAGTTTTATTACAGCTGAAAGCTAATGATAGCTTGTTACTGTTAGCTTGCTTGCTAGCCAGTCCGATTAGGGCCTGACCGCAATCTGTCATTTTAAGGATATAGCCAGTTAAGCGTCCTTAATATCAAAGTGCTTGATATTTATACAGCAAACCAGTGAATTCACTACCTAATTCAAATCGCGATAGCCAAGTGAAATGGCGAGCTAATACTCATAGGTCGGATAAAATGTTGTTTACTTCGTCATTTAACATGTGTTAGTTTGCATGCATACGTTGTTATGAGCAGAAAAACGGGCACAATTAACGTGGCTGTTAATAAGCTGATAAATAAGCTGCTCGATTTATATATATATATGCATTTCCTCGTGCTAATAAATTTCTGCATCATTGAAACTATGAATGAAATGGCATTACTTTAAAGAGCTGAGGACTGTGCTCACCATGGCTGCTTTTAGAAACCTGCCAATGGTGATAACAGAAGCGTAGGCCTATTTTAAGTGTGAGGTTTTTAGTAAAGCGTTTGATTTGTGTTTACAGACTCTCAAATACTCATCCAAGAGCCATCCAGGAGGGGACCACCGGCATGACAAGATGCGAGACTCTTCAGACGTCACCCCTCCCTGCAAGATGCTCAGGAGGTCTGACAGCCCTGAAAACAAGCACATCGACAGCACGGGACACAGTAGAGCAAAGGGTGTCCACATGCACCGGGCCAGAGACAGGGATGGAGGTGAGAGCGGGGAATAAAATGAGTTTAGAAAGAAATAAAGCTGCTCTCTGTAATTACTCCAGAAACGGGTGCTCTTTCTCTTAGTGAGGCACTTTTGTTTTTTTGTTTTTCTTACAACTGAGTGCTTCAGTATTGAAACTGCAGCTGTTAGGTTTTACACTGTGGGTAATCCGGCCGTGGTAGTTTTTGAACAAACAAATTTAAAATAAACGCGTTGTCAAGCTGTCGCTATGTGCTTTAAATTTAACCACTGAGCATTAGTCTCTGCAGTTTGCATTTGATTGAATGAATGGTCATCGTGGTTTCCAACCTCACAGGTAGATGTTCTGTGAGTACAGTTAAAGTTCAGACCAGAGTAAGACCACACTCTGCACAGACATTCAAGTCTTGAAGGACACGTTTTGTGGAGGGGAGTAACTGCTTTTGTTTCTTCGCCTTGGTCAGCTGCTAATTTTAACAACATTATTTCAGTACAGTTTTATCAAAGTGGACTTTTTGGTAAACTTTGAGTAACTGGCACGCAAGCAGTTGAGTCCATGCGGGGAGTATTGTGGTGTTTTGAGCTCCTTTTAAGACATGCTCTCCTCTCTGGAATCGGAGTGTGTCAGCTGTCCTGGTCACTTTTCTGTAAAAAGTCCCTACAGCAATCTAATACTACTCGAACACTAGTAACAGTGCCACAAGTTTGCATGCAAGCAGCCACGTGATGGATAGGCTCTCACAATATAAGGACAGCACGTGTCTTTCTTTTCTAGACGAAAACAGCTGTTTGCTAACTTGTCTGACCTTTAGGCATTGGCCACATTTCATTACATTCCAGCACCAAAGATCCATTTAGCATGTGTTTAAGTGTAGGAAGTGTATCCATACCCCTACAAACTGTGTGTCTTGTCTTTCCCTCAATGTTTGATCTGCAATTTCAGTTATTTGAAATGTTTTTTAAAATGCAGTTTCATGAAGTCTTTACTGTGACGAAGACAAATGCATTGACAGTTTAGGGTTAACAAGATTCTCCATCATGAACCACAGAGCCAAAAATTCAGTGCAGGATTACAGGTGCTCCAATTAGATTTCTGCATATAAAGCATTTCTAATGTGGGAGAATCTACAATGACAGCAGTCTAATAATGTTCAGCCTAATGTTTGAATCAGTGCAAAATGACAAGCCTGGAGCACTGCAGAGATGGACCGACATCCAATCTGAACAGCAACACCTGGTCTGCTTTCTCTTTTTCTCTCTCTGTAAGATTATAGTCTCCTACAGGCAAAGATGTGAAATTGAAAGCGTTCAGACAAGGACTGCTAGCTGAAAATTTACATTTACAGCTGGCAAGGAACTCACTCAGAAAACAGCAACTCAACACTTGAAGGGACAGTGTGTGTTCTCAGTGAAAATGATGTTGAGGCTTTGAATCCTTGGGTTTCTCAAATGGATAATGCTAATATTATTAGCGTGCCATACCAGATAAATCTGATAAACATTCTAACGAAACTTGCCTTAAAAACTGCTTTTAAGTGTCATCTGCCCTTTTCATCTCTGCTCCCCTCCTACTCTCCACCTGAAACATTGCTTCCTAAACTAAAGTTAGGGCGTTAACACACAAAAACATGCATAAACAATGTCCAGAATTTCCAGACATTGTCGCAGTTACTGATTTTTAAGCGGAAAAGAAATGCTACCCTTCCATCTCTGTACAGCTGACAACAAGCTGGTTAAACAACAACAACAGCTGGTTGTAAATAAAGTTATGAAAGCTGGTGTTTGAGTGTCCTAAACATCACACTTTGCCTCTGATAAATAGTTTGATCACATTCGCAAATCTTATGAGTGGATTGTTGGCCTCAAAGAAAGTTTCATTGAAACCAGCTAATAGCAGTATTACTCTCACTAAAATGCTTACTGATGGAAAAGTTTTGGTGATCCTCAACAACTCATCTCAGTATCTCTGTCATCCATCAGAGGTGAGCTTCACTGACTCATCAACTCGTATCGTAATCCTTTCACAAACTTTTACAGCCTCAGAGTAAATAGTTGTGGACACTTCTTACTTGGCATTGTGAGGGTTAGTAGAAAGAACCAGTCCAAATTAAGTAAAATGATGTGACAGCGCGGAGATGTGTTAAGTCAAGGAAAAATAACCCACTGGGCAGTATGTTTGTATTTTTTTTCTCTCCTGTAGAAAGTCTAAATTTTGGTTATGGTTCCTGTTTCCGTTTTGTAGCAGTTTTTGTGTTCGGTTAGATGTGATTGAGTCAACACTTTCAATATGTCGATATGTCATAGTGACATGTTGGAGGTTTCAGTAAGGGAATACAATCGGTCTTAAATTCTGTATGATGTTTTCCTGATTTGCAGTTTCTTCTGAATAGCTGTGTCGCAGTATTGTTACTATTGTTACTATTATTATTTGCTGAAATCAATCTTTTTAGCAGATATGAACTTTATTATTTTTGAGTTTTAGCAAATTGTTAATAGGACTTGAAATTATTATTATTTTGTTTTTGCTTCCAGATGTTTCTAGAAGTTTTTCTTCTGCATTATTTACATATCTGCAGAATCAGATAAGCTTTTTCAAAATGACTATTGCCTTCAGTTGCACATTAATTACTTCAAGTAACTCTGATGGTAAATGGACTGGTTCTTATTTAGCGTTTTTCCACTCTTCTGAGCACTCAAAGCGCTTTACACAACTTGTACATTCACACCAGTTCATTTTTCTAGGTGCTTTCTAAGTAACATTCACACACTCACACTCCGATGGATGCAATTTGGGGTTCGTATCTTGCCCAAGGATTTTGGCATGCAGACTAGGGGAAGCCAGGAATCGAACCACCAACCTTCCGATCAGTAGATGACCTGCTCTACCGCCTGAGCTACAGCCACCCCCTAACTACTATTATAGGTACTCTCTTCAGACAAGTGGCGCTCTTAACTATTATAACTACTATTATAGGTACTCTCTATAAATGACAAACTAGCCAAATATTAAAATGCAGGCTCTTTGCCTTAAGCATTACATATCACTTGATATACTGTTGTCATGTCACTTATAGCAGTGTACAGAATGCCACATAAGTACTATTAAGTATAATTTGTGGTCCTGCCAATGTGTCTCGTCTGTGTAAGCGTTCCCGTTTAGACAGCGAACCTTCTCCCATCCAGTCCTCCAAAATACGCAACTGGAGGACAAAGACCTATGTAGCCATCAAACCAGGTGATTGGTTGAAGAGTGGGCAGGAGTAGGAAAGGCAGTGAGTGTAATTCACCAAATCCTCGAAGATCAAATAATACAGCAACACAAGACTGTCCACGGGCCCATATTTTGTACACTGTGTCCATCAACAACAAACACTTTCTACAGGTAGAAGGCAGTCTGTAACTGTCAGAGGACTGCCTTTTTGCTGCCTCCACTCAAACATAAAATAAGTATTAATGTTCTGTCAGTGTGGTGGGAGTGTCTAGAGATGTGGCAGCATCCATGTAAAAGTGCTTCATGTCTGAATGCCAGTGCCATTTTTAGAGATTGGTGCTACATATCTCGCACACGAAAAGGCATTTAGAAATGCATGTGAGGGATAATCACAGCTGTACATTAGTGAATTTTGCATTTACATTTGTAGTGTTATATTACTGTAACTTTCATATTACTAAGTTGATGAAATTTTGGGTTACCCTTGACCTGAAGAAGTGTCTGTCTACAGACTAGGAATGCCTTGATAGCAGAAATCTGGTAGTCTCTATAACAAAATCAATCGGCGATGTTGTGCCACAGAGGGCTGTACAGGGGTGACCTGACTGCATGTATCTATTCTGATTTATTTAATTGTTAAATGATTTAGTCCTTTATGGTGACAGAATTAGAAATGACTTCTTTCTTTCTTTTAATATACATATATGCATAAGAAATATACAATTTTTGTAGTTTCTTCAGGTCCGTGTAGCTAATTAATAACTAAAGGTGTGTCTTGCGTGCTTCATGTCCCAGTGATGTCCCGTACCTGCTGTTTGGTGTGAATGATTCCTCAGTAAAGCATTTCATCTTTCAGGGCTTTCTGCTGTTTATTATGGAATTACTGTATCCATGTCTAAGCAAGCTTGCAGAATAACAAGTAGATAAAAAATGCTGCATGTTCTGTCATAATTGCTTTGACAGTGTTGGGTATTGAAAGCTATTTTTATTCTAGTTCTGGTTGGTTTGTAAAAATCAAACTGGATTTGTTAATCTTAAAGACATTTGTTGCTGCTATGGAACTATTTTTATGGTCGCTCATGCGGAAGTCGGTGCTTTAGTTGAAGATCTCATTAGACTTGGATTCTTTGAGTTGCGTTTTTTTCTTTTGTACATTCGTTTTGTGACAAAAAAAGATTTTATGGTTGAGATGGGAATCCCAGTAGTTCAATTCCTTGGAATTGTTAGTCTGCATGCCTATTGATTTTTCTTATCGGTTCCACTTGCATTACAATCAGCTGATTTCAGTTTGTCCAAGAGAAGCAAAATAGTGGCACAGTCTACAGCGTGTATATGGACATTAATTTTATTGCACAAATTAAAGCTGAGTAAATGCGGACCCCAGCCTAGCAAACAGACACTGAACTTCAACAGCTGACAAAGGGATGAGCAGTGAGGCTACAGCCTGTTTCTACCTGTTCATGCTTCCAAAGTAGAATCACTGTGGCGACTGGTTTTCATGTTTGCCTTGGGTTGCCAGCTTTGTGTTGATACATAAATAGTAAGAGAAAGATCATATAGAGATTGAAAATGTGACATCATTCAGGGGTAAAACCGCAAATAATTCTGGGAACTCGTGGCAAGAGGTAGTAGCGCACGCAGGCTTTCAATTGAAATCAGTTACACAGCGATAAAAAGAAACAAAAAAAATGGCAAGAAGCTGTTGTATTATTAACTGCAATAGCCGGTCGCATGACAGCCACGGAAGCCGACGGGTAAAGAGATCGGTTGTTATCGGATTACGTCGTTGAAGAGAAATTGTTCGAGCCCTGTTTCCGAAGTAACAAAGAGGCGACGGATGGCCTGGATTGCAGCCATTCAAAGACCAAATATAATGTCCCAGAACCTTCCAGCTCACATGTTAGTTTGCTCCAAGCATTTCCACAAAGGTCAGTCTTCTGTTGTAGTTAATACGTCATTTTTCATAACATAATTGGTGATATAGGTTACAAGCAAGTCTGGCGCTGAACAGAAATTGTTGCGCTATGCTCCTTTGTTTATTGTGCATAAATAGTGAATTGTCCTGACACAATATTGCGTTTCGCTTCTGTTATTACCATGGTACATTGACAAAAACATATACCGTATTTCCCGGACTACAAAGCGCACCTGAATATTAGCCGCACAAGCTAAAATAAGGGGAAAATCCTGTTTTGTACACACATTAGCCGCACCTGACTAAAAGCCGCAGGTGTTTCAATGTTGACTTATCATATGTAAGAGAATATGCACAAAGCGAATTGTCAGGAAAGAGATGGCTGTTTGGAGACACACCCCTTTTATTAATATTTTGAAAAATAAGTTATGGGTACATATTTGCATAACTTTTTAGGTATATGTACAAGTAGCGGTAATTACAAGTACGAAACATGTACTGTGCTTCATAAACGAGTAACAAATGTAGTACATAACAATAACCTACAGCACCCCAGAAAAATAGATTCGGACTACCTTTTAGGCTCAGGTGCAGTGACACGGCTTTAACAAGAAGAAAAGTCAGTCATTCACCACCATCTTCCTGCGCACTAAAACCACCAAAGTCCTCTTCTTCAGTGTCAGATACGAACAGGCTCAGGATGGCTTCGTCATCCACTCTCAGCTTCTCTCCTTCGTTGTCACTTTCAAAACCAAACAAATCCTCGTTGTCAGTGTCAGAGTCGAACACCCTCTGAAGGGCCATGGCGGTGTCCTCCTCTCCATCATGCAGCAGTCCAGCCCTTCGAAATCCGTTGGTGATCATGGATGTTTTCACACTTTTCCACGCTGTCAGATTCCACCGGTGGAGTTGAGCATAACTTCGCAAGTTTATCGCCGCTCGTCATCCACGCCTCCCACTGAACGCATAGCGCTACTTTGAAGTTTGTTTTTCGCGCTACTTGTACGGCACTATGTTGCCTGGAGGATGGACATGTGACCAACATACCACTCTTGAACCCCGATACTGTGTGTCTGATCACATGCCCTTCCGCCAGGCAACGTAGTGCCGTACAACAGTGGAACAAACAAAACAAATCGTCTTACGATATGACAAAAATCATGGACAATCCATAGAAAAGCCGCACCTGACTAAAAGCCGCAGGGTTCAAAGCTTGTGCAAAAAGTAGCGGCTTATAGCCCGACAATTACGGTACTTTTATTCACAGGATAAAACTGTTTTTTTGTATCACTAATTGCCCAGTACGATTACAGCATACAATATTATTGTCACTGCTACATTTCTGTAATCCGTACCAGAAATTATTTCCACTACTAATTAATTACTGTTGAGCTCAAAGGTCCTATTAATAAACGGTTAACGATTGTGTATTCATGAAGACGATTTGTGAGACTGGTGAACTTATGATACGTACGATGGTCTTTCGTTCTACACGGTGCATTTCAAGGTCCTGTACCCATCGGTCGGTAAACTGTACCTGGGCTTGTTGCAGTGACCTGAAGTCACTAAAAACTTCACGAGTGTATGCACTCACTCCAAGAAGCTATAATTATAAATATGAGCGTGGTGAAAGTTGGGCAGAGGGGAAAATGCCCAATGCTCCAACATGCACAAACATCTGATCACACAGGATGAAATTCATTTTGCATGAGCAGATGAGATGATTTCTTGACTTGATGGAGGAAAGAGCCAAGGAGGAAGAAAACCCCACCTTAGCCAACTACATAACTACCCGAAGATGTCAGTGAAGCTGATGATGTCCTCTTACACGTTGGCGACAGACATTAACTGTGCTTTGGTGAATTTGGCTTTCAGGCCACGGTACACTCTTTAGGTTTCAGATAGTTTGTTTGACCAGCTGTTTTGTCAGATTAGATGTGTGGCTAGCTTTGTACTACAAATGTTCCAGAAAGGGGTGTGTGTGCGCGTGGGGGGGGGTTAAAAATGTCTTCAACATTGAGTGATATTGGTCTTGCGCTTGTTTTTCCTCAAACCCAGATATGCTCTGGTAGGGCTGGGCGATATGGCCTAAAATCTATATCGCGATATAATTTGAAGCACGTGCGGTAACGATATATATCGCGATATATTATTTTCTTCTGTATAACGTATTTTCCACACTATAAAGGCACACTTAAAATCCTTTAATTTTCTCAAAAATCGAGAGTGTGCCTTATGTATGAATTCTGGTCCCAGGTCCCAAAGTCAAACGAACACTGAGAGTTAAAAACGGTCTAAATTCTTTCATCTTTAATTAAATCATCAGCGTTGCTGCTTTACCAGGTGTAACAATTAAGTTTAACATCCAGGCATCCATGAAAACAGAATTTATTAATTTAGATCTCTATCGTTGGCCAAATTTATATCGTTTCTATCGTATATCGTTTATATCGCCCACCCCTATGCTCTGGTACTGAAATTTGGTACAGATTGAGTTCGTGTGAACCGATACTCAGTTGGTCCGACAGTGTAATTTTGACAGAAAATTTAGATTTAGTTTAGTCATAATTTAGGATTCTAAATTCTTTGTTTTAGTTCACTAAATATCATAAGATTATCGTAGACTAAATCTAAAGTTAATTCAGTTGACTGAAATATATCCTGTTTTCAACCAGTGAAACTTACTCCACATGTTCACTCATTTAACTCGTCCCGCCTCTCTACACAACTTAATTGTGATTCTGATTGGCTCTCATCTCTCCAGATCATTTTCATCTCGTTTTTATTCGTCATCGAAAGTGTCAATATATCTCTTCATAGTTTTTGACCTTGTGCATTAATTTTTATTTAATTATCATCTTTTTTACAGTACAATTGGGCAACTTTTGAAGGTATTTGGCAGGTGGGGTTTTGGTGGGAGGAGGGTATGTATAGTGTCGGGTAGGGCTGGGCCATACTATACCGTTCACGGTAATACCGGTACAATGTTAAGCAACGATAAGAAAATGAAATATCGTGATAGAATATGGGTAAAACGCGCATGCGCAGTGCCTTTGTTTTCATACGCACATGGCCGAAAAAGCATGGCAGCAACGGAGAATGAGAAGGGAAAAAGCGGATCGTTGAGTGAAACGGATGAACCAGAATCCGGTCGTTAAGTGATGACGTGACGAATCCTACTTCCGGGCCTAAAGTAGTCTGCGTTTAATATGGCTTTTGTGTTGTTAACATGTTTAATGTTTTGTATTTTCTTCTATTTAATCTCAAAAAGCTCCTAAAACAGTCAGTGATCACTGTTGACCTCCCTCAGCTTTTATTACCGCTAATCATTTATTTAAGCTCAGTTTTTTAAAACCTTAGGATGTAACTACAGCCCAGCCCATGCAGCAGTATATGAATGACTAACCTCGTATTGTGGATGGATTATCTCAGTTGTTCTCCTGGCTGAAGTTTGGTCCTTTTACAGCATCCTGCCATGCGATTACATTTGTTCCTGACCACCAGGAACACTCACGTTAACTTTTATCGAGTGGAAAAAAAGTTAGCTTGTTTATATTATGCTAACATAGCTGTGTCGCTAGCGGTGACGTAGCACATCGTTATATACCAGCTAGCCAAACTTCAGTAACCCTACAAACGTCACTGCTGTTTAATTTTCTGTCTTCATTTATGTTGGAAGTGATAACAGAGCTGTACGTTTTAATTTGTTTCCAAAACCCTGCAGTCAGGACATGCTATATTGTATTTAGATAGAAGCTAGCGAGCTAACTTCCTGCTAACTTCTGACTCCGTTAAATGTCATAAATTCCGTTTTCATGGATGCCTGGATGTTAAACTCAATTGTTACACCTGGTAGAGCAGAACGCTGATCATTTTATTAAAGATGAAAGACTTTAGACAGTTTTTCAACTCTCAGTAATGCCATAGTGATCGTTTGATATATGGACCTGCAGCGGAGTTTAGGCCCAGACACGGCTAGTGACATCAGACTTAACGACCAGATAGGTTTGTAAAAATGGTGCCACTTCAGTGATGTGGAACTGTTTTGGTGTTTGTCTGTCAGATACCCACCAAAGCACTTTTTTTTTTTTTTTTTTTTTTTTTTTTTTTTTGGTAGAACATGCAAGCGGCTGTTGTTATTGCCGTATTTGTCAGACTAAGGTGCTCGTAAATCAGGGAGTAATCTGGGTCCTAAACAGGTCCCAAAGTCAAACGAACTCTGCAGCATCACTGAGAGTTAAAAACTGTCTTAATTCTTTCATCTTTAATAAAACGATCAGCATTGCTGCTTTACCAGGTGTAACTATGAAGTTTAACATCCAGGCATCCATGAAAACAGAATTTATTACATTTAACGGAGTTAGAAGTTAGCAGGAAGTTAGTGGATGTTATCTCGCTAGTTTCGTAGTTACCTAAGCATGATGTAACATGTTCTGACTGGGAGATTTCCGAAAAAATTCAAACATACAGCTTTGCTATCACTTCCAACATAAATGAAGACGGGAAACTAAACAGCAGTGACGTTTGTAAGGTTACTGAAGTTGGGCTAGGTGGTATATAATGTGATCACTAGTGACACAGCTATGTTAGCATAACATAACAGGATGAACGCTAACACTTTTCCACTCGATAAAAGTTAACGTGAAGGTTCCTGATGGTTAGAGACAAATGCAATCGCATGGCAGGATGCTGTAAACAGACCAAACTTCAGTCAGGAGAACAACTGAGATAATCCATCCACAATAGAAGGTTAGTTATTAATAAACTGCAACAACATGGGGATAGAGCAGCTGTGATAGAAAACCGCATTAATGAATCAATGGTACCGAAGGGGAGGAAGCAAGAATAATGAGTTCAATAAAGTTTGATTTATCTGACTGCTTTGTTTCGCTTAATGTGTCTTATAATCCCGTGCCTCTTATGGTCCAAAAAATATGTATTTGACTTTTTTATTTGGCATACTACAGTTTAATGTTGCAAAGCTCCTCTTTTTAACTTCAGTGGATTTTATACATGTTATGCTCAGGGTATGTCAGCCCATTTCTACTGGAGATGCCTTTTGGTTAAACTTTCAGCAAGGAATTTGCTTTTGCACTGTTAAATTTTTACGTAGCTTTATGCACATAAAAAACAGCTGCTTTGTTTAAGTGAAAATAAATGGATGGGGGTTTTTTTTGCGCTAGTAAAGTTGTGGAGTTGTAGTTTGTCTCGCATCAATTATATCGTCAGTTATATAGTTATCGCAAATTTTCAAATGTATATCGTGATAAATATTTTTGACCATATCGCCCTGCTCTAGGGTCGGGCATTGAGGCAGGATCCCAGTATCTGTTTAATATGTCTGTTTTGGATATTCAGCCTTCACTTGCATCCACATTGCATTGGACCTGAGAGGTCCAGTGAAATGCTCAAAAGCAACTGGACAACTGACTGAAAAACAGTTTGCATCATCTGTAAATAAGAGGCTATGGGTGTAATTTCTAAATGGATAGTGTTAGTATGGGATGGGACTGATCTGTCTAACCAGCCGTATATCACAAAAATTATCCTGGAAATGTGCTCAAATTATTTCTTGGGTTGTAAACCTAAGATGCTAGTCAGGTTTTTTAATAAAAATTATTAAATGAGACGATTTACAAGCTAGTAAAGTTTATAAGCTGAAACTTTCATTTTGCACCAGTAGCACATTGTAGTGATGCCTGTGTATCCACCGCTAGAGAATCTAGTCTATACAGAGTGATGCTCACTGAGTCATTCATCTCCTTATGCTGCATGTGCAGAAACAATGATCACCAGAGGCCTTTCTGTCACACGTACCTTGCCTGCTGTTCTGCCTCACTGACATATAGTTATATCACCAAAGCAGTTTAAAAATGTTATGGCATATTATCTCAAAATGCACACTCTTGAAGCATCTCGGTAAAGATGAGAGAGTTCAAAAGCAGGTTCACTGTTTCCATCGGATTGTTGTACTTGTTCTGCTACCTGTTGAAGTGCTGGCAGTCTTCAAATGTATCAAGTAGGCAGCTTAATTCTCTGATTTTTAAGCTTCTAATTATTTGATAGGCCACAAAGCTGGAATAAATTATACCAATACTCTTACATTAATGGAGCTTACTTGTTAAAGTACAACCTGGAAGTTAAGTTGGCCGAGAGAACATTGATGCTTGCCACAGTCTGCTTCATCCAGGCGCTCGGTGATGCAGTGAACTTTGTTTGTGTTTTTGTGTGTTACTCATGGATCTCTCCCTCTCCTGTGCTGTGTTTCATTGCAGGGACCAGTTATTCTCCACAGGAAAATTCTCACAATCACAGTTCCCTTCATAGCTCCAACTCACATTCTAACCCCAGCAAGACCTCAGACACAGTAAGTATCGCCTCCTCCTTAACACAGGAAGCTATAATGGCCCGAAGTCTTGTCTATCCTGTGCAATAGACTGAATTGTTTCCTGGCAGCAGCACCTGCTGATGTGTCGTTTCACAGGTGTAAAAAAATAGTGTTGTTTTTTGGTACTTGCATTTCATTCAAGTTCCCTTACATTCTTAAAGCACATGTCACACATAAATCAGGGTAATCCTCCTCTTACACTCATATACTTGTGCTTTTATTTGAAATTATTTCTACTTTGCTTTTCTCTCAGTGATATGTAAGCTTCAAGTTTCTGCTCTTTTCTATCTGTTTACCTCATAATATTGGATTAAATTTGTTAGGTTATTTCTAAATGCTGGAAATGAAGAAGAAGAAAAAAACTTCAGTGACAATACAGGTTTTAAAAAGCAACCCTTTTCAATCTGATGCCTTAACAGCCAAAACTGTCTCTAGAATGAGTCTTCCTCCTTCTTACAAAGCTGCTCTGCAAACAGCCTTCCTAGGCTTTCTGCTTTCACCCCAATATCTATTGTACATTTCAGATTGTATTACAAGTTCTTGCATCAGAACCTGCCAACACACACACACACACACACACACACACACACACACACACACACACACACTCTTTCATTCTGTCTCGTTGGCTTCACGTTCCTAAATGTATATTTCTTTTCAGCCTTATGAACCTGGTGATGACTGGTCAGAGCACATCAGTTCCTCTGGAAAGAAATACTATTACAACTGCAGGACAGAAGTGTCCCAGTGGGAGAAGCCCAAAGAATGGCTGGAGAGGTAGCTAAAAGTATTTCATTATATAAGCTGGAATTTGTCCCAGTGTTGTCGCATAAAGAATGCATGCATGGTTAATTTGTATTGTATGCGTTTCATAGAGAACAGAGGCAAAAAGAGGCAACAAAGACTGCTGTTGTCAACAGTTTCCCAAAGGACAGGGACTACAGAAGGGAGGCTATGCAAGCATCGGCAGCCCCTGGCTTTACTGGACCTAGTAAGTGTTCCACACACTATTAAATAATGCACTGTTCTAGTCGGGTCTGCTATTTATGATCATTCTATGTCAAAACTGCTTTGTTTACTTTTTGTGTGTTTTTTTTCTTTGCTTGGCATGGCAGATGTTTATCAGTAACGGTCCTTCTACACAGCTAAATAAAATACATTTAAAGATTATTACTGGTTCAGTAGTAATGATAGTGTTGAGGTGCTCTCTGGTGGATCAATGCTAAGGAACTCTTTACCAAGCTACTGAGACTCCAAATGACTGAACAGTGTTGCTCAGGTTTTACGTTGTGTACTGTAGCAGTGAGCTAAAGCTAATTGAGTTCAAAGCTATTAATTTCTGCTGTGAAGTTAAGGGAACACATCTCAGTTTATCTAATTTTAGCTGTTATTTTGACATTCTGTCTGTTCAAGTTGGGTCGAGTCTGTTGCAGTCAGTTTGACACCAGATCATTACACTTCACAGAATTATTGACTGTGATTTGATCATAGTAATTTATCTGCAAAATCGCTGCATTGTTTTCTTACTGGATAATATGATATGCATTTTTTACAAGATTTGGGACTACTTTCTGAGCGGAGTTCTCGAGGGAGCCGAAGAACTCCCATTGCAATCCTGTACAATCCTTCTATTTTATTCGGATGGCAAAAGTTGCCAAAGCGCTTGGTGTTTAATATCACTTGGTTTTAATGGTCTTTATTTCAACCAATTTACTAGTGGATGAAATGGGAGATAAAAATCAATCTAATCACCAAATTTTATGAGTAGTAAATTGAGCACAGTGAGATGGAGTGTCCAATAGAACCACGTTCTAATAATCACATTTTTCAGTAACAGATGCATATTTTAAATGCTATTGTGCGATATGACAAAATGTATTGGATGACGATATGAAAACATCTGTTGTTTCATATTATACGCTATCGTTTGTTTCGTGGTGTTGCAAAATACACTGTTAACAGCAATATTTTTTTTTCTCTACCACCCACGCAAGAATCACGTGAGAGAGTATGGAGAGAGTTTTACGGATGAGAAGCAAAAAAGAGCCGTCAGGTGCTCAAAATAAACCTTTGACTCAAACTTTAGAACAGGGTTTTCCTGGCAGCACGCCGTGTAATAAATACTCACAAAGAAAATGGCAGCTGTTACAAATTATATCTAAAATATATAGTTTCATGCATCGGTCACAAAACATGACTCCAGGTACACAACGCCCAGCAGAAAACACTTCACACAAGTCGAGTTGCCTGAGATTAACTGAATTTACAGAAAAATCAATATTTTGTGATATATATAGTTATCGGGATATGAGATTTTGGTCATATCGGACAGCCCTAATTGTGCGTGTAAAATATTATGCACTTTATGCTGTGCGCATATGCAGTATCAGTATGGCTGTAGGGTCTCTAGCTGTGGTAATTCTAGCAGCCTTCTTTTGTTTCAGGTTAGCGTCCACATGTTTGTGCTGAATGTGTACATGTGTTGCTTTGTTTGAATGGAGACAGTGTCAGAATATTCTGTTTCCCTCTGGTCCATCTGACTTTTTAGCTTCTAAATGATCTTTTATGCTCACAAGTTCCCATCATAGCTACACCGGTGCTGCCATCTGCTGGGCCTGCAGCTGCAGCTAGTCGCTGTATAACGTCTTAGATCCAAAGATCAGGCATTAATAAAATATATTTAGGTTAACAGACTTCAGTTTCTCTTGCCAAGTATCAGGGGCAGCAGTACTAAATCGAGTAGTCAGCTACTCACACACATCCCTGATAAATATGTATTTGAGCCCTGAAAAAACAGGGACTGTGAAGAGATCTTACGCTAGAGATGCTGGAACTACAGCCACATCTATAAACTACAGTTGTGTTACAGAGTGAAGCCTCAAACAGTCTTTGGCTGATTACACTGCCTCACAGAGAGACCCAAACCCAACATCAGGGAAGCTGTATGAAGCTGTTTTGCAGAACTAGAGCTGCTCGTGAACCCAAATAATTTCATCTTTGCACACTAATCATCGATCCATTTTCTTTACTGCTTATTCGGTTCAGTTTCGTGTGAGGGCTGGAGCCTATCACAACAGTTCTGGAGCAAAAGGCAGGGTACAGGAAAGCTCACTGGTCTCTTACAGGTCTAACGCAGAGACAACCATTAGTGCTCACATTCGTACCTATAGCTAGTTTCAAATCAGCAGTTGCCTTCCATGGGTGAAACCCCACGCAGTCATAGGGAGAACACACAAACACCAGGACGTCCTTCTGTGAGGCCAAAGTCGTGACCACTACATGACTGTTTGTGCACACTTTAAATTTGAAATGCAGATATGAATAAGATGCGTAAAGTTTTAAAGAGGTTTTTTTAAATACTTGTTCACCATCATGTGAGATTTTGTGTTCTTTAAAAATCACAATCGCACAATCTGTTACCGAGTCTGCCTATTGTCCCTGTGTTATTGGCTTATTTCTCAATGACAGAGAAAACTTGTCTGCGTGTAGATGGAAATAGTTATTTGAGTGGGCCGGTCCTGATGCTGTGTGTTTGAACAATCTGGTAAATGATTTCCCGAAGCGTGGTCGTCTTCTATTATTGTGATAGGAATTTAAGCAAGGCTGCTACAAGCTAGTTCCAGGCAAAATGTTGCTGAGCGTTTGTCAGTAGTCATCTTCTGAAAAGTAAACAAACATGTAATGAAGTGGTGTACTGAGAAAAGGATGTCATTTATCATGAATAACCTGTTTCTGAATACCTAATAACCACTCCTTATACTGCTTCCTGCTTAACAAAGGAGTACATGACATACCTGACAGATATGTTCATTAAATCTTTGTGATTTACAGAAACACAAAGTTATGTTGTGTAATATGTTAACATTTTCTAACCGTCCAGACACCCAGCAGGTGGTAATTGCTGCTATATTTAAAGCGTGGTGATCACACACTTGCTCAGTGCAAAAATTACCTCCTGGAAGTTTTTGTCTTTACCTGGACAAAAACTAACAGGCTGTAATGAAGCAAATATATGAAGGATGCTTACAGCTTGTAAAAAATGAACAAACAAGCATTCATAACATACACGCTTAAAAGATCAAAGTGAACAACAGTGACATTAGGCTTGCCTGTAGGGCTGGACGATATGACCCAAAATTCATATCTCAATATTTTTTAGCTGGGTGGCGATATAAGATATATATCTCGAATTCTTTTTAAAGCCATAAGTTAAGAACAAAAAGAGAGTTCTTAGTCACACTGTGTCCCAGATGTCACACAGGCAGTTTTATTTACATACAGCATAGATTTACATGAAGAAATTACTCAAAAATAAATTATCAGCATTTAAGCAGTCAAAATGTAACCTAATAGACGCTGAGCATAGTAACAAAGACAGATTTCACAGCTGCTCTGTTCCCAGCTTCTACTGCGTGACTGACAGCCTTGAGTTTGAAATCCTCTTTATGGCCCTTATACACACACAATACGGTAATATTACGTTGAAGCACAGTACATATCACTCCGCGAGGCTCCAGACTAAGGTAGCCGTAATGCTCCGACAATCCATCAAGCGCTGCAGCTCCATAGCTTAGCAAAGTTGTACTAAAACATTTTTCTTGACAGATTGCTGAGCGCCTTGTACCACCTAAAATCGGTTCGCGGTCAGTAAGCACAACCAGAATTCATACATAAGGCGCACTGTCAACTTTTGAGAAAATGAAAGGATTTTAGGCCGTGCAACCCCTGTGGGCTGCATGTCGTTAGCGCGGTTAGCTCGCTAACACGTTGACGCCGTCCAGCCCCACAACTCGCTAACGGAGATTTGCCGTGTCCATCTTGTCGCTGCCTGCAGGTGAAGCTATGGGGGAGGAGGAGGAGTTGTGTTCAGTGAAGGAGAGAGACAAAAGTGGACGAAAGAGAGGCAAACTTGTGGCTCCACAAGTATAATTATAACGTAACATAGACTATATCGATATAAAGGATATTGTCACATCTTATATCTCGTATGAAAATATATCGATATTTTTTTTAAAACTCGATATATCGCCCAGCCCTACTTGTCTGTCATTGCTTCTGGATGGGTTGTGAGCTCTGATAATTCAGACAAAAACAGAAAAACATTGGTGCTTATCAGCCACAGGTCCCCACAGCACTACGCTCGCTAATCACAAGCTTTCAGTCTATGAACGTCTGTATGTCACTCTCACCACCTTTATAAAACTGTAAAAATGAAAGCGGAGTCTCCTTTTAGTGCTTCACAAGGTAGTTATAGTTGAAGCGTGTTAAACCTGTTGATAAGGATGCAGACTAAATTGCCCAAATGACACAAATGAACCTACACAAGCCCTAATACAGTCCTGATCAAAACTTAAAGACCACTTGAAAAATGCCAAAAAATCATATTTGCGTGGTTGGATCTTAACAAGGTTCCAAGTAGAGCTTCAACATGCAACAAGAAGAAATGAGAGTGAGACAAGACATTTTTTTGAGCATCCAATTTATTGAAAACAACACTTAAACTGAAACAGGCTGTTTTACAGCTGATCAAAAGTTTAGGACCCCATGCCTTTAAAAGGCCAAATCTGTGCAGAAATGTGCATTTCATTGTCACTTTCAGTCATGACGTTCTGATGGCAAAGGGAAAAAACGTTCCCTTTTTTAATGTTTTTGGGGTGGCTGTAGCTCAGGTGGTAGAGCAGGTCATCTACTGATCGGAAGGTTGGTGGTTCGATTCCTGGCTTCCCCTAGTCTGCATGCCAAATATCCTTGGGCAAGATACTAACCCCAAATTGCTCTCCGATGCATCCATCGGAGTATGAATGTGTGTGAATGTTATCTAGAAAGCACTTAGAAAGATGTGCTTGTGCGAATGGGTCTGAATGGGTGAATGCACAAGTTGTGTAAAGCGCTTTGAGTGCTCAGATGAGTAGAAAAGCGCTATATAAGAACCAGTCCATTTACCATTTACCAATGTTTTCGGGTTGTTGAACTGCCTAAGGAGGGTCTCTCGCAGTGCGCCATCGCTGTTGAGGTGGGGCGCAGTAGACAGTCATGTGGAAGTTCTTAAATGATCCTGAGGGTAATGGAGCAGGACTGTGATCAGGACTGTATGAACACATGAAATCATCATATAGTGGCATGCATCACTACAGCAGTCCATGTTACTAGTATTGTGTATTAGGGTTGGGCGATATGTAAAAATTTTCCAACCAATAATCGACGACGGGTGATACATTTGCACATGCGCAGACTTTCTGATAGGCGGAGCAATGTAATCATGCACGGACTGATTTGCGCGTTTACAACACGGGAGTCCAAACATGGACAACTAATTTCTCCAAAAAATTACGGCTGTCAGTGTTAACGCTGTCATCACCATTGAAATTTTTAACACGCTCAACCCATCTGGAGCGCAGAATAAACAAACTTTGGACAAAGTGCCCGAAATGCGTTGCGTTTCGGGGATTTTGACTCAGCCTGCACTCCAGATGGGTTAATTGTTAATCACGTTAGTCATGATGACGGCACGTTAACGCTGACATCACTGAAATAAATATCAAGTTGCCCATTTGGGATGAAAGCGGTAAACTTAAGGATGTAACCAAAGTGGTGTGCCGCTTGTGCAGATGTATAGTGCGAGCAAAGTACTCAAACACAACTTGCATGAGCACATATATGTCCACTATCTGGCTGAGTATGCTAGGCTATCACCAGCTTCTGCAGCTCGATCAACAAACATTTGGGTGCACTCTGAGGAGGGTGAATTTGCTCGCAGATGAAAGAGGGTGCCGTTAAAACAACGCTTTTGGTTTTTTGGTTTTTTTTGTTTTTGTTTTTTTGCTGTTGACTGCTTCTATTAACGCCATCATTATTAGCAAACTTACTCATGGACAAATAAATAAATAAATCACAAAAACGATTGCCGATGGGCTCAGCCTATCGTCGATAGTCGATATATTCGTCCAATCACCCAACCCTATTGTAGTTATGTAATGCAAATGTACAATAGCCCCATTCAGGGCTGATATTGGTTACAGTTCTTCTTCTCCTTCGTAGTCTTTCAAAAGACAGTTATTAAAATTATTATTGTGATCATTTTTACTACATTTGTAACCATACAGGAAGTTAACATCTCACTTTGTGAAACGTTTAATATAAACAACTAAATGACAAAAACTAGATTCTGAATTCTTGTTTTCAGACCAAGAAAAAATAAGATGAATCATAAGGGTTCAGTTTTGTTTAGATTGTTGCCCCGTTTATGGGCAGTCATACTGTAACCACTCATGCACAGGCCTCTGAAGGTGTTGGCGTAGTGCTTGTTCTTCCATTGAAACACAATCTATAAAATCCAGCTGGAACAGCAGAAAGTCTTGTAAAGCCTGATCAAATGCCACAACACTGATTTAAAGTACTAAGACCAGAAACGGAACCACATGCAGCATTCACATGCTGACTGTTTGACCAGGTGTCTCACTTGCAGGGATCTGTTTAAATGTTGAAGCAATCACAGAGGCTTGTTTGCACTTATTGGCATATCACCCTGTGCTGGAACGTGAACGATAGTTCCTGGACACGGCTTTTTCAGATGAATGTTGTTGTTTTTTTTTAAGGTTTTGTGTTTTATGTTGGACCATAAATTATTGGAGGAAATGGATTTCAGACTTCCACCTTTGATGACACTGCATCTTTATCTTTTTGCTCCACAGAGTCGGCCCAGGTGGAAAAGCCTGCAGCAGCACTTGCCACCCAGTCTCAGTCGTCATCTGGCTCTGGGAGCTTGAATCCGTCATCAGGCCCACCTGGATCATCTACTGTACCCGTGTCTCCAGTCCTTCAATCCCCAGCTCCTCCGCTCCTCCAGGACCCCACCCTGCTTCGACAGCTTCTCCCAGCACTTCAGACTGCCCTGCAGCTCAACAACGCCAGTGTGGACATGGCAAAAATCAACGAAGGTAAGAAGAAATAGATTTAAGAGCCACTTGACATATTCAACTTCTACATTCAGCTTGCAGCAGAGACGGTGATTGATGGCCACTGGTTACAAGAAGGCACTGAAATTATTAACTACTGTTATCAGCTTTTGTTCTGACACCGTTGTTAGAAGCTTTGACATAATCTGTCCTGTTAGTCTGAGCACACTAGAGTCCTAACTCGACATCGTCAGCGTGGTGCTGTTTGCATAGCTGATGTCTGGATGAAGAATGCCTCACAGCAAGAGTTTGCTAGATGAGAACATGGTATCTGACCATGTGACACTGAAAGGAAAGATTCAGCTGTCAGAGTGGTATGAGATACATTAATTGTAAAATGGGAACGACAGCACAGACTTTTCTAAGTCTAGAATGTGTTGTAATGTACCTGATGGCTGCTAGATGTCCTTAGAAGTCATCCTGCTTCAGTTTGATAGACTCTGTCAAGTCCAAGATTCCAGGGTCGGGATGAAGATAATGGAAAGTGTTTCAATGTTTACAAGTGTGAGTCACTGTGGTACCAGCTCATGATGTAAACCCTGGCATAGTAGTGGGAACTTCAATTTAAAAAGAAAATTCCCTTCTCACCCCTGCGGGCGGTCTTTATCCTTCAAGCTCGGGTCCTCTACCAGAGGCCTGGGAGCTTGAGGGTCCTTTGCTGTTCCTAGGACTGTGCGCTTCTGAACAGAGATCTCGGATGTTGTTCCTGGGATCTTCTGGAGCTACTTGCCTCGCTCTTGTGCTCAGAGCTTGTTCCTATGCTGCCATGATTATTGCCTCTCTGCTGTCTTTCAGTCCAGCTTTGTCCAGGCATTGGTAGGATTTCTGGATGTCAGCCACTTCATCTATTTGCTGGTAATCCATACCATGCAGGGCCCTGTCCTTCCATGATGGTTCTCCTATTGCCCCTCTCTCTCGGGTTTCTGCTGCCTGAGGTATTCACTAAGCATGCGGTCAGTTAGGGCCATCTTCCTGATGTATACGTAGGTGTTCGTTATCTCATCCTGGACTGTGGTACTGACACTCACCAGTCTTCCTTCAGCTTAGCATACAGCCTCAGGGTGCTGAAGTTAGGGTGAAACTCTCCGTGCATGGTCAGGTGCTTCCTGGTCTTGTTGTCAGTGGCTTCCGAGGTTGTGTAGAGAATTTTTGATCAATAATTCAAATGTCTGTGGTAGCAGGTTATGCGTGGGGTGTATTTGTAGCAGCATAATAACTTGGGCTAAGGTACTTTATATGTATGTATATCAAATTTACCTGTTACCTTCTGTTACAAATATATGTGAATGAGCTATATATGATGAGAGAGCAGTGTGGGTCTGAAGTTTTAAGATTTTTCCCTCTCCTTATGTGTGACATCTCATTTACAAACATACAGGAGAAAAATATTTATATATATATCTATATTTTAAGACAAAAAAGGGATAAATGAGGGCCTGTTATGTCCTCGCATTTATATTCTCACAGGTGGGTTTCACTATTCAGAGATGCCGTTGACAATCAAAGCAGCAGACATGGATGTGCATACTGTGTCATATTGCACAGCATAGAGTTGATCTCGGTTAATGAACAGGATCACTTGTGCTGAATAACACTGATCACCACCATATTCCCACCAGAAAGATCTCTGTAAACACACAACTGATAGGCTCTTCTTTTATTTCTAATTTGTAAACCAGTTTATAGGAGACATATCTGAGTTTTGACTGTCAGACTTACTGCAGTGCAGTACCTAAACTATTCTTGTAGCAGGACTCGTGTCATCAGTTCTAACCGCGTGTCCATTTGCTTTTCTCTGTAGTTCTCACAGCTGCCGTCACACAAGCTTCATTACAGTCTATGCTTCATAAGATCCTCACTGCTGGACCGTCAGCTTTCAATATCACTACTATCCTCTCTCAAGCTGCTCAACTATCCAACCAAGGTAAATGAAACCCATACACAAGTGTTTCTATACCACCGCTGTATGCTTATGTCGTCTCTTATGTGTGCTGTGAAATGACTGCGTAGGCTTCCTGTGTGTTTCCTGTGAGGTACTTAGAAGTTGTATTTGAAGTTGTTTTGATTCCCTAGAGTAACTTTGTTGTTTTGTTTATGTCTAGCAGCTCAGCAGTCGAACCAGTCACCAATGTCATTAACATCAGACGCCTCATCGCCAAGGTCCTATGTGTCTCCGAGGATCAGCACACCACAGACCAACGCTGGTCCTCTAAAGCCCCTCCTCAGCACACAGCCTGTCATCACACAGCCAAAAGTAAGATAGTAGGATAGTAGGCAGGTACAGAAAACTCCCAGCTTAGTGAATATTGAATATTTCCCAAGGGGAAAAAAAGGGGCAGAGGAGGGGAAAAAAATCAATAGTTTGCAATTATGAACGTGAAATGCTTTCCAAAGAATGTTAACAGGTGTGAAAAGTCTTGATTGACACTGTCAGTCTGTTTCATGTATTGTTTGTGAGATAGACGGACATGCTTCAGATTAAGCCATTGTGTATAGCAGTAGTCTGTTTCAGTGAAATGACGTGCTGTTTGTCTTGTTGTTTTAGGTAAGCACGCCATCAGCAAAGCAGGCATCTCACCCCCAGCCCACATCCCAGCAGCCCCTCTCCAGCGATAAGCAGCACAGTTATGATGCGACCACATCTTCCCCACGCACCCTCCAGCGCCAAGGGTGAGCAACAGTTCATTTTATAAATCCCACTTTTTGGGGGGTTGCTTGAAATTATGGCATGAATGATGAGTAGGTGAGCTCTCAGAGAATCAAGGGATGTTTTTTGGGTTTAGGTGTCAATATGCGTGAGTTCATGAAGCTTGGGTTGTCCCTTCTTGAGGGCAGAATTGGTTACAAGTAATTAAGACATATCTTGTTAGAGTTATATTAATCTCTGGGCACTGATTTCATCCACATCTGCTATCAGAGAGTGGAAATTCTGCATTAGCGAAAATACACTCACTCTCAAAAGCTGTTTTCAGTTTTCATTTTGTGGTGTTGTTGCTCCCTCTGCTGGCTGTTGATGGAACAGTGAGTTGCTCTTTGATTCATTTCTAGGTCTTGATTTGTGCAACAGTCCTTTGATTGGAGGTGTTCATTACTGCTGTGAAGTGCATTTAGTGTTAGTGTGAACAGGTTTGAACATGACTTTCCTCTGAGCTTATCTCTTGTACATGCAGACTCGCAGATATTATTCAAAATCCAATTCCAAAAGTCAGAATCTGAAATCTGAGTTGGTGCTAATGGAAAAAACAATCCAAAACCTTCTGTTATATCTGACATTGTTATAAATTAACGCTGAGGTATATCCATGGTAACATACTGAGTTTAGAGTGCAGCACAGCAAAGTAAATATTATAGCAGGGCGATATGACCAAAAATATTTATCACGATATACATTTGAAAATTTGCGATAACGATATAACTGATGATATAATTGACACTAGACAAAACACTTTACAACTCCACAACTTTATTAGTGCAAAAAACCCCATCAATGTATTTTCACTTAAACAAGCAGGTGTTTTATGTGCATTAAAGTTATATAAAAATGTAACAGTGCAAATGCAAATTCCTTGCTGACAGTTTAACCAAAAGGCATTTCCAGTGGAAACTGGCCGACATATCCTCAGCATAACCATGTATAATATCCACAAAACTTAGAAAGAGGTTATACACACACAATACGGTAATATTATGTTGAAGCACAGTACATATCACTCCACGAGGCGCCTGCCTACGATAGCCGTAATGCTCCGACAATCCATCAAGCGGTGCGGCTTCGTAGTCATACTAAACCATGTGACAGATTTTCCAGCACTGTGTACCACATAAAATCGTTTCAAGGTCAGTAAACACAACCAGAATTCATACATAAGGCACACGGGATTATAAGGGGCACTGTCGATTTTCAGAAAAATCAATGGATTGATTTTAAGTGCGCCGTATTTTCCAAACAACACGGTAATAACGACGGCCCGCTAGCATGCTCTACCAAAAATAGTGCTTTGTTGTGTATCTGATGGATGAAAGCCAAACCAGTTACACACCACTGCAGTTGCAGCATTTTTACAAACCAATTCTGGTTCATCTGTTTCATTCAACGATCCGCTTTCGCTCTTCTCATTCTCCCTCGCCGCCATGCTTTTTCCTCCATGTGCATATGAAAACAAAGGCACTGCGCATGCGCGTTTTACCCATATTCTATCACGATATTTCATTTTCTTATCATTGCCCAGCCCTAGTAAATATAGTTCAGCATATTTATCCCATTTTTGTGCAGAATATGTATCTCAGGGGTCTTGAAACCATATTTTCATGTCAGTCTTGCACGAATCAGGCAATCAAGTGGACGAATTCAGTTTTTTGGTGGGGGGACTCCATCACTCCATCAGAAGTACTGATTCACATCACTCTAGAGAGCTATTTTTGTACAAATTACCCAAAGTAAATTGCAGTGGCTTTAAATGCCTATTTGGGTAGAGTTACTATTATGCCATGTCAAGCGGCTTCTTTTACTTAAAACAAATAAATAATAAATAAATAAAATTGTATTTATATAGCACCTTTCAAGATAAAATCACAAAGTGCTTTACAGAGGCAGAAAACAGACATTAAAATCTAAAACAAAACAAAATCAACCAAAAGCGAGTTTAAACAGATAGGTTTTTAACTGCTTTTTAAAAGACATGACTGAGTCCACAGATCTCAAACTCAAAGGGAGCGAGTTCCAGAGTCTGGGAGCTGATACAAACGCTCTGTCACCTTTTGTTTTTAACCTTGTATGCGGGACAGCCAGCAACCCCTGGTCACAAGACCTCAGGGACCTGCTGGGGTGATAGGAAAGAATAAGATCACTTAAGTAAGTTGGAGCTACACCGTGCAGGGCCCTATAAGTCATGATTATGATCTTAAATTGGACCCTGAACTTGACAGGGAGCCAATGCAGTTGAATCTGCAGGGGAGTGGCATGGGAGTATTTGTGATGCTTTGTCAGAAGCCTGGCAGCAGCATTCTGAACACCCTGCAGTCGTTCCAGGGAGGCATTACTTAAGCTTGTAAACAACGAATTACAATAGTCTAAGCGAGATGAAACAAAAGCATGAACAACAACAGAGTTGGCCAATCTGTCAGACTGAATTCAGGCTGTACTTCTGTTTTTTATCACGGCCCACCAAGGAGGCCCCAACCCACACTTTGGGAACTACTGTACTAGCATTATGAGTTAGCAAGTTCAAATTACAGGCTGTTGACAGTGTTTCTTGCTCAAGTCAGTGTGCTTTGTGTTTATTGTGTTGCATATTTAAAGTGCACATTAACACCAAGCAGAACAATTACGTCTGTTGTACTTGGACCTTTGCAAACACTTGATCACATTCCAGGACAGCTGACCATCAGGCTGTTGCAAATCAGCGCAGAACCAGATAGATCTGGCCTGACATCAGTCAGCTGCCTGCATGCTGCTCACAAGTGTCAAACAAAGGGCTGAAAATCTCACACTGCACACACAAACAGTATATTGTTCCATTAATGTGCCAGCTTTCTTCTAGATCACCATACTATGTTGATCTATCGATTGTAACTATCGATTGTAACTATCTATCGATTGTAACTATAATACTGAGACATCTTGTGAAACTCGCGTTATCATGTTCAGCATTCTACCTCAGAGGGCTGCTGTATGATTGTCACAGGCCAGTTTGTTCATGCACATCGCTCACATTCTCCCCAACACTGTGCTCACTTCAGCAGTCAGAGGAGTCCCTCCCCAGGTCCCAACCACGTCGCCTCCAGCAGCAGCAACGCCTCCAACTCGGCCTCCGCTCCGCCTGCCCCCTCAGCGGCCCGACCCTCCTGCTCCTTCACCCCCACCTTGGCTGCCCACTTCAACGAGAACCTTATCAAACACGTGCAGGGATGGCCCGCCGAACACGCGGAGAAGCAGGTCTGTACCACTAACATTTCCACAGGTTTTGGCTACATCTTCATGAAAGCATCATTCAAATGATTTTCATCTTAACCCTCACAGGCATCAAGACTACGTGAAGAAGCTCACACCATGGGCAGCATCTGCATGTCCGAGAACTGCACCGAGCTCAAAAACCTGCGGTCTTTGGTCAGAGTCTGTGAAATACAAGCAACATTGCGTGAGCAGAGGTGAGCGTCTGTGTTTTAGAAGAGTCCCTGTTAATGATGTAAAACACACCTGCACATAACTCATTGTTCTCTGCCTTTTCCCCACAGGATACTGTTTCTGAGACAGCAAATCAAAGAACTTGAAAAGCTGAAGAATCAGAATTCTTTTATGGTCTGAGAACTTCTGATTTGCAAGTCGGAGCAGGTGTCGGAGAAGAGTGGGGACGGGTGGGGGTGGGGAGACCCATTGCACATAGTCGGAAGCTGGAGGGAGAACGGGTTGTTCAATTTCAATTCCTCTTGAGCCCAGTCTAAACACACAGACACACACACACACAGGAGCTGTAGTCAGGTTTGCTTTGGACCGTTGGGCTGGGAATCCAAGAGGGAGAAATGAAGAGCTGTTGTGGGAGGATGAGGGGAAGGGGGGAGGGCAATTTACAAGACTTTGTTTTGTAAAATCCCGTGGCTGGCGGGTGGACGGGGAGGGGGTGTAGATTTCTTGTAGATGTTATTATCTATGTTGTAAATATGTTTTGTAGATTGAAGCCATGGAAAGCCATGCCTATCAAAGCTTTTGACATCCAGACTAATCAACGCCTAGGCGGCTACATTCATTAGCTAGCCTTTTCCTTCATGTTAACTCGTCTGCAGACTTTACAGCTTCATTTTGTCAGTTCATAGATCGCTGAACCACTGAGCATGTGTGACCTGCGTGGAAACAGAGGAGGATGTTTGAAGGCATTTATTTACACAGAAGCCTAGCATAAAGCATAACACACTGTCGTCGATGTAGTTTGGGGTTTATTTTAATTTTTAATTTTTTTTTCTTCAGATCTACTCTGTCTAGATTCTCTTCCTTCCACCCTCTCGTGGTGAACTGTAACATGTACTTAGGCGTGGCAGACATCCCCTCTGTGTGGGTCTGTGCTTCCAGTGGTTCACTGATTTGTTTTGCAGCTTTCTGGTGGCCCTGCATTTCCCAGTCTGAAAATAAACAGTGCCTGATGGTGTGATGAGTGAGTGATGGGGAAAAAAAAAAAGACATGATGGCGTGCTGCTTTGGACCATTCCCGCTCCACTCCCCTGGCCTCTGCCCTGCCTCACCTCCTCCTGAGACATCACACCCCTCCTTTTTTTTCTCCCGCACCCTCCCACTGTTTCTGTTCCTGTTTTTTACATTCAGGGTGTCATCACTGGTTCATTCCTTTGTACAGTTGCTAATAGCAGTGCAGTTTTAAGTAAACATAAGAAAGGGGTTTATTTATAAAGAGTTGTTGTGATGAGAGCTAAATCATGACAATATCCACACTTGTTTTGTTTTTTTGTTTGGGTTTTTTCTCTCTTCCCAAAAGCACCCAAGGTTAGGACATGTATCACAACTGCGAGCGGGTCAGAGGCAGGCGGGTGGGTGTGTATGTGGAGCACCTCTTGAGTTAGTGCAGGGTAACAAGAGGTCAAATGTGAAATGTATGTATTGTAATAAACATGTTAAACTAAAGCGAGCACTGGTTATTTCCTTGGAGTGTTAGGTTTGGTTCATTTGCTAGTGCCTTGTTTGAAAGTCTTAAGCCTCATTCACCTGTTGAACCCACTTTCTGTTTTTTAATCCCAACAAGATTATCTTCAACAAGCATGTGACACACACTCGATTTTCTGGCACGTCCCCGTCCTCCCCTGCCCTGCTCTCCTCTCGTTTGTTTGCTTCCCACTGTTGAAGAGCAGGGTCCTCAGTTGCAAAGGCCTGTTTATTTCTCCCACCATAACTATCTATTGATAAGTGAACTGCACCACACATTCAGTAAAAGGTGACCACATCATTGCTTTGTATATTGTTTCCTGAAGTATATTGACAAATGAAATAAAATATGCCTTTCCAGGGCCATGTTGTTCTTGGGTTTTTGATGGTGCTGCAAGCTTAATTTTTCTCCTTTCATTTAACTCTGACGTGAAACGCCTGATGGTTAAGTAAACATGTAAACTCGGTCGAGCTGTCTCATTTTGTTCAGTGATTGAGCCGAATTAACAACCCGCTGTGGCTCACAGTAGATGCTCTTAAATGCATCTGCAATCAAACACACCAGTCAATTGCAAACTGGAGCTCAGTAACAAGATTACCAGTCAGCTGTGTGAACTCTGAGCCCATCTTGTGCTTTTATTTCTTTCGTTCTTGCGGTCAATGCCCGACATATGAAGGCTAAATAGGTTGATCAAATATGTGACATTATAAAGTCAAACACATCAACAGGATTTATTTATTTTTATTTAATTAGCCGTCTATTGTAACTGTGTAAAATGTTGAAGGTTGGTAATCTGTTTGGGATACGACAATATTGATAATTTTTTTTTTTTTTTTTTATAAAAACCCTGAAAATGTAACTGAGACCAGTCCAAGAGCAGGATTTTAACTCTTCAGTAAATATTGGACTTGCTGTGGAGGATAATGCCCGAACCACCTCAGCTGGCTACTTTTGATGTGGAGGAGCAGCTTTCCTCTGTGCCCCTCCTGGATGGTCCAACTTCTCACCCTATTTCTACGTGAGAGGCTAGCCATGGAGAAAGATCATTTCCGCCGTATGTGTCCGTGGTGTCGTTCTTGCGGTCATTGCCCAAAGCTCAGGACCATAGGGTGAGGGTAAGGACATACCTCAACTGGACCACTGGATACCATGAGGACCATGGCCTCAGACTTGGAGATGCTGATTCTCATTCCTGCTGCTTCCCACTCAGCTGGGAACAGTGCGAGCTGGAGGTGACCACCTGATGAAGTCAACAGAACCACATCTGCGAAAAGCAGAGGAGACTCTTAGGCCATCCAAGTGGAAGCCTTGCACCACTTGGTTCTGCCTAGAAATCTTATTGTTGGCTATGCGGACCAAGCTCTTGCAAGTTTTATTAGAGTAACACCCCTTACTCCCAAAGAAGCTAGCACAGGACACCCCAAGAGACCACAAAACGTGTGTAGACTTGTTGGGCATACTCTCAAGTATCCTCCAGAGGGTAAAGAGCTGGTCTAGTGTTCTGTGGCTGGGACAAAACCCCCATTATTCCTTCTGTATCACAGGCTTGACTAGCAGACGTACTCGCCTTTCCAGCACCCTGGCATAGATATTCCAGAAGTGGCTTAGGAGTGTGATTTTCCTCTATAGATGATTATGTTCTCCTCGTGCCCAGACTCCGCACAGTCCAGGTAGAGGACAGGTTTTCCCACCAGAGTCACCTGAGGGTTTGCCAGAATTTTGTCGAGGCAGTCCCAAAGTCTTTCTACATGGCCTCTCCATCCATAACCTGCTGGGAGGCTGCCAAGGTACGAGACCCTGGTGGGTCAATCTCCGACTACCAAGACTAGTTACTGGGACACGGAACATCACAAAAGTCTTTCCTGTAAACTTTTAAAGTGCTTAGCAATAGCAGGCTTTCTGAGGATCTTTCATCAGTTTCCTTTATACATTGTCTGAATTTTCCATTCATTTTCAGTTCTGTTCTTGGTGGTTTTTAGAGGATTTTTTTAAAGTTCCTTTGACACTCACTTCAGAATCATTCAAGCAATAAATACCAACAATAACCAAAGTCTAATAGTCATAAAACAATATTTTTACACCAACAAAGCAATTCCCAAAGAGCTATTAGCTGAACACTTAGCATGTGTGTAGTGTGTTATTAAAATATGAGGAAACTGGACAAGTGTAAGATGAGAAGTGGCAGGCCTGAAAACACTAACTGCAAAAGATGAACAGTACCTGAACGTCATGACCTTAAGAAATAGGAAAATATCCAGCAAGAACCTGACACAGGAACGTCAATTCTTTCATCTACTGTTCACTGAAGCCTCATCAGTAATGGTCTCAGGGGAAGAGTGGCTGCCAAGAAGCTGTTTTCAGGAAGGAAAGGCCAAGGTATGCCATCTTGCACATCAGTTCTTTGGGAGTAACTGACATTTGTGACTAAGATTGTCATGAATATGTATGCAGGGGTTCAGGAAAGTGGTACAACAATCAGTAAAGCAAGGGTGGAAGCTCTTCCATGGCCTTTGGCTAAATTACAGCCAATGGCGTTGGGGATCTTGATGAAATTATGAACGCAGAAAAATCTGATTTTGATCCACCTTGTGGAAAACATCTGATTGGCAACAGCTTCATTTTTCAGCATGACAATGATCCCTAACACTGCCAATACAGTTAAACCATACCTGGACACAATAAACGCACAATAGGACACTATCAGTCATGGACTGGCTTCCCTATAGCCTGGATATCAACACTGTTGAAGCAGTGCTGGATCATCTTGGCAGAGAAAAGAACAAAAGGCAAAGAAGAGCTTTGCATGTCCTTTGAGAAGGCTGGAGAACTCTTCATGAGGACCACATAAAAACATGCCAGCCTGCCCAAAGGGCTTCAGGGTGTTCTGAAGAATAAACAGGTCAACAGCCAAATACTGACTTTGAATTCATTCAGATTCAGAACTGAAAACAAGTTGGTTTTTTTGCTTTCTTTTGGGGGGGGTTTTTGTGCTATTTGTTCCAATATATGTTTACAATGTTTAATAAAACGCTGCACCTATTTCCTATTTTTCTATGAAAACAAAGAAATGAGGAATGGCTCCAGACTTTGTGCCTTGCTTAGTTTGAACTTACTGCTGAAGCTCTAAGCTGCCTGCAGAGGGCAGCATCTGCTTTCTCATCTCGTTATTAAAAACAGAGTGCGACGGCTCAGAGCTCTTATTGTGTCATAACCAATACATATTTTATGCATCTAAAAATATTCTTGTTTTATTGACAGGAAGACAACTCTATTTCAGCATCAAAGAAAGCTATTTTCTCACAAAATAACCCACCCTTTAAATTTCCTGCATTTTATTCCTTGTTTGTTTTCATAAAGTCTAAAGTAATTATTTGCCAGTCTTGTACTGTTCTGTAATTTTTTGATCTGCTTTTTTATTTAAAGGACATATACATGTGACTTAGATTACTTTTTTAAAAAAAACCTCTATATACTTTTTATTTTATCGATTTGTTTTTCGTCTTAATTTTATCCTGTAGCATTTCTGTCCTCTCAGGACTGTTTTAATAAATCAAACCCAGTCAGCTCTGCACATCTGTATTAAAGATCTACTGTTTACTGCTACACATCATTTAAAAGGGGGGAAATGCACGCAAACCTTACCCCCCTCTCTACTCTACATTGCTGTACGCTAAGTATGAGCAGCATGAGGAAAGTGGATTAAACAGGTAAAAATCAAAGGTGAAAGTCATCAGCTTGCTGTCTCAAACAGTCTGGATAAACAGGGGCAGATCTACAGGGGTGGCATGTGCCACCCTAAAATGATCTCTTGCAACCCCAGTTTTGCATATCACAGTGCTGTTTATTAAAATAAGCTAGCATTAACACTTTGAGCCCAGCTACAATAATCATTGCCTATAAATTCTTAAACTAAATATATTACATAGTATCACATGGAGACTTAGCCAGGCCGATTTGTGTGGCATCTTATTGTTCTCTAATTTTAGTTTTAGTAGAATTTTTAAATGGTTGTACAACAACGCCAGATGCAGTAGCTGAATTTTGTTTAGGTAATATTTGTATATAACTTTATTGTTTATAAAATTAGTGCATGCGTTTTTAAAATTTACAATTTATATTTGCATTTCAAGTTAAGAAAATTATTCACTAAACATGTTTGTGGTTTTTACAGTAAAAACTAACTTTTTCCTACTCATTTTTGTGTGGTTTTCAGAAAAAATAACTGTAAATTCAGACGTGTGATAGTGTTGAAGAGTATGATACCAAACAAGGTAAAATAAAAAGTAGTCAAAAATGCCCAATGTATCCTGGACCCAGAGGGTTAACCCAATAAATCATGAACAGCTAAGTTTAAATTTTTGGTGGAAAAAAGGTAACAGTGCAGTTCGGACAGTTCAGAGTCTGAGACTGAAGTCAGACTTGGGTTTGGAAATGAACTACCCCATGTTGTGTAGCTCTCTAGATTTTACACTTATTGGACTACATACTTATTTATTATATAGGCTGTACAGTACATAAAATCAAAATCCACATGTTTTATGTAACTGAAATGTTTAATTATGTGGGTTAAAGAAAATAAGAAAGTTACAGGTTACATATGAAATGTGTATTCCTACTGTATTTGATGTTTTGTTTTTGTTTTTTTTTTACCATATATAATTCATATTACAGAATGTAACACCTGCATGTGTGTGGAAAAAATGGCTTTGATTTCGCCACTCTGTTTGATTTCCATGCTATCCTAAGAAAATTTCTCTAGATCCGCCCTGTGGATAAAACAAGCCCACCCAGAGTGCTGGGGAGTGTAGCCCCTCGGACCCAACCCAGAACAACAAAGCTTCTGTGAGCAGTTTTCCCATGCCTCTCTTTCCACAGAAGGCTCTCAGGAGCAGACAATATTATGTTGAGGAGAGTAAACTAGATCACGAAAGAAAGAGACAGTCTGCCTGTCTGTGACTCTTCACAGACGTCGATATGGCTCACTTCAAAGTGAGAAGAGGAAGCACCAGAGGAGGTGTTAGAGGAAGGCTGTCTATCCAGACGGAAGTGTTCACTGAGCTGTTCATGAAATCAGTGATATTTGAGTGAAATCACTTGGGCCTCCTTAGGGAGCTCGGCTTAAAATGTACTTTTTAAGAGTGAAATTAGGGCCCAATTAGCCCTCTGCTCCCTCTGCCTCAGCAGCAATGGGGCTTTTATTAAGCAAAGCCTGTCCTGTCAGCAGCAGGTCACACCTACAAGTCTCTCCTAATGTGTGAAAGCAGACGCTACCTGTGGGGCATGATCACACCCTTAAAAGAGCACTTACATGAAATGCCCCTCTCCCCTCTATGCCTAAATCCCTTTGACGCTCATCTTCTCTGCAGGAGAAGACACACAGTTTTGTTTTCTTACTGCTACTGCATGGGGGGGCTGGGGACAAGCTCACAACAACACCTCTCACAGCTCACTTCTGACACCCCCACATCCATGTATAAAGCATATAAACAATTATGAAATGCCTAGCTGTTGCTATAGTGATCTCATTAGGATTATCTTGGCCTAAGTCTGGATCATAGACTGTATATGAACAGCTATGAACAACCAAAGCTGCCACACTATTTACAATACGTCTTGATAAATTTTAAAAGTTTATGAAAACCTACTGAAACATATACCAATTATAGTTAAATAATGGACATGGATATAATGTGTAGACTCTCAGCTTTCACTTGATGCTATCCACATTCAAATTGGATGAAGAGTTTAGGAGTTTCCGCTCCTTAACATGTGCCAGCCACTTTTTTAAAGGGACCAAAGGTAATTGGACAAGTGACTCATAAGCTATTTCATGGACATGTGTGGGCAATTCCTTGTTTGTGTCAATATCAATTAAGTAAATAAAAGGCCTGGAGTTGATTTGAGGTATGATGCTTGCACTTGGAAGAATTTGCTGTGAACAGACAACATGCGGTCAAACCTGCTCTCCATGCAGGTGAAACAAGCCATCCTTGAGCTTCGAAGACAGCTCCGAGAAATTGCTGCAATATTAGGAGTGGCAAAACCTACAGTTTGGTACATCCTGAGAAAGAAAGACAGCACTGGTGTGCTCACCAACACAAAAAGACCTGGATGACCATGGAAGACAACAGTGGTGGATGATCACAGAATCATTTCCAATGTGAAGAGACACCCCTTCACAATGGCTCACCAAGTGAACTACACTCTCCAGAAGGTATCATTATCCAAGTCTATCATAAAGAGAAGACTGCATGAAAGTAAATACAGACAGTTTACTGCAAGGTGCAAGCAACTCATATGCCTCAAGAATAGAAAGACTAGATTGGACTTTGCTAAAATACATCTCAAAAAGCCAACACATTCTTTGGACAGATGGAAAAAGTATGGAGAAGCCATGGTGTGGTGGCATCAGCCACACAGGGGTAAATTAGTCCATTTTTTACTTTATTAGTTTGCTTTGCAGTTTTCTTCATTAATCATTTGGTTAAACCTAACACTGGTATTATGAGGCGCGCACATAGTAACATTGTGTGGTTTTTCTAAAATGTTTTGTTATATTAATTATGTTTCTCTTTCTTTGAGTTACCTGGGTTTGGGCGGTGGCTGTTTCCTGTCTTTTGCCTGGCAAAAGGCGTGGCTGAGGACTCTGGGAACAAAATGTTTTAGGTTTAGTTAGGCTATTCTGTGCTTAGTTAATATTAGTGTGTTTTTGTTTTCCCCCCTATTGTGTTCAAATGGTTTGGCCAAATCATTATAAAAGCTACCCTCATGTGTCTTTGTAATTAGGTCAGTTTGTGAGTTAAGTAGTGTCTCACTTTGTTTTGTTTAAGTTTCTGGAAATTACTTTTTGTAGAGTTATATTTAGTTGACCTCTTTTGTGGGCTTGCTAAGTATGTTTTTGAATTTTGTTAATTTTGGACTTTTTGAGGGTTAAAATAAAGAAAACCCTTTTTGAAGACACTTTTTTTTGCCTGTGTCCTCTTTGCTTTGGCTGCTTGGTCCCTCACACATGGAACAGCTCACTATCCAAAGAGTAGCACATCATCTGTAAAACACGACGGAGGCAGTGTGATGGCTTGGTTGTGCATGGCTACCAGTGGAACTGGGACACTAGTGTTTACTGATGATGTGACACAGGATAGAAGCAGCTGATTGAATTCTGAGGTTTTCAGAGACATACTGCTCAAATCCAGCTAAATGCAGTCAAACTGATTGGGTGGTGTTTAATTACATGGATGGACAATGACCCCAAAACATACAGCCAAATCAACCGAGGAGTTTATTAAAGCAAAGAAGTGGATTACTCTTGAATGATCACATCAGTCACCTGATCTTAACCCAGATGAGCATGTATTTTACTTGTTGAAGAATAAACTTATATATAGATATATAGATAGAAAGGTCCACAAACAAACAGCAACTTAAAGCCACTGGAGTAAAGGCTTAGCAGAGCATTTAAAAGTTGGAAACCCAACATCTGGTGATGTCTATGAGTTCAAGACTTCAGTCTGTCAGTGCCAGCAAGGGGTTTTCAACCAAAGTATTATAAGTTAACATTACATAATTTCATTTATTTCATTTGTCTAATTACTTTTGAGCCCCTAAAATGAAGGGGGGGGGGGGGGGGGGGGTGTTAAAAGTGATTTAGCTCCTCTCAATTTCATGCAGTCTTTTTGTTTAGTCCTGAAAATCTGAGTTGTTTCATTTAAAATCCATTGTGGTAATTTACAGAACCAAAATTAGAAAAAAAAAAAAAAGATTCTGTCCAAATATTTATGGACCTAACTATAGCTGTGTGTACATAGTTTTTTTCTGGGCACTCCATCTTCCTCCCACAGTCCAAAGACATGCAGTTAGTGGGGTTACGTTCATTGGTAATTGCCCATAGGTATGAATGTGAGTGCGAATAGTCTCTCTGTGTTATTCCTGCATCAAACTGACACCTGTCCAAGGTTTACCCTGCCTCTCACTCTATGGTAGCTGGGACAGGCTCCAGACCCCCTGAGACCCTGATAAAAAGAACAGGATGGGTGCTATGCAGAGCTTTGCAGACATCATGTTTACATGTTGTAGCTGTGTACTGTCAGCATGGGGCCGTGTCAAAAATATGTGGAACATCTGGTGATGTGGCCTGCTCTTTCTGTGTGTTTGTGCTATTTGACTTAACCACTAAACATCATGTTGCACAAAGAATGTTTTCCTGTACTAGAGGGAAACTGAAACAAGATTTATGCTTCTGTGTTAAATCTATACCATAGCTACTCCAAACCCTTCTGAAAGCCTGCTACACCATATCCTGATGTACACCTCCCTGGTTATGTATGAGGCAGCTTGTACTACTTAAATAGACTCTCACAGGTTATACATAGACAATTAAAACTCTCCGTTTCACACTCTTTCTACTTGTAAGTGCTTCACTCCCTTTCCTCTTAAACTTCCAAACCAATCAGCATTTGTTATTCTCCCTTTTCTCCCCCCCCCCCCCCCCCCCCACACACACACACCCATCAAATGTCTTTGTAGTCTCTGCAATATAATCCAACTTGCTATATGCAAACAGACACAACTCCATCTGTCTTCTATGGAAATGTAGAATTCAGAGCTTGTTGAATAGGTTTAATTAAGACTAACCCTTAAAGGTACTTACTGGAAACTATTTTTTACATTTTTAAAACCTTTCAAAATTAACAAAAGCCATAAACAGAATGTGAAGAACATGTGCAAGTGAGTCAGTATATTTTTTTTATTTTACCAGCCAAGCCATTAAGAGCAGATTATTGTTATTATTGTTATTATTATTGTTGTTATTGTTATTATTATTGTTGTTGTTGTTGTTTTTGATGTTGTTGTTAAAAATCCAAAAATAAGTAGTAAAAGTTAAAAGAACAGCAACACACATCCAAAAACATTTCAGCCCTCAGTGGTAAATTACTACAGCTGATGTTAGAAGTTTTATTTAAATTGTCTGGAGGTAATTACAAAAAGGACCTTTAATATCTCGAAATTCGACCTTTGGCTTTTGAAGCAAATGTGTGAACCACTAAACTATGCCCACGGTGTCACTGTCACTTTGTAACGTAAAATTGTCCTTAACAGCTTCGACCACCAGGGGATGATAGTTGTCCATCAACCACAAGTACAGACAGGCTTTAAGTAGGGGGAAGTAATGCAGCTGGGATATTAAAGGTGAATTTCCCTTCATATTTGACTGAAAACGAAAATTTCTCATGTTTCCTGTTATCAGGAGTTAAGGTCACAGAAACAGCACTTCATGGGGAGAAGAGGTGCCTTAGCATTTCTTCCCAGCATCACAAACTTTACGAGGACTTCAGATGAATAAAGCTTCCAGAATTCTGAACTACTACCTTTGTCCCGTTGCACCCATTTCACGCACTCCACAGTTACAGATAAATGATGTAACGCCAGCCGTGGACTGGCGCCTCTGTGGAATTGCAGATAATTACTTTAATAGCAGTGTGTGTGTGTGTGTGTGTGTGTGTGTGTGTGTGTGTGTTCTCCTGTGTTGCCTGAGGCAGTATCCTCCTGTTGTCTGTTGGCCGCAAACCGCCTGCGGATGTTTTATTTCTGCGCTTAATGAGTCATTACATGAATGAAAGCATGCTTAACAAATGCGTGAGATTATTAACACGCATCATCTGCTTGTTTGTTTCTTCTTTTTTTTTAGTACAGACACCATCTGCGGATGAAGCTTGCGCGCACACCTATGTTTTGCATTGTCGGTTGTTAATGGGTAATTGTGTACTGTGTGCGTGCGTCCAGGGTGTGTGTGTGTGCGCAAGCCGTCTCTGTGGCGCCATGTGCTTTTTTGGATTGCTAATTTCTCTGACTGTCCGGTCTTTCCTGCAGAAGCAGTGTGATGGCCTGAAGGGGAGAGGCTCATCGCGGCGTCAACCTGGCTGCCATCGGGATCACCCTGCAGGTATCTGCGACTGTCCACACTGCACACACGGCTGTTTTACAATGCACTTACCTGTGCTCAATGAAGAATCTGTCAGTACTCTTTATATAGTTTAGGGTAATTTATATCATCCAAATTTGGGGAAAAAAAGTGTGATTACATCACATATCGGCTGCACCCATAACACTGAAAACACAGATAATAGCCAAAGACCTGCATTATCATCAGGCGACAGTATGACTGTGTGCGGGACAGCTGTTAACCTGCTGGAGTGACTGCTGCCCGGACCAATGGCATCCACTACTGATAAATGGGATACGTTATTATGGAAATAAAGAACGATGAATGAAAGCTTAAGAGTGATCAAGCTACAGAAGAATAAGCAGCGTGAGACCGGAAACAAGTTGATTATGTCTAGAGAATAAATCTTCAGGGGCTACCTGATTGGAACATAAGGAGAAAATAAATTATATAATTATAATTCCTCAAGATGACTGTGCAAAACCTCAAAAAACCCCTCAAAAATTCTATGTTTTTTAAAAAAGTATAGTGTTTAAGGTTTAACATATTAATGTCACGATGCGTAACATTAAAATTTTCTGTTAATATTATCCTTCCATTACCAGTGTAACTGCATCTGCTTATTTATTTAGTAATGCACTAATAATAGGAGACCCCATTTGTTTTACATAGATCGATAAGAAAACATGCTTTATGTTTAGTGTCCATTTCATGTAATTTATACATAGAATTTATTCATATAATTTATTTTTTACGATAATTTTTCTCATTCTCTCTTTTTTAAATATTACTTTCCTTTTTAAAATACTTTATATTTTTTGCCTTACTTTGAAAAGAGCCACCGGATGCTTTGTTGTACGTCCTATCACTAACTTCTTTCTCGGTAGGCTGGCCAATCAGATTAGAGGAGGCGGAGCTCTGACTGACCACAGCTATTTCTGCTCAATCGTGCCTGTCCCTTGTAGTCTTTGGCACAGCGGAGTTGTCCGTGTTTAGTGTTTGTTTCTCAGTCGTGGAATACAAAAGTGATGCTTCGACGTGACCGGCTGCAGAGCGAGACAGATGAAGACCAGCACTGACAACTTTATGACTCGGTTTCACTCTGCTCAACGGAGTATACATCTTTTCTTTTGTTTCTGGGCTTGAAGAAGAGGCTGCTGTATTTTGTGCGCTCCGGTAACAAATTCGCGAGGGTCTCGGTGGCTCCATGCGGGAGAGGAGACATTTTGGGGTGTTTTTTCCCCTTTTTCCTTGGTGTTCCAGTCAGGATCGTGAGCTACCGCGTTCCGACCCCACGAAGGCTTAATTTTTCGCCATAGCTTCATGTAAATCTTTTTTTTCTCGCGCTGCTTTCTGCCCAGCGGACTCTTCTGCTGCTGCTACTGGATATATGAGGACTCTTCTTGTGCAGTAATTTGGTGTAAATGGATCGCCAGTCCAGTTTCATTTCCATTTGGCTACAATTGGAACTCTGTGCCATGGCCGTTCTTCTGACCAAAGGTACGTGTGGACTTTGCTGCGTGGACAGACCGTGTTTGTTGGCTTCTTCAAAAGAGGATAAACAGTGTTTTGAAGCGATAAAAACGAGGCTGAACTTAACCCTCAGTCGACGGCTCCAGGCTTCTGCTGGGCAGCTTACGCTCGCGCCAGTGTTTGCGGGGAAAACCCGTCATAATTAGCAAGAAAATGATTTAGCATTTGGTCATAAAGTCGTACTTTACCAATGAGGGAATCATAAACGCGTTTGTTTATTACTGGGGTTTTTTTTCGTAATAAACATATTATTCTTCCAGTCGTCTTCAAATTTCAGTTCATTTTATTCAGTCATACCTGCCCTTTAAAAAAATAAGAGAAAACTTAATAACAGCAGCGGAAACAACAATAACTACCTCTGCCCTCATTATTATTCTTTTTTCCCTGAAGTCATGACATACCTTTTTTCAGTTAAAACCTAATTTTTGATAAGACCTAACCTCTATACATTGTTATGAATATAATAGTAATACACTGTGATTAATCCTCAAGTGTGTAATGCAGTTCTTAGCTGCTAGGCTACACTTAATAACTCCACTAATGTTGTAGCTGCCATTCATACGAGACTTAGCAGGGCTAGAAAAGCTTCAGTACTCCCCCCGCCACCTCCCCCTCAGTCCACAAAGGGGCCTCTCCTTTCTAATGAAATATTCTCCAAATGACCTGCCTGGGCCCCACCGCTCCAATCATTCACAGGGAAAACACTGATCTGATGAATGTGTTCCTGCGCTGCTAAGTTGGTGCAGTCACAGACTTTCGGGCTTTTTAGCTCTCTCATTCCAGGTTTTGTTCCTGAGTCCAGCACATGAAAGCTTAAGGGAAGTCTTTATATGTGGAGCTCTCATAATTTTCCACAAAATAAAGCAGTCACGGATTATGTGAAATGACATTTACATTGGTCGTCCTGCAGTGGTCCTTATACTTATAATAATAACAGTAACAGAGGGCATCAAAGGCAAACTAAGTTGATAAATATGTGTTTCAGTGGTTCTGTTTTGTTCGGGCAGATCCTTGGCCCAGATTTCTGTTTTGAGAAAGGATCCCTGGATGAAGTAATGAGTGGGCCCGTGTAAGAGCAGGTTGCCTTAATGATAAGGTTGCTGGAGGCTCCTTAGATGGGACCTCAGAGCTCCCGCACCCAACCACCATACCCATACCCCCAGGCAATTTTGCATGCAAACTTTGGATGGGGGAGAAAGTTTGCAGGTAAAAAAAAAACTCTTCCTGTCTTTACTAATTTTCATTTAGGTTGAAAGAAATTGACGTTTGAGACGACCCACTAATTACAAGCTACGTGGTTCCTGTTTTAGAATACAGAGAAAAAGAACCATTTAAACGGGATGCTCTTAAATGAAGGTGTGACAGGTGAACAGGTTAAAAATATCCTGTGATCTCTTCAAAAGTTACCAGGTTGTTTAATGTAGGGCTTAACAGATACTTTTAGAGCAGTACTTCAAAATAAAAGCAGGGTATACCACTATGGGAAAAGTTGAACTACAGTTGGTGTAAAATAGAAACCAGCATGAGTTTAATAGAAACACGGAGAAAATCAGCTGCAAAATATACGAGTTTTATATTCACATGGTTGGATGTTAAAGACGAAATAGCCATGGTGACTCTGAAACCTTGAGCGGATTATGTCAGCACAGGTTTCCCTAACGCTGCCTTTTTCCCCACTTGTAGGAGAAATTAGGTGCTACTGTGATGCGCCGCACTGTGTGGCCACCGGATACATGTGCAAATCAGAGCTGAACGCCTGCTTCACCAAGGTGCTGGACCCGCTCAACGCCAACTCTCCACTTACCCATGGGTGTTTAGACCCCATTGCTAATGCTGCGGACGTCTGCAGCAGCCAAAGGGCCTTGGATGCTCTCAGCGGGGCGGCAACACTGGAGTGCTGCCATGATGACATGTGCAACTACAGGGGCCTACATGACCTGGCGCACACCAGAGACTCGACAGGTAAGCTAAAACAGGGTAGCGGAGCTGAGCTACTGGCTGTCGGGATGTTTGTTTTTAGACTGTAGCTACGTTTTTAGAAACGATGGCACTCTGTGGAGGGATTTTACGAGTCCTCTTCAGCAAATACTCCCATGTTTTCCTCCAGGAGCAATACATTGAGCTCTAACGTTCTTTAAACACTTGATGTTTATGGGTATTCAGACCACCCTTGCCCCCTTCTGCCCCCCCACCCCAGGCTTAATAGAACTTTGGTTTGACTTTTAATGGGTTCCAGCTCTGTGCCTGGGAAGGCAGGGAGCAGCCCGTTTACCTTTAAGCACTTGGAAAGAGATCAGATATAATCCTTTTCTTTTTTTTATTATGTGTGCACCATGTAATTTTCCCACTGAGCAGGAATGTGCCTCATAGAATGAATATGCATGTTGGGCAGAAACATCAGCTTATAGAGTCATGAAAAGGTGCAAGAAAAGTCAGAGAGGAAGGACGGCAGCTCTCCTGTGTGAACCCGAGCACAGCAGACTATAGTTTATTAGCTCAAATTAATTTCTGGCTCTCAGTTCGGGACAAGGTGACTCATTTGTTTTTGCCCCTGCTGGCCTTTCTGACTTGTGCGTTCGCGTCTGTCTGTCTGTCTTATTTTCCCTCTTTGCGGTTACTTTACTGGCATGACTGGCGAGTAGAGCAGCTCCTTCTCATTAAGCTCCAAACAGCAGTTCAAACATAATCACTTGCTTTAAGACCAGGCTCTATGGAGCAGTGGAAACCATATGAGCATGCATTTAACCAGATGATTTTATTTTTTTTCCATGCGTGTGTGCAGATGGCCGCTACCAGCCAGACAGCAACAACAGGAACCTGGTGACCCGGGTTCAGGAGCTGACCTCAGCCAAAGAAGTGTGGTTCCGTGCGGCTGTGATCGCTGTGCCGATCGCTGGCGGCCTCATCCTGGTCCTGCTCATCATGCTGGCGTTACGGATGCTGCGCAGCGAGAACAAGCGGCTGCAGGACCAGCGGCAGCAGATGCTGTCGCGGCTCCATTACAGCTTCCACGGCCACCACACCAAGAAGGGACACGTGGCCAAGCTGGACCTGGAGTGCATGGTACCTGTGACGGGCCACGAGAACTGCTGTCTGACCTGCGACAAGATGAGGCAGGCTGACCTAGGCAACGACAAGATCCTGTCTCTGGTGCACTGGGGGATGTACAGTGGCCACGGCAAGCTGGAGTTTGTATGACCAGTTCCTGCTGGGAACTGAATGACTGACGCCTCCAAGAAACAGCCAGGACTGCCTCTCAATTGTTGGCTTTGGCTCTTTTGTACTTTAAAAAGACATTCCCACATTTTTTGTCCTTTGGGTTGTTTTTCAATTTGTTTTTGTTTTTTTTAAACATCAGCGAAAAAATACGAGACTGATCTCATGCCTTGTGGTTTTTGCTAGAGGAGCACTTTACTTGAAAATGAAAGGCGAAGCAACGAGGAGCTGTATTTAAACTTGAGAGGGCAGGGCTGAGGTAGAGTGAGAGCTCTGTCACCGCTCCCGAGGATCCTGGACTGTTTTATTTTTACACTGAGCGCTGAAGGATTCCAAATCTGTCTTATTTGCACATTTGTAAAAACAACAACAACAACAGCAACAAAAAAAACATCATTGCTTAAGACAACAACTCAACACTGACACCAGGGTACAAAATAAAATGACTTGTGTGAGGAGTAAAAAAGAAAAAATCAGTGTTTGACTGTAGGTGTGCGCACTCCTCTGTGTATGTTTCATGATTCAAGCTTAATGTAAAGATTCTAAATATATATATTTTTGTCTGATAAAACTGACCGGCGTGTGTCTTATTCTGGGTGAATGTCCAACATCTCTCTCTGTGATCAGACTATAAGCTTGATTGAGTGTGAAAGAAGAACTTCCATTAAAAGTGACTTTTTATTTATTTGCCGATTCACGCTTCTGTTTTTGCTACATATTCAGCTTTGAAACGTACCATCCGTGAACTTTACAGACACTGCTGGGGCTGTTGTGACGTTTTTAGTGACTATCAGATCTTGTTAAAAGCACGCGCTAGGGTGGCCTTTATGTTGTGTGTGTGTATCTAATGGAGCTAACAGTAAAGTCTTGTTTTACCATAGAGCTGCTATCTATCTCAGTTATTCCTGAACCCTCAGCAGAGGTCAGGTTTTCAGCTTCATATAACTCCCTCCTCATGGCTACACTTCACACAGGAAGTAGTAAAGCTGTTTCTTTTCTATACTCCACTCTAAATGCCAGTAAGAGTCACCCAAGTTCCCCCGTCTGTGTTCAGCAGAGTATCAGTGAGGAGGGATTGCAATATTGAAGCACAAACTCCTACACGTTTAGTCCTGCTGCTGCAAATGCTCACCAGAGCACCAAAGGTGTGTCAGTTCACTGCAGAAGATGGGTTAGCCTAACCCTAACAAAAATCTTTTCTCTTCTTTGTGATATTTATTGAAACTACAGAGTCCAGCTGTTCTGAAACAAACATGTCAATACGTATGTCTTTAGTAGGAAACAACAGACAAGCAGTGGATGGAAGCTCAGAAATATACTCATCTTTGGCTTTGCAGGATTATTATTTAAAAAAAACAAAACAATAATAGTTATTCCTTGTTGTTAAAAGGTTGGTTCACCCAAATTACAACGTGCTGTTCAGCAAAGCTCTTAGTTTGGAACAGAAACATTATAGGAGAGAAAGAAAGAGGCAGCACTTAAAGAAGCCCGATCTATGGGAGATGTCCACAATAACAAAGATTTTGGGAGAAGTATAATTCTAGGGGTGAAACGGCTTTTGAAAACATTTGTGGTGCAGTGATCAGACTGGTTTTTAAGTGGTTGCCAGATTTGACTTGTACATATTTTTATCTCCCAATGTCCAGTGAAATTAAAAGTTTAAAGTTAAAATAACTTTGCTAATTAGTTCCCGTAGGAGCAGAGGAGAGTGCCAAGGAGAGTAACTTAATTTTAGAAGGATCCCGTCCAGGCTTCGGTCTCTACCAAGGAGCTCGATACAACAAAAAGCCACTTCAGTTAAAACTGTGACAGTGTGCTATAAGCATTATATAGCAACTACATGAGAAATGTGATTTTTCTTTTCATTTTACTAATTGAAGTAACCTGACTCTCAACTAGTGGAAGGAAAGTGATTTAGATGTGTTACATACAAATGAGAGGGGGAAATATCTGACTTTAAAAAGTTGATTTTAATGCTCAGAAAACAGCATGAACATAATGGAAGAAGTACAGCATGTGTATTTAAGATTTTACATGTTTTAAATGTTACTGAAATGTGACATTTGCGTGCACATACAGTTTCATATAAATTTGCTGACTGTGCCAGGAGTTAGCACAGGCTGCCACAAATGTCTTTGTAGATCGCTTTTAATGTCTTTGTGAAGGACTGGATAGCGTAAAATGGAAATCTAGTAATTTACAATACTTGAATAAGTATATTTAATTAGTTTCAATTTCAATTTTATTTATATAGCACCAAATCACAGCAGCAGTCACCTCAAGGCGCTTTATATTGTACAGTAGATCGTACAGTAATAGATACAGAGAAAAACCCAACAATCATATGACTCCCTATGAGCAAGCACTTTGGCGACAGTGGGAAGGAAAAACTCCCTTTTAACAGGAAGAAACATCTGGCAGAACCAGGCTCAGGGAGGGGCGGGGCCATCTGCTGCGATGAGGTGCTGGGGTACGAGAAGGAAGACAGGATGAAAGACATGCTGTGGAAGAAGATATGATTCAATGCAGAGAGGTCTATTAACACATAGTGAGTGAGAAAGGTGACTGGAAAGGAAAAACTCAATGCATCAGGGGAATCCCCCGGCAGCCTACGTCTATTGCAGCATAACTAAGGGAGGATTCAGGGTCACCTGGTCCAGCCCTAACTATATGCTTTAGCAAAAAGGAAAGTTTTAAGCCTAATCTTAAAAGTAGAGATAGTGTCTGTCTCCCGAATCCAAACTGGATTCCACCCCTGCCCTTTCAGAATAAAAGCCCTTTTGAAGGGACTTCGATGACACTGTCACAAAGTATTCGGGCTGCTGCAGAAGGGCACTGCTTTTCTGCTCAATTCTTGCAGAACGTGGATACAAACTGAAAAAAAAAAAAGGTAAAAGCTGGATTCTGACAGCTTGTTTGAAGTCTGGGGTCAGGTTTCTCTCAGGCTCGCTCGCTGGTCAGCACTTTCTAAACTCCCGCCGAATATTTACATTTCTAAAAAGTCCAAATGTGGCAGTGATCGCTACGGGAACTTGCAACAGGCTGGGTATTATGTGCCACGTGCGTCACGCTGGAAGATGACAGGAGAAGCTTGGGTTGAAAAGTTCACACCCTTGTGATTGCTCTCGTGTTACCACGGCAATGCAATTAAGACATCCTGTAAGTATTTTGAAAGTGGAGGTCCGCTTGGCTAAAAAGTGTGTGAGTGTGTGTTGAGCACTGACCCTTGTTTCTTTCCATTAGGAGGACAGGAAAACACTATTAGCAGCTAACCACTTAACGGCAGCTTGCATTAGCGAGGCTCAGCCCACGCTCAGGGCCTCCCCCAGGACTATTACCCTTGTAATAATAACAATGTCCTTTGCCTGGCCTGCCTAATGTGACTGCTGTTTTCTTTAGCTTGATCCCACTTTGCTGTCTCACCCATGGGTGTCAGGTAGCCACAGGAAGTTTAGGGAATCACCTCAGGTAAGCCTTAAAGGAGGATAAGCAAGTGGACTCTCCTTTTGTGCATGTGGCAGCATTGGGAATTAATTACATGCACACACACAGCTCCAGCTTCCACAGTACGAGGCATACACAGGCATGGTCATTAGCATCGGCCTTTTTGTGCAGCGCTAGGCGGTCAAGCTGTCTGCATTCACATGCAAATTTAATGAGGTGGCCAACTGGCCCGCATCAAAAGAGCCCCAATTTGTTTGGAAACGACTTCAAGCCGGCCCCCAGCGCCGCCACCAGTACAACCGCCACCATGACATTGTTGCCAGCTTCCAGCGGAAAATCTCACCGTCCTTCCCTTTTTATCTTAAATGCCACCTTCTGAATGTTCTCCATCCTCAGGTGGGCGGCCTTCCTGCTGCAAGGTTAACAATGTGAAATGTGTGAACCACCGCCTCTGCGTCCCGGAAAGCCATATGCCCACTGTGGCGGCAGCGACGTGTGGAACAATATATGAAGTGTAAACACACGTGGAACCTGTTAACACCTGTGCGTGGCGATGGCTGCGTGCCTCCTGGGGTTCGTAACAAGCCCTGTTTTAAACCCTTGTTTTAGAAGGATCCTCTGTTTCTTTCCTTGGTTTTCTTCACTCCATATCCTCAGATCACCGTGTTTTCTGTTGCCTACCTGATCCACAGGTGGAACACACGCAATTGGTAGCTCAGCTGATGTCATGTGTATTCAACTGCAGCTGTGGTAATCAAAGGATGTTTTAAGGTAATCACGCCAAACAAATTGCTGGCCATAGCCAATAGTTAAAAAAAAATCCATCCATCCATCCATTCGCTTCCGCTTCTCCTTTTCAGGGTCGCTGGAGCCTATCCCAGCTGTCATATGGCAAGAGGCGGGGTACACCCTGGACAGATTTTCCAATTAACCTATAAAAAAAAAAAAAATCCAAAACAAAACAAATTATGGTCCTCTAATATCCTGTCATGCTACACATCTGTTCACTTCCATAACTCCTGCCTCATATAAAAGCTACTTTCTGCCCAGAAACATAAATTTCAAGGTGGAAAATGACAGTTGCATAGAACAATTTTCAGAAAAAACAGCGGACCCCTTTTTTAAAAAATGGCATTACTAACATTACTTTTGGCAAACATGTATTATGGTAGCCCTAAATAAATGGATACAGCACCCTAGTCTGAAAAGTGAAGATAAACTGTGGAGGTGCCTTAAACTTGTCGAATCCTGTAGTTGCAAAACAATGACCCTACTGTTCCTTTAATGTGTGACCTTGCTAAAGATTTCGACAGTACGTTTATGGTCTCGTTAACTAGGTTTATGTCATGTATTAGCCAATATGTTCATTATTTATGTAATGGTATGTAGAGTAAAGTGGCTACTTTGGGATTGCCATACGAGTACAAATTGTCATGCAGCCCTCGCACAAGATGAACATTCCTGAAAAAGCAGCAGCACCTGAAGCTTTAAAACAATGAGTCAGCAAACCATCTGCTTGCCGAGTGATGACACAGTGATTACTTCTAGGTCCAAGGGTCTACCTCGCTCGATGAGGCTCTCGCGTTTTCTCATGTGAGCTCATGTCTGAGTTTTGTCCGTTTTCTGCATTTGCTTCTGCTCACTGGAAGTCCTGAACATTTACTTTTACAGAGAACAATTTAACCCTGATCCTACAGACAGGATAGTGAAATTCCCACGATTCCTCCAGATGTCCTGCAAGGGTTAAAAACTGGTCCACTGTTTAACGGCCAAGACACAATCCTCATTGCTCCACCCAAATCCAAGGTTCAAGGATCGACCAAAGCCCCCTATTCTGGGGCTGAACGGTGCAATACCCCAGAGCACACCCTCTGGACCCCTTTTTAAAAATGGAAACCACCACCACCACCACAGTGTGCCACTCCACAGACACTATCTTATACGGCCAAGTGACATTAAAGAGGTGTGTCAGCCAAGACACTGGTAGTATCTCAGGGTGAATCTTGCCCACACCTGGCACCTTGCCTTCATTAATCGTCTCAACTACCCTAGCTGATGCTTTCCCCCTGGGACTTCAGGGTCTGCCTCTGTCATATAGGATATTGGCTGAGATCCCAGTCCAAGTCTGGAGCTTTTTATACAGTCTACAGATAATTTAAAGATTTCCAAAAAACGTTCCCATAGAGTTTTTATGTACACGATGAAGTCTAAATCAAAGACTGCATTTAAGATAAATCAAGCTTCAGCTTTTTTGATTAATTAATGATCTAAGCATCTGATTCTGCTGATGTTCAGGACATGAAAATAAGCAGGTGCTTCAGCCCTTACTTACCATCATACAACAGGTTCTTCAACTCAACAGAAGCAACAATAAAGCTTCTATAAGATACCGAAGCAGCCTCTGCAAAGGCTCTACTGCAAAGTGGCTGCGGTCTAAATCATATCACTGATACTTGAAGGCTGTTTACCATTTCCCAACCACAAACAAATAGAGACATTCCGGAAAATAAACACAACTTGCAATTCGATAAGACATATTTAACAAAAAAATAAAAATGTAATTTTTAATTGAAAAATGTGCATGACCACAGAGACAAATCATCGTCTGTGGTGACAGACATCCGCTGGAATAAGATGTGATCTAAATATTTAGCCAATTCATTTCCTTCCAGTGGATAAAGCTACAGCTTTAGAGCTCCTCCGCCCCATCTAAACATTTACCCCAGTGTGTTGTTAACATTTAGATATAAATCTGCCCCAAAAGGAAAATAATAATGTTGGGAATGTTTACAGGACAGAGTGGGCTTCTTGAAGTTAAATGTCGCACTCTGCAAATAGCAAAAAAACGAGAAAAAAAGAAAAAAAAAGGTTTATGTTGCTAAAAGAAGGATCTCCAGCCAAGACTAAGAAGAAACCACAAACAAAATGGCTAATGAGCACACACTCAAAGGCATATCTGCAAACGGTCAGCTACTCGTGCGCTCCTTTAGAAACTCGACCATTAATTTGCCTTCTTGTTCAGCTGAGGTGTCTCACTGGCCCCCGTCTGTCAGCTGAGGGCCCCTGAAGACAGATGGCTGAACAATGCAACCTTCCTCTCAATGAAACAGCATCGTTCATTTATACCAGTCACTCAGAAATGCCCTTGGTTATGAAAGGGAAAGCACATTTGCATGTCAGGATGATTTTGTGCTGATTAAAGAAGTGCTAATGGTAATTAAAAGTGGAAAAACACACAGTTACTTTGTGAAATACAGCCCTGCTGAGCCGCTGAGCCTAAAAAATTGAAAATCTACATTACATTTATTTTGTATATGGCAGTTTTTTAGTTTTAATTATTGTTTGATGAAAGATTTAGGAATGCCAGTGGGTTTGCTAAGTGTAATACTACCTTAAACAGTAATTTTCGCCACAGCCGTAAAATGTTCTTTAAAAAAAACATCCATGACCCACTAACAATAGGCTGCTACTAAGAAATGCTTCTAAGCTTGGAAGTGATCGTGAAGTCAGCTAGCTTAATCATGAGTAAGCTAGCTGGTCATACATGCTACCAACTTAGCACATAGAAACCCACTGTTTAACTCACTTTACTCCTTTATATTGATTCTGAAAGGTATAAGAAAAATTAATTACTGCCCAAGCTTTTAATATTAAGTAATGATTAACATAGCTTGAAAGGAAACGCCAAAAAATAAAGAAATATGGCTGCTAAATTATTCAATTTTTTAAAATTTTATTTATACAGCACCAAATCACAACAACAGTCGCCTCAAGGTGCTTCATATTGTAAGGTAGACCCTACAATAATACATACAGAGAAAAACCCAACAATCACATGACCCCCTATGAGCAAGCACTTTGGCGACAGTGGGAAGGAAAAACTCCCTTTTAACAGGAAGAAACCTCTGGCAGAACCAGGTTTAGGGAGGGGCGGGGCCATCTGCTGCGACCGGTTGGGGAGAGAGAAGGAAGACAGGATAAAAGACGCTGTTTCCATTAAACACCCTTTCATGGTAACAGCATTCCCTGTTCCCTGTTGGCTCTGTCAGTGGATTTTGCTACAAAGCAAAGACGGTTTAGGAATGGTTTGTTTGAGGTGTTGACTTGGCCTCCACATTTAGATCCATTGACAAATTACAGGACGTATTGCTAACATCTTATTGCCAGATAGCACAGCACAGCTTCAGGGATCTACTGGACTCTTGCAAATAATCTTAACACAGAGAGTAAACATATTTGGAAATATAACCAACCTGATGGTTTATGTTGAGACCAAAAATTATCATTAAATTATAACTATACACCTGCTGCTCAGAGAAGAATTGTAGCAAATTAAAAGTTAGAATCATGTATGTTTTCAAAACCTTGTGCGTTTGATTATAAGAGAAGTACCTTGTGCAAACGCAGCATGGTAACATGAATCAGGAACAAGGACATCCCAGAGGTGTGGCAACTTCCTAAAGCTTGCGTGCGTGCCGAGGACCGACAATAATGGCTCCCATAAAGCCTTTTGACTTGGCACCGGACCAGCTTTCTCTACCTAACAGAGATGTGCACCTTGAGCTGGCAGCACATAGCCTTGGGATTTGATGCTAGCTGACTGGCTCTGATGTGTGTTCATTGTGAGTGTAGATCCCAGGGATTACTGGGCTGAAAGCAGAGAAGCTTGTGTCTCTTTGACAACATCTCTGTGTGAGCAGGGCTAAAAACCAATATCAGAGTTTAGGAAGTGGTCTAAAATAACATGTGGTTGGTGACATAGATTCTTCCAGAGTTTGTACTTTAAAGCTGGTGTTACAGATGAAAGTTTAAATTCTAATCCCATACAGACTGCAGGAACTTATATTCAAAGATCCCCCCCCCCCATGTATCAGCAGGTATGTTCACAATGGAAAAAGTGACAAGAAAGAAATAACTGTCAAATCTTTAGGTAAAAGCATTCAGCAGTTTTTTTGTTGTTATGTTTAACCAGGAGTCCAACAGTCACTGCTTAACTGACGGACTGAAAGAATTTACTATGATAGTTTTCACAGAGTGCATTCGGCATCGTTCCACACGAGGCCAAAACCTTTAATCCTTTAAGGAATAAGTGGCTTTGGGTTGGACTGTTTTCTGGCAGGGTGCAGTGACTTGCTTGAGCGCTGTTGACATAGTCAATCAGTAGAAATTACACAAGATACAGTTTTTAAGTAGTTTGGTTTATGGTGGTAGGCAGATACTGTTACTTTTGGAATTTTAGACAAACTTTTGCTTCCTTTCCCTGCCTTTAGCCAATATAAGCTAAGCTAAGCAAAGCTACACTATGCTGATTTTCTAATAGAGGCAAACTCCCACTCTTTGAATTTCCTGTTTTTCTAAGAAGAGTTTGTGAGATAGTCCAGGTTTACTGTGGCCCTTTAGAGCTGCAGCCCCAACACCATAAGCTTCACGCAGTGAAAGGCAGTTTCCTTAAAGTTCTTGAGTGACCGGTCCAAGATCATAAACCCTATACCAGTTTTTAAGGTTTTATAGTGTTTTGAGTGTAGTAAACAAACTTTGCAAGAATAAATGGTATTCGTTTAGTTTTACTCATCAAATGAGCCGCAGTAGTCTAGGACAGCGGTCCCCAACCTTTTTTGCGCCACGGACCGGTTTATGCCCGACAATATTTTCATGGACCAGCCTTTATAAATACAACTAAATACAACAAAATAAAACTAGTACCGGTACCGAATAAAAGAAGATTTATTCATAACACACGTGAAAAGACCCAGGAAAACCGAGTTAATGATAAAAACGATAACAAAATAAAGCTGAAAACCGATAAAAACCCTGAGCCTCAACTCTTGCGGCCCGGTACCAAGCAACTCACGGACCGGTACCGGTCTGAGGCCCGGGGGTTGGGGACCGCTGGTCTAGAACGTATATCTTCCAGTACACCCATGTAACCCTAACCCTTACACCCATGTAAGGTTCTGTTTTGATTGACTCAGGTGCCATCGTAGAAGCTGTTTTATGAACAAAACTGACCTCCTCGTTGGAAAAACAAAAGGACATCGGTGTTGTTTAATTTAATCTATCACATGGTAAATTGTAAAATTAAAATAACATTTGTCCTTTTTCATCTCGAGCAATAACTGCGTCAGTCTTCTAGATCCAACTCGCTGGTAAGTGAATTGAAGCCAGTTTTGGTACATTAGGCTCTCCAAAGACAGATGTGAATCTTTTAGTATGCTAGTATATATTTGCAAAAATGGCGATACAGCTCCAATTCAACAAATTAAAGCTTTGTGAAATGCACCACACCCCTTTCAAAGGACACACATGATATCATTGTATGATCATTAAAATATGAGGCTAATTAAAAGTTTAAAACTATGCTGCCAAAATTTATTATTTTCAAAAGAGTTGTTTATCATCAGGTGTCTTGATATAATTTTCACCCTCAATTTGGAGGACAAGTCTGGTTTGTAACTCACAAAGTGTCAGTTTTACAGAGGAACACGTTAAAGTGCTGTTTTTCTTTCAGCTAAATCACTTGTAACCAACTTTAAAGGCTTGCAGAGAGGTTGATCTACTGTAACTCCCTCTTCATCTAGTGTTTATTCTGGCGTTGTCAGAGTGAGCTGTCCAACATGTTGAGGAAAAATGCTCTGGCGTGTATTTTGACAGAGAAGACCCACCACTTTAAACCACAGAAGGAGTGCATGTTAAATACAGTGAATGTGAAAAGCAAGCGGAGCGCTAAAATCCCTGACGACATGAATTTATCTATTTGTTTATGTCTTGCTGACTGACGTGCTGAGTGTTCCTGTTCAGGCCATGTAAAATTTGGCATTTAGGAGCTGCTGTGTGTGGGGAACACTTGGTAATCATTCTCTTCTCTGCACATTTTTATGACATTTTCTTGGGAATGTTTGTTTTTGGGGAAGATGTCTACATAAGGCATGAGAAATCAGAACAGCGCAGTTAATGCTGCAGAGCTGAAGGAGACATCAGCATGGCCAAATGTATGGGAAATAAACACATGAAGTCTCCAGCGGGAAATTACAAAGCGACAGACACAAACATCACCATCACTTCTCCATCCAGACCAGCCTGCTTCCCTCGGGGAATGACTGGAAACTTATTAGCCAGTGATCCAGCACTTAAGGCCCTTAACCTGCAATCTATAGCGCAGGCACTTTAGGGGTCAACCCCCCTCTTCCCTGTTATGTCCTTGTCTGCTTCCCCCGAAACATCCTCATCCAAGAAACTCTGTGTCAATCCGTTTCTTGGTTTCTCCAGTTTTGGAAGGCTGAGGAACTCAGAATGTAAACTCACCTGATTTCATTTGGAAGATATGGTTTTAGCTCCAGTATAAGACAAAGCACGGGTACGAAATGTTTTCTGAATTGAAAAAATTTGCATCCAAATACAAGGAAGAAATGGTTAATTTTGGGCATAAATAAAGGTGATGTGGTTTGGGTAATGAGGCCATTGTCATACCATACATATTTCAAGGTTTGTAATTGTGTCTTTTGTCCTGTCTTCCTTCCATCACCACCAACTGATTACAGCAGATGCCCCTCCATAAGGCTGGTTCTGACAGAGGTGTCTTCCTGCTAAAAGGGAGTTTTTTCTTCCCACTGTCACCAAGTGCTTGCTCATAGATGGTTGTTTGATTGTTGGTGTTTTTCTCTGTATTATTGTAGGATCTTCATGGTACAATACAACATGCCATGAGGTGACTCCTGTGATTTGGTGCTATAAATAAAAAGGAATTGAAATAATGTTATTCTGGGGAAAACAATCCTCCATCCTTAACTTTGTTCATGCAAGATGTAGACTTCAGACATTGGTAAAATCAGGGGCCTTTCCATTTTTCAAAGGGGTGGCACATGTTATTGTGAGTGTGTTAAGTCTGCTGGTGTTTTACAAATTGGTGAAACAAGTATTCACTTAAAAGTTTAATAATAATTATAATCATACACAAGTACACAAGCTTAAGTATCAAAATGCAATCAAAGTATCTAAAGAGGAGGGCGGGGTAAAAAAAACCCCGCTTGTTCCTGAGGATAAATAGGGATCACTTGAAATCATGCAAAGCTGCCTTAATAGATACAAAGAATAAAAATATGAAGCTAGAAATTAGTATATTTTATTATTATTTATTTGCCATAAATCTCATAAAAATATTTTAATTCCTTGAGCTGAATTTAAGAAAGTGTAAATTCAGCTCAGGGATTAGAAAGTAGAACCGGCACCTACATAAGTAAATGTGTATTTTTCTCTCTTAATTGTTCCCATGTCACTGCTGCACTAAGAACCTCACTGACCCACACAGTTTACCAAGTCTGTTGGACAAGTCTGTGTCCTGTTTGGAAACCCGAGCGTGCAGGGGTAAACAGCAGGCCCTGTGCTTATCTGGCCGTCTGTCCCTGTATCTGCCACGAGGCAGCTAAAGCTCTCCAGGGTCTCTGGCATCCAGAGGGCAGGGTGGTGAGGCAGGACAGGTTGTTTCTTCCCTCTGCGGTGCTGTGGCTGTTTTTCTAGGCAGGTGTGGTGTGGCCAGTGGTTTTAGTGTTAAGTGACCTCATCTCAACCTCAGTGTTTGAGGCTCCCAGCATGATACCCTTGGAAGGTGCGCACCACTGCAACTGAAGAAAGTTCCCAGTTTTCGTGTGTTGGCCACTCTTTACTTCAACCGTCTTTTTTATAATGAGCTCCAGTGAGATACCTGATATCTAACCAGAACGAGAAGTTTGCAACAAAAGAGAATTTTCCTAAACAAATGTAGAGAGCGCTTTGCTAAGAACCCCAGAGTGCTCCTTGCCTTCAGGACAGAAGGGGAAGTTGATTTCTAAACATAAATATGTCTAGATGTATGCCTGTCTCTGGAGATTGCCACTGAACAGGTCAGGCTAAACAAACAGGGGGCTTCCTCTGTCTGTCCGTCTTCCCCACCGAACTGGGAATCAGGAGGTTCCCTGTAGTTAACAGAAACACCAAACTCCTTCAGCCAAGAGTGTGCTTGTGTATGCTTTTATGAGATCCAATTACCCATCTACACAGACTTCAGAGAAATGTCTCATTGTGATTAAAAATATAAGCATCACTAATGAGTTCTGTTGCTGATGTTACCTATAGGGTCTAAAGCACAATTCTGTGTTTTGTATGGTCTGCAAAGGTCATACAGATGATTGTTTACAACACAATTATTTACAAGCCAAAGCCTGAAAGCCTTCTCATTCTTTCTTTGTATACCTCTATAATTATGAGAGTGAATGACTTCAAAAACATCTTCAATAGAAGTTCTTCAGTATCTTTTCACAACATGTGTTAGTTCGTGAAAGGCTGTATTTGAAGCTTCATATAATGAAGCTCATTACACTGGCTTCCAGTACATTTTAGAATTCATTTTAAAAACTTAGTACTGACTTTTAAAGCTTTGAATCATGATGCTCATGTCTATATTTCTGATTTTAGAACCTCACACTCGCTCTCACACCCTGAGATCATGTTAGTAGTCCCCTGAACACGTTTTTAAACCAGAGGTGACAGATCTTTTAGAGCGGTGGCCCCCAAGTTGTGGAATTCTCTCCCTCCATCTTTACGTTGCCTGGACTGTATTTATTCTTTTAAACATCATCTTAAGACTCATTTATTTAGAAAAGCTTTTAATTAGATTTGTGCTGTATGTTTGATTGTACTGTTTTGTGTTTATCTGTTTTATATTATTGTGAAACACTTTGTGGTTTTTATCCTGTGAAGAGTGCTATATAAATCAGTAAAGTAAAGTAAAGTAAAGTTGAAGTCAAACAACAATATTGCGATAACTGTACTATCATCCATGCCTAAGCTTAACCAAACAGCAACTTAAAACAATAATCATAATTCTACTATGTCAAAACTGATGGTTCCACAAAGCGGTACACACCCCAGCCTCCTGGGTAAAAGTGTAAAGCCCTGTGCGGCCTTTGTTGGATTTTGTGTCTTTTGCTGCTCCTCTCTGATCCTCGTTCTTCCAGAGGTTTCTTCCTGTTAAAAGGGAGTTTCTCCTTCCCACTGTCGCTAAGTGCTTTGATGTTGTCTGATTGTTGGAGTTTTCTGTCTATTACTGTCAAGTCTTAACCTTACAATATAAAGTGTATTGAGGCGACTGTTGTTATGATTTGCTATATCTGAATCTGAATTTAATTTTATACTTGGTCATCTAATACGCAACCGATGTAGCTGCTGTTGAAAAATTCTGCTAAGAGGTGTATGCAGGTCTTTAAAATATGAAACCAGGTGACGAGAGAAGTATCAGTGTGCTAAAGCTGATGAACACACCTAACACAACGTGTTTCTCACATAGAGTGTATAAAAATGATGAACTAATGCTGGAGTGATTTAAAATGCAAATAAGTCTATAAGAAAATAACCCATAATTCCTCTGCGATCAAAGACCTTAGTAAACAATTTCCTGAAGAATTTATCATTTTAATTGATGGATTCAAATCTTACTGAATACAACATAATGCTCATTTTGGAAAACACTGTTCTCCCACAGAGTTACAAATGATCCTACAACAGGGTATGATTTAGGGTGGGCCTACCTTGTGATTCGCGTCACGTATGAGCAGTGTTGGTCAAGTTACTTGAAAAAAGTAATCAGTAACTAATTACTGATTACCTCCCCCAAAAAGTAATCCCGTTACTTTACTTATTTTCAAAAGTAATTAATTACTTAGTTACTTAGTTACTTTTTAAAAACACAATTTACAACCTGAATAGGTGATAAAGCGATAGATCTTTCAGCCCAATTCTACTTTTTCTGCATAATCCATCATACAAAATGTAATCAAATGGAAAAGTTTATTTTTAAAACTTGTTTTATCAGTTTTAATCTTTTAACTTTATGCATCAAGCAAAAATTTAATTATATGCAACATTCAATGACTTGAAGAAATTTGTTTAACATTTAAACCTATTTTCTGCACATTCCAGCACATAAAATAAAATATTTGTGTTTACACTCAGTCTTTCAAATAGATGCCAGTAAAACACAGCAGAAAATAAATAAAGTCAAAGACTAGCGGTCCTGTTGCTCTATTTTCACCTGTAAAGCAGGAGTAGGGTAGGCGGAGGTTTACCCTGGTGCAGGTGTGCCGCAGCGGTCAGTGGAAGAATCCGCGAGTTTCTCTGTGAATTTCCCATTACATCGTAGCGCACTTGGAGCTTGTTTAGGGTTTTTTTTCGCTGTAAAAAGAAGTTTTCTTCCCACGCACAACGGACGCTAATGTTTTTGACACTTCTTATGGAATCAAACTCAAAATAAGGTCAGGACTTCCACGCTTTAAACTCTGCACGCTCATACTCTCTCCTGCACTCGATATATTATCCATTGTTGCTCTGCACACAGCTGTTGTCACGAACGTCGCACTCGCTTACGTCACTGTCACGAGACATTCTCGCAAAGAAATCACGGTTTTAGTAACGCAGTAACACAGCGTTCCTACGGGAAAGTAACGGTAATCTAATTACCGTTTTTGCGATAGTAATCCCTTACTTTACTCGTTACTTTAAAAAAGTAATCAGATTACAGTAACGCGTTGTAACGCGTTACTGTACAAGTAACGCGTTACTGCCCATCTCTGCGTATGAGTATGCGTTGTACTTGTGTTTCTCAGTCGTATCTTCAGCGTGGTCTATTTGGGAGTGATGCTATTAAGTCCAACGCTGTGGATTTTTCATTTCATACTTTTGCAAAACAGTGGAGCTCTAAGACGTCAGTTCTTGATAAAAACTTGTTAATGTGATAAAATCTTTATTCTTTGGGGTCTTATTAACCATAAAACACAGGGCCATAGGTGTAAGCTTGAGTTGCTCCTTCACAGTCTGTGTCTGTGTTGGAGCAAAGGAGCAGAGGAGCCGGGAGAAAGAAAAAAAGAGCACCAGGCCTGTCCTCTGTGCCCTACCCAGCTCTGCTATTCATCATCAGGTGGAAAGACTGTTTACTGCCGGGGTCAAGGTCCCAGGCACATGTTTACGGGCTTTCTCAGAAGATCCATTGTTGTTAAAACGCACCCCAAGCACGAAATGGCGACACTGAAGATCATATCTAACAGGGCCCCTCTGCCTCGGAGGCAAATGAAACCCATTTTAACCAGTTTCAGAAGAAAAAGAACATTTAAAAAGCCATTTAGAGTTGCGGGATAAGACACTCACCGCGCTTAATTATCTATCTCCTGTGACTGTTTTTTATACCTGCACATATAAATAAAAATGACTTTTTATATGGCCTCCGATTTGCCCAAAGACACGCTGAATTAGATCTAACATCATATTTCCACGGAAGCTCCCTGTAATTCCATAACCTGTGAGCTGGAAGCAGGAGCTCTGGCTTTCATTTGCTCACTTTTTTCAATGTGGGAGGTTACGTGACCACTCGAACCTTTATAACATTAAAGCCCCCCCCCCCATCAAGATCTTTGCGATAATCCACTCCTTCCCCCTCTTTGCTCTTTTAATTCCCCTGTGGGGTGTACAGGAAAATGCTTTTCTACTTTTTTTCCCTCTTCTTCTTTTAGCCCATCAACACCAAACTGTTCCTAACAGCCCGCCTCAGTCCAGGAGTCTGCTGCGTCCTGTGTGGTTAAGGCAACAGTGGTGTTCGTCATCTGTGGAGCGTTGAGAGTGAGAAGCAGATTAAGGCTGTCTCCTCAACACTGGCCAGACTTCTGCAGTCTGAAGCCAGAGTTAGAGGCCAGAATTTAAAAAATTACTTCTGCAAACTTTCACATTAGTGGAGGTTGTTTACAGTCCACAAATGTTGCTTTGAATGTAAAACGTTTGAAAACAACACATTATAAGATGCCCAGGACTCTCTGCAGGCCTCACAGAAGGCTCTTTGTAGCAGAAAACTACGCCCCAAAAATGTTAGCTTGGTTATACTAATGTCAAAAAATTTAATAGTAGTATAGATTGGAGGAAAAATATATACAGCACTATGTGTACTGTACAAAACTACTGTACAAACTCACAAACTTTGTCTGTACCTGCTGTGTTACTTTCAGCCTCTATCATGTATTTAACTACTTCGTATTTACCCCATAGTATAGTTTCATCCTTCTTTATAAGATCAGGTGCTCTGCTGCCAGCAGACTTATCCATATTTATGATGGTCAGATGCTCCTCACGCTCATAGCTAGATGGAGAAGCTCTGGCTCAACTTATTAAGTCGTGTGATCGTTTAGCCTGATAGCTAATGCTAAGGGAAGTGAAGCCAGATAATGCAAAGATATCCTTTGTATGTACATCTTGCTTATTGCAACAGGCTCCTGATGGCGCCCATCAGATCCCAACAAAAGGGGAGAATCCAGCTGATCTAGTAGATCTTTAATATAAAGTGTACGGAGCAGAGCAAAGACTAGTCCAGTGGCTAAAATCATACAAATTTGCCCCATTTTGTGCTGTACATTAGCTCTGAGTGAAGAGAACATGGATTTTTGACTTGTATTTCTGAAGTTGGTCAAAGGTATGGCTCAAGGTTCACATTAGGACAGAATTTGTAAGGTCTGTTTTCAAACTGTAATTTCAACTAACTGAATTGCCAGTAGTATCCTATCTTTTCCTGGGAAGGGTAGTCTTGTCTTCAGGAGAGTGGGAGGGGGAAGATGTGGACATGGGCATGATGGCAGTATGGAAGCAGGAGAAAAAGGAGTTTATATGGCAGTCTGGGACAGGCAGACATAATTTAGACCAGAGGTGGAATCTGAGAGCCCTTTAGTCTAACAGGAAGCACTGGCTTAACTCCTGTCCCCTTTGGATGACAGGAGGCCCAGTCTAGCCTGGTATAGGATGGCTTTGATGGTACCTGGGTTAGCAACAGTCAATCCATTTGTATAAGAAAAAAAAATAAAAATGGAAACATTTTTATCTCTGAAGATTACTTTTCTCATAAAAGAAAGAAATAATTAGTGTATGAACCTGAGATTTTGTTGTGAAAAATTTAAAACAGGAACCAAAGTTACCTGTTTTACTTTGAGTAGTAGTACCAGTTGTTAAGAAACATTATGTAAGGTTTTTAAAGCAGCGCCAACAACAGCCTCTGTGCTCACTAGTGGTGAATGAAATTCTTCTGAGCGCTCTGTTAAAGCAGTGAAGGTACAAAACTTACAACAGCCCATAAATGGAGGACAAAAGATACTCCTCTCAATGCAAAACAACCATTTTAATCGTCTCAGCTAACGCTAAAGCTCAGCTTGCATACTAACCCCCCCCCCCCCCCCCCCAACTCAGCTCTTACAATAAACCCAGACATCCACGAGAAAGAGAATGTATAAAGTTTAATGTGTTTGAAGTTAGCTCACCAGTTTCTAAAGATGATATACCATGTTCTGACTGAGAGAGTCCTAAAAAACTAAAAGTTAAAAGTTGCGTCTCTATCCCTTTGCACATAAATGAAGACAGAAGAATTAAACAGGAGCAATGTTCGTATGGTTACTGAAGACAAATGCAATCATACGGCAGGGAAAAGACACTGAAAATGGACCAAACTTCATCAAAGATCAAGTTTTTAGTTCTTTCAAAACACAAATTCATGCATTCAGATTTGTCACCTGCACCCATGGTGTGACGCTCCCATTTCACAACAGCCCAAAGGTGATTTATTGGATTGAGATATGATGTTTGTATAGGCCGTTTGAGTACCATGAAGTCATCGTCATGTTCAAGAAACCACTTTGAGATGACTTGAACTTTGACACATGGTTTCAATATCCTGCTGAAGCAGCCATCAGATGATGATACATTGTAGTCATAAAGGGACAGTGTCTGTCACTATGATGCCCAAACACCACCAGCAGCCTGAGCGACACACACACACACGCGCTATTTGAAAACACTGAACTCCACGTCTATTTTATCTGATTTGTTTCACAGAGCTACGTGAAAGCATATTCTCCAAAACACAATTGAAGTTAAAATCCACACAGCCCACCAACAGTACTCCATCTGTAAAACAACAGCAATAACAAAAAACCACCCAAAACAAAACCCACATCTTACTGTGAGCCAGTCACTGCCTCTCTATGAAACAGTGAGTGATTGACACCATCACTGATGTTCTTGTTAATAAGTCTATAAACACCATGAGCTGGCTAACTAACAGGCTGGTGCCATGTTAGAGCCCCGTCTGGCGCAGTGAAAAAAACGAAAAACAAAGCACAAAGCCTGGTTAACTGCTTCTGTTTTTAATATGGGGTTACAGGGAAAACGTACTCCTAATAAAATTAAAAAATAAAATAAAAAATACAAATATATCATCAAATATGTTAAACTGAGAGACGCTGCAGGCTGGCTGAGACATAGGAGTCCTGTGATCAGTCTTACAGTTTTTGCTCAAAATAAATAAATATATTACACATTAAACCCATTTTAAGCCATAAATTCCAACTCTTATAAACTGCCTGCAGAAAGTCACGTGTTCTACTACTCATAACATTACTTTTGTGCAAACATTGCCTGCAATGCATTGTCTTGTAAAAGCCAATTAGCAATATAATAAAAAACCTTTTGATCACATGTCAACAGGAATGCCTGTCCTTAAAAGGAGAACAAGATCTTGAATGCTTAAAATCATCTCTGATCATCACTTCACAGACAAACCAAGCAGTGCTGTGGGCTCAGGTGGTCCGAGAGTTTTTACTAGATTTGGGATCACATTCATAAACTTTCATGCAGTAAATTTAGATTTATGCTATTACATGTTATTTACACCATTTTTGCACAAAATGTATATTTGCTCAAATTTAATGTGGCACTTAAATGATGTGCTACCTGCGCAATAGGCCATCAACAGCTGTGGAGTGCTGCACTGAGACTTCCAGCTAAACTCCCGGTCACCCAGTCAAAGCTGACCTTCCTAATGTATGTTAATTAATAAGGCACAAGACATGGTTCAATTTAAAAGTGACAACATCCTAGACCCCCCAGCAATGGCAGCAGCACTGCCTGAAGTCAGCAGCCTCAACCGGGAGGACAATATTTTCCTTTACACCTCAAAAACTGCGCAGGAATGGCTTGAGGAACGTGACGTAGATCCCGAGGCTTTAACTTGGCCTCCAGACTTCCCAGATCTGAGTCCGATCAAGCATCCACCAGATGTGTCGGAACAAGCCCGAACCACGGGGGCTCCACCCTGCAACCCACAGAACCCGAGGGATCTGCTGCCAAAGACCTACTGCCAGACACCACAGGACACCCCCGGGGGTTTCGTGTCCAAGCACAAATGGGTCAGAGCTGTTTAAGTGGAACATGGGGAACTTTCTAATATTTGGCAGGTGGTTTTTAATGATGATCGGTGTCCTGTATATTTCCATGTAGAAACATGCAAACATCACCTCTTGTCTTTCTGAACATAACTGCACATTTTCAGTCCCTTTGTCACACTTACATCATGTCAGAGTGGTGAGCAGCGCATGTGTGTTTTGAGACACTCGGTCATTCTCCGGGTACCTCTGCTATATATGTGTGCCCTTACCAGTAGATTAGTGTCTTTGTGTGCACATGTGTGACTATGTGTGTGTGTGTGTGATGTATCCGTTGTTGGCAGGAGCTTTCCGTTCTCACAGCCTGGTCCAGGAATTTTTCATCATCCGTTTCCCTGTTTTCATGACCAAGGGTGTGTGTGATGTCATCTACATGAATTTCAAACACTATGATGCTTGTTCCTGGTGCTTTTTTTTGCAGATAAACTGGTCGCACAATAATCTACACATTTGCTACTTTTTTGTTTTTCAGGATTAAGCTAAAGTTATACTTTGCTGCTGTCCACGCTCTGCACCCCCAGACCTCTAACCACACGGCACATTTGTTTATATCTTACTTTATCCAAGCTGTGTCGAATTATGCGCAGCTGCAACAATCCAGCTGCACCGCAATCGCCATTAAAGTTTCATCTAATCTCATCTAAACTCAATGAAGAACACATTGTCACAGGGGGGCGTTGTATGTAAAAAAGCACCTTCATAGTGTCCTGGAGTAAAACAGGACTTAACAACTGCAAGTGTTTGCGCAGGGCAAATAAATACATAAGGCGAGAGGGAAAAGAATGAGCATGCTGACTGGGGCATGGCAGCAGCCCTGTAAAACTGCAAACGGGAACCAGATGAGGTGCGATTAGCGCTGACAGTCTGACGGGCAGTCTTTCCCCCTTTGCTGCTGCTCCTGAGGGGCAAAGCACTGTTCAGTCTGACCACAGAGCCCAAACTATGCTGACAGGATGATAACCTAAAAGGTTCTCCCCAATGATGATCATATTCAGAAAATCTGGATGATTACGAGGTTCAGTTGCGCTAGATCAGCTTTATAAAAATAATAGTGTTGTTATCGGATCCTGCATAAGTCAGGATATGACGAAAAATTCAAGGCCAAGTTGTTGAATCCCAGTTGTGGGTTACAGAAACCAATTTGTCACTCATTCATAAGCATATGCCACATCACTCTTACCCCATGAGTTTTCCCCTCCTGCTGCATTCATTCACACTGTGTAAGAGCCTCAAAACAGTCTGAAATGAAACATGAATTCATAACCACATTCTGGATCAATTTCCAGTTTTCCCTCAGTTCCCATGGCCTGGCTGCGGTGAGGTTTCTGAACTCTCCTCCTGAACAGTGCAAACAGTTGCACAATGAAGAACGCTGCAGTGAGGTCGAAGAAGCTGGGGTCTGAGCTCGATGGACAGCGAAAACTGCCTCACGGCCAACCTTTAAGTAATTAGATTGAGAGTCAGACGCTGACACAGCCGGGATTGGACAGTTCTCACGACCTGTAGAGAGCTCTTCCAGCGACATGATATGTGAATGTATAATCACATTTAGGATGTTATTACCTCTTCAAGGGTAGAGGATGTGACTGACATGAGTGAGCTACACTGGGTTTTTACTCCCAGATACAACAGGAATATAGCTGATGTGCTGGGAAAAGCATTTTGGGTTGGATATTTGTAAAGCCCAATAAGAGTTTTTAATGGGATTTTATATGTATTCTATTTCTCTAGGCACTTGAATAAAGCTTCTAAGTCACACTACTGGCAGGGTGTTGGGGATGGCGGTAATATCCTTCCATCTTTTGTTTGTTTTAAGTGACATTTTCTACTGATATCCAAGATTATTGCAATAACAGGAAGACAATCACTCTGGACCTCAATGTTAATACCTCACTTTGTAGCAGAAAGTGTTTTGGTTTATGACAACTGACTGGATTATTATTTTTAATCTAACTCATCTATTTAAATTATGTCGTAAAGTTCTATATAATTAAAGCGATCGAGCTTTGACCCACAGGGCGTATGCTCCAGGACATACTAAAGAGTCACCTGTTTAATTTTTCCCCTAGCTACATTTTGCTTCAAGCCAAAATTAGCATCCCATTAACGATTACCACGAATTACCAAGCTAGCATTGGTTAGCACAATGCTAGCTTGGTTAGCATTGTGCTAACCAAGCTAGCGGAACATACTGTTACCAGATAATTACTCAGTCTTTGAATACATAAAGATCTGTGAAATACAATGTTTTCACATGCCGTACCCTGCAGTACTGTTAAGAACAACATACACTCCAGGAATCAGCAGCTCGTTGAACAACTTTTAGCAGCAGTAACTACGTTGCATGACCCAGTTTTGGCCGAGCTTTAGCTGTAGTACATATGACCTCACATTTGGCTCTAGAAGACTTTGGCACACAGAAGAATTCACAACTGATTCAATGACAACAAGATGCCCAGGTGGTATGTCTGCTGAACAATCATCACACCCCCTACACTGTACTTTATAGTTGGTATGTAACATTTGTGCTGATATGCTGGTTCTCACCGTGGCGCTGTGCATTGCAACCAGTCATCTCCACTTGGTCTCATCTATCCGATACTTCAGTGTCTATTTGCTGGTGTTTTTCCTCGTTGGCATTCTGTTGACACACATTTCAGAACAGCAAACAGCCTAAACATCTTCCTTTATACAGGTGTTCACACTTGGTGATGACACTGAGAGTTTAAACATGATGGAGCTAGTAACTCAGTTGTTAAGCGAGTTAGCTAAAAGAAAACTCTACACCTTCCTTGTTAAAGCACAAGCTTTCCTATGATATAACTCAGATCCACAACACTAATGAAAAAAGCATCACTTCTTCCTTTGTCTTTGCCTCATTAGTACTGGCAGCTTCTACCCCTACCCTGCCAAAAACCATTGTGATGTTATGTCACCTTGTCTCTTATTTAAAGTGCAATCACTCCTAAATATATCAAACAATTAGAACAAACAGCGTATTCTCATTTCCATGTCACTGTCACTTTTGCACAAGTAAGACAGAGTAGTCACCCTGACTTGGAGAGTTTGAAGGGATCATGGTTACTTAACCAAGTGCCTTTAAGGAACTACTAAAGTAAAATATGGATGAAAAGGAACCGAATCACTAAGTGGTAAAAAAAAAAATGAGTGCAAACCACAGTCTGCTGATTGACCTATGAGTTAAAACACTGGTTTCTCCTCAACCACGTGATGCACTCTTTGCTTTAGAGACCTGCTAAATTCAAGTCAGCGTTATTATATTTATATAGCGCTAATTCACAACAACAGATGACTCAAGGAGCTTTTTTTTTTCAAGGTAAACCCCTCCAATATCAGTAAGAAGCCCAAACAATCACACAGCCCCTATGAGGAAGCACTTTGGCGACAGTGGAAAAGAAAAACTCCTTTTTAACAGGAAGAAACCTCCAGCAGAACCAGGGTCAGGGAGCGTCAGGGAAGGACTGTTTGTCAGTTACCATCATAACATGGAGCCTTTTCTATCTACATGTGTCTGGGCCTTTTCAAACTTCACATTAGCTCTAAACACAGGATGCAGTTAAAGTTATCCCATTTTGTGAATGATTTCCTACATTTAGTTATTGTCTTTGGATCTGCCGCCCCTCCCTGAGCCTGGTACTGGCAGAAGTTTCTTCCTGTTAAAAGGGAGTTTTTCCTTCCCACTGTCGCCAAAGTGCTGCTCATATGGAGTCATATGACTGTTGGGTTTTTCTCTGTGTTATTGTAGGGTCGTCCTTAAAATTTAAAGCGCCTTGAGATGACTGTTGTTGTGATTTGGCACTGTATAAATAAAATAAAATAAAATTGAATCTTTTTATTTTTCAATTGTTGTTGATTAGATTTTGTTACATGCTGTTAGACGCGCTCACGTTTAGCAGTTCATTGTAGTTCTGCTCCAGTAACATCGTGACTGACAGTGTCCTGCTGAGTACTCTGCTAATGAAACTCATTCCCCTGCACGTCTGTCTCCATGGTAGCTTTACAACTCCACCAAACCAGCTCCTGGCTGCTGCAGGCTATAACGCACATCTCAGCTCCAATCAGCTCCTGCAACTGTATCTGCTTCTCATAAAGCAGGCCTATTACTTTCTGTACAGTCAAGCACGCTCCCGGCTGCCTATCTACAGATTGGAGGGTGTCATCCATGACAGGCTGAACAGTCTTCTGATTCCTAAAAACCGAGAAAAACAAAGCAAAACACAAATAACTTTAACATCTACCCCACCTCAAACACAACTATAAATTCATGATCAGTTTTTCAGAGCAGATCGCTGAATACACACAACATGATTTAATTGAATGTCATTATCAACATAATTATGTCATAATAACTGTAAAATGGGGTTTGTTATGTCAATATCATAATGTAATCAGTGTGTGATTTTGACACAGTAATTACTCCATGATCACAAGAACAAAACCTATTACAAATAATTACCAACCTTCCATAATTCACTGGCAGTCATTTGCTGTGGGTGAAGAGCCAACTTCGGGGGGGGGCACATTTAAAGAAAACAGAAGGCAGAGGAGGGCTAGCTGCCTACTTCAGGTAGACTGTCTCAGGCAGAGCAGAGACAGGAAGAAATGCCCAGCGGGAGGGCCGGCTCATTATGATATCCTGTTACAGCCCGAAGCAGCCTACCAGCTACAGTTTAGTGGATGTTACAGACTCGCTCGGCCTCGCTTTCCCTCTGCCCGCGTCTGTTCTCACAGGAACAAAAATCACTGGTGCAAATGAAAGTAAGAGTAACAGGTCAAGCTCCTTTAAAAAAATATATTATTATCGTCATTGTATTTTTAGGATGGCTGTATCTCTCTGTTTTTTGTTTTCCAACAACTGTAAACGCTTCTTTGTTTTAACGCCCCCCCACCCTCCCTTCCTGCCTTCTGTTACTCCATTTTTATTACCCGCGATGATTATACATCATTGAGCCGGCCCTACCTTTTCATTTCCACAGAACCAACTCCCAATTATGCTCATCAAAGTTGGAGGGGTGGGGTGGAGGGGTGGGGGGGACTGGTTTTGGTTTGAGTTTCAAATGCCACCAGACTTCCTGTTGCTGGGAAAGAGAGCTTTGAAAGAGCTGCTGAAGAGATGTGTTTTTTTTTTGTTTTTCCTTCCCCCAAATGATAAAAGCCAGTGTTTCCCAGACATGACGCGCATCTCCAAAATGACTCTTCAAATGACGCCGTAAAAGTCTCGCAGTGTGGCGAACACTGGCTTGTTTACACAGAGACACATGTTAAAAACAGGCCGAAAAAACACCAAAGAAAAGCATCAACTTTGGATTAGAGTTGGAAAAACACCAGCTTTCCTATGATCTAACTCAGATCTGCAGTATTTATGAAAAAAGCATCTCTTTTGCCTCATTAATACCGCTAGCGTCAACCTCTGCCCTGTTAGAAACTGTTTTGATTTTATGTCAACCATTAGCAGAGGTGCTGAGAGGCTCCAAAATATAACGAGTTTTTTCGACAAAGCCACAACTTTACGAGTTTTCAGGAGAGGACGTACCACACAGTGAGATGCTGGGGGAAGCATGTATGTGTTTCTGTGTGCTTTAAGTAAATTTGAATAAATTCCACAGCCTGATTTGCTACCACAGACGCCAAACCGAAGTGTAATTGCACACAACTTTATGAGATCTAGTTGGCATGGTGGGCGATTCAGCAGAATGAGAGCAAGCGTGGGTATGGTATAGAGATTCTGTCTATGGGATACGCGCCGGCACTGCCATGCAGGCATTAAATAAAAGGCGTACATTATCTGTCGTTTTCTGTGGTAATTCTGTAAAGGTTATGTGGGAGGCGTCGGAGCAGAACAAGATTTTGCCTGCTCCCGTCTGTGTTTCCCCTCATTTATCACCAAATTACAGTTCAGGATTTAATTAAATCAAGTCATTACTTGGGTTTCAATGGCATCTTACAGTCAAGAGAGGGGAGAGCAGGAGGAGCAAGTTCACGAGCTACCCAGCAGTTTATGAATTGAGTTTGTGGAGTTTGGTACACCTTTATAACTGCTGTTTAACACAAATACGTAATCAGAAATCACATGTCAGCAACCCAATGCATTAACCATGTAGACGTGGTCAACACGACCAGCTGAACTTGAGTATGAGAATGGGGAAGAAGGGGATTTAAGTGGTTTTGAAAGCTGGTCTGAACATTTTAGAAACTGCTGATCTACTGGGATTTTCTTGCATCCATCTCTAAGGTCTACAGAGAGTCATCAGAAAAAAGAAAACATTGAGTGAGCAGTAGGAAAAAATGACTTTTTATTGCCAGAGGTCAGGTAAGGTAAGCTGTTAGGGAGGTAACTCAACAATTACTTCAAATAACCGCTCATTACCAACTTAGGTGTGCAGAAGAGCATTTAAAACACATTTGAAACCTTGAAGCACAGCAGCAGATGACCCCAGCTCCTGGCTGCTGCAGGTTATAACGCACATCTCAGCTCCAATCAGCTCCTGCAACTGTACCTGCTTCTCATAAATAAGGAGACATGCCTAAGAACAGGAAACTAAGGGTCCAGTTTACATGGGTCTATTTAATTTTGATTTCTGCTGTCCCATTTGGACCCATCTGGGCCCCTTAGTACCAGTTAACCATTATTTAAGCATCACAGCTGACCTGAGTATTGTTGCTGACTGTGTCCATCCCTTTATGACCACGGAGTCGCCATTTTCCAATGGCCGCTTCAAGCAGAATAACACACCAGGTCACAAAGTTTATATCGTCTCAAACCGGCATCTGGAACATGTCAGTCAGTTTGCTGTACTCAAATGACCTTCACAGTCACTTGATTTCAATCCACTAAAGCACCTTTGGTATCTGGCGGAACGGGAGATTTACATTTGGTTGTGCAGCCGACAAATCTGCCGCAATTATGTCAAAATGGAAGAAAATCCTGGAGGAATGTTTTCAGCTCCTTGTTGAACACATGCCACAAAGAATTAGGGCATTTCTGAACTCGAAAAGGTGGTGATCTAGTACTAGCAAGGCAGAAGAATAAGGCATCCAGTGAGCATAATTATATGGGAGTTCCTTTCTCAAAGTGCAAAACATAGTGGTGAGAAAACTGATTTACTAACGTCTGCAGCACTCAGTTTACTGCTAATTGCATTGATAATGAACACTCTCCTTGGTATTGAACATACATGTATGTTAGCTGTTGAGCTATTTATTGTAGCAGTATGCACAGTGTCGCTCCAGGATCCAGTCTGCATGAGTATTCATTGAATATGTATGGACAGGCAGAGTGCATGTTTGAGGCCTGATCTTTGCCTTGCCTGCTGTTTCCTTTATGTCATTAGTCTGTCATTACATAACAACGTGCTCTGCTGTATTATGAGCTTGTAAAAGGGCCCAATCAGAAAATGCTGTAGTTTCTGACACCCCTGTTTGGACACATTTCTCTCGCTGGTGTTGTTTTCCATACTCACAGCCAAAGGCACTTGCCTGATAATGTGCACCTCTCACTGGCCTGGGAATGGTTTACCTTGGTAATTAGTGTTTGTAAGCTGTGCCGAAGACATAAGATGAAGCACCTGGTGACGACCTGCATTCACACACTTGCAGTATATACACACACACACACACCTGGAAAGCCGAGGGAGCAACAGCTGGTTTTCAGTGCTTAGTTCAAAGTCTGGCCTGCATTTTTATACTCCTCACAAACAGAGCTGTGAGAAGGCAGCACACATGGAGGCCACTGGCATGTTAGGAACATGTAAATAGAAGTGAGAAATACCTGTAGAAGTGCTTGCTCTGCACAGCCACCAAACCTTAGAAAACATTAAGGCATTTAAACAATGACGGCTAACTTCTCCATAATTGCCCTTCACCAGAAGCTTTGTAGCAGACTGTGTAATTCCAGCATCTCCAGACCTGTCATTTAACCCCCGGAACTGGTTTTAACCAGCTCAACGGGACTTTCTGACTACCGTGAGAGACAACGGAGACATGCCGAGTTAATGCAGCGGGTCTTTGCAGTTCAGTTGTGGTTTCTGGGTTGAATTAGATTTGTTGTTAACATTCACAAATATCTCAGTTCTGCACTGAGCATCAGGGTTGACATAAAGCATTTAAAGTCAACCTCTTGGTATCCAAAAACCACAAAGTTCCAACACATGAAGCTATGTGCCTTTTTATGGAGGCCTCCACCTTTTGTGTGTATGTCAACCACGACAACCACAACCAATAAGACCTCTTTCAGGTTTCTGGAGGGAGTAGTTATTTGGTACTTCCGAGGGGAAAAGCTGCTAGATGGGGCTGGATGCTGATTGGTAAAGGGCATTAAAAAAAAAAAAATTAGATAAAAAGATTTTTTAAAAACCCCACAAACTTGCATGTGTTTTGTAAGATTTTGTTTTTTCTTCTTCTCTTTCTGTTGTGTTTTATGCAGTTTCACTTGATTTTTGTGTGTTTTTGCAATATTTTCCATTTGCTCATGCTTTGTTATGTCACAATGCATTTGACCTTTCAGGGCCACCATACTTATTCACTATGACTGAAATGAAAGGAAAGCTGTTTCAGCATTCAACAAAAAAGTTGGACACTGAAACTTCATATTGTGGCAGGATAGTTTAATCAAAAGCTTGGAGGCGTTGGAGAAAGATTAGCTTTTCTGCTTAATTTCAAAACTCATCACTGTTACCATACAAACTGACAGTTTTTAAATCATTAGACACCAGCTGTGGACAAACATCTATCCACTGCCACCCCACAGACTTCCTGAGTGTCTGGGACAGCCTTTGTGAGTCCTATCACCCTGTCATTTGAGCTGTGCCAACCTCCAGAAGCCTGTCATCTTCCCTTGGTTTTTGCATTCATTTAATCCTTAGAGCTCTGTTTCAGCGCCAGCACATAATGGCCGTGCCACTAAACACAGATCCCTGGTGTTTACATAAATAGAGACATAGGTGAACACTTGCATGAATTGCAGATGGTAAAATTAGCAGAAGCTTACAGATAATGTTGACTTTTTAATTTGTATGGTCTGATTTTAACATTTGAGATTATCATTGGTTGACAACAGTGTTGGTCAAGTTACTTGAAAAAAGTAATTAGTAACTAATTACTGATTACTTCCCCAAAAAAGTAATCCCGTTACTTTACTGATTACTTATTTTCAAAGGTAATTAATTACTTAGTTACTTAGTTACTTTTTAAAAACACGATTTACAACCTGAATAGGTGATAAAGCGAGAGATCTTTCAGCCCAATTCTACTTTTTCTGCATAACCCATCATACAAAATGTAATCAAATGGAAAAGTCTATTTTTAAAACTTGTTTTATTAGTTTTAATCTTTTAACTTTATGCATCAAGCAAAAATTAAATTATATGCAACATTCACTGACTTGAAGAAATTTGTTTAACATTTAAACCTATTTTCTGCACATTCCAGCACATAAAATAAAATATTTGTGTTTACACTCAGTCTTTCAAATAGATGCAAGTAAAACACAGCAGAAAATAAATAAAGTCAAAGACTAGCGGTCCTGTTGCTCTATTTTCACCTGTAAAGCAGGAGCGGGGTAGGTGGAGGTTTACCCTGATGCAGGTGTGCGGCAGCGGTCAGTGGAAGAATCCGCGAGTTTCTCTGTGAGTTTCCCATTACGTCGTTGCGCACTCGGTGCTTGTTTAGGGTTTTTTTTCGCTGTAAAAAGAAGTTTTCTTCCCACGCACAACGGACGCTAATGTTTTTGTTACTTTTTATGGAATCAAATTCAAAGTAAGGTCAGTACTTCCACGCTTTAAACGCTGCACGCTCATACTCTCTCCCACACTCGATATATTATCCATTGTTGATCTGCACACAGCTGTTGTCACGAACGTCGCACTCGCTTACGTCACTGTCATGAGACATTCTCGCAAAAAAATCACGGTTTTAGTAACGCAGTAACGCAGCGGCGTTCCTACGGGAAAGTAACGGTAATCTAATTACCGTTTTTGCGATAGTAATCCCTTACTTTACTCGTTACTTTAAAAAGTAATCAGATTACAGTAACGCGTCACTGCCCATCTCTGGTTGACAATATAAAATATCAGGAGATTTGAGACAGAGACCTTATGTTATACTGATGCACGGACAGAGCTGGCAATGTCCACTCTTTTAATTTGCTCAGGCTTCAGTTTTTGCTATTAACCCACCTACCAGGCCACATTGGCCTATAATGTGACTGAGTATTAATAGCATTTAGAAAATGACAGGCTTGTGCATGGCAGTTCTTCAGCCCATAGGAAGCTTCAGTGACGTTGGTGCTCATAAGCTCAGTGTTTCCATTCCAACAGAACAGGGTGGCGTCAAAGTCCGAGGTGCCAAACACGATCGTTACAGGGTTTAAGTCCATTACAGTCTGAAGCTACTCTCAGCTCAAACACTTAAACATCCAGTGATTTTAGAAGAGAGCCAAGCGTCTTGTGATCATACTAAACTAACAACTATGTAACATCATATGTGATTCATTGTGAGTGATTTAAAGACCGTTGTAAAAGAGTGCAGCGAGACTAATAGCTATGGGATCGCTCTGTGCAACCAGACATGTGGATCAAAGTTGACACAGTTGGAAATACTTAACGCAGTGATAACATATTTTCCTGACCTCATGAATACACATTCACAGATTATCACCGTATTAGGTTGAAATTGTCCTATGAAAAAGTCATGACTGTTAGAGCAACATTAGCATATGTGCTAATTGTGCCATGTCGTGCTTTTACTGGATTTATTATTGCCTTCACATCAAATGTGACATGTGTTCATATGTCTGCTCCTCTCTTCCTCCCAAGCGCTGACATTTTGTCATGTTTTCATGAGAAACAAAAAACGTGGGATCTGGTTGTACCGTTTGGTTCAGGTCAAATGTCTAAATATAGACGTGCACATACATACAGCATATGTATGTCTGTGCTTCTAACCTTATTACATAAGGACATTACTTCTGATTGGACCACTTCCAAAGTCATCCCGCCTTCCTATGCAACTTAATTAGTTCTGATTAGACCTCTCCATTTTTTCATGTCTTTCTCTTCATTCATTGACGAAAGCATCAGTACATCCCATGTCCTGGTGCTTTTAGTTATTAGCGTCATTGACGAAAACTAAGACAAAAATTATTGTTCAGAGGAATTAACATGACCCTGTGGTTACTGTGGTTACTGATTGTGTTGTTGCCTTGTCAAAAGAAGTACGAAACCCCACAGAAACAAACCTGTTTATCACAGGATAACAAGAAGTAATCAGTTTTCTTTTTTTTGCTTCTGAACTTCAGAGCTTGGAGTAGTAACAAACTGGCTTTATTTCTGATTTCTATTTCTTCCTCTGAATGATGATGCTTTCACTCTTTATTTTACATGGTGACGTGCATTTAGACAATAAGGTGAATGCTTAGCCAATCTATTCTTATTTTTATATAATTTTATATTCATATTTACTGGTTTATCAGGAATACAAAGAAAGGTTGAGCTAGAACTTACTATATTAGGACAAAGAGTGCAAAGTTAAGACTATCAAGCTAAGCTGTATTCATAAACTGTACAGTTAAAAGCACCAACAACACAAACATGATCCAATTCAGTCACAACAGTTGGAGAGGTGACAAAACATTTGTCTTACCATCCTGTAAAGATGTTTATGGAAGCTTTAAGTTCAGATTTTTAATTTGATTTTATTGGAGTTTACTAGTTTTTAGAGCCAGCCTAAAGTGGCCAATAGCAGAACTGCAGTTATTATGCATATGAGGTTCATTTTTCAACCCTGGAGGCTGTTTTTTTGGCTGTGATGCATAACTTCGGGCAATATAAAGGCACCAGCATACCCTCCCGTTGAGTGCTTCGCGCACCACAACATTATCATGCAGTCACTTTTATTTAGGCCTGACGTTAAGGCACAGGAAGCTGCTGCAATAGCTGATGTCGCCACATCAGCTTTTTTCCACAAAGTGTCATGTTTTCAAAGTGTTCCTACATATCCCTCCGTATATCTGTATATCTCTGAGCTTCTGTACTGCAATACAATTAAATTGGCAGTAAAACTGAAGTGATGACTGGCTGAAGAGACACTTAAAAACACAGCAGCAACAGTGAGTGACACCAAGAGCAAAACATCCCCATCTGATAAACTAAAGTCCACATAAACAGGCAACTTGTGGGATTGGTGTAAATGAAAAGACCAAGAGACCAAGAGACTGTGAGCTTTGGGTTTATGTAGGTTTGAGGAACCAAATCTACTTGTTATCTCCAAGAAAAGACCCACTTATTCAAACACATTTAAAAATGGTGTAAAGGAACATCCAGTGTAATTCCAAAAGTGACTCCAATGGTTCCTGACCAAAGATCTTCATGCAGGGAAAAAGTTCTCTTTCTGTTGCACAAGGAGTCCTGTGCTGTTTGTGCAAATACTGACTGCAGAAAGATCCACATTAGGGACCTACCACGGAAGAAATTGTTCGACATGGATTGATAATCGTTTCATCCTTTATGTTTTATGCTTTAGCTTTTTTTTTTTTTTTAGGTTGAACAATAGATAAAAGTTTGGGGTATAACAAAAAAAAATCCCTCTGCAACAGTAACGCTAACACTCTGTTAGTGTTTCAGTAGTGCTGTTAAATTTTGTGTAAATGGGCCATGGCAGAGACTTTGACAAAGAAGCTCCTCTGGAATGAGAAAGTGTCTTCATGACAGTAATAACACCCAGCATGTGTGTGTGTGTGTGCGTGTGTGTGTGCATGTTGCTGGTAGTTCATCAAAGTGGGTGACATATGTTAAAGCTTAACAAGCAGCTCGTTCAAAGCTGACCCGCAGTGTTTTGTTTGTGCTCAGGTCGCTGCTCTCTATCTCTGTTTGCAGAAGAAGGGAATGAAAAAGAAGAAGAGGAAGAAAGGGATGAGATAGAAAATGGGACCTGGGAGGAGAGTGGGATAAGGTACAAATGCATTTGTCAGCAGAGGAGTAGTGACAGACAGAAGGCAAATATTTACCGTGCTGTCCGGTGGACTTCCCTGTAGGAGGCTTGCTTAATGAAAGAGGAGGGCTGTTTAAAGGAGGGTGCACCTGGTCAATTAGCCACAGACAGTAGTTTGTGCACAAACAGTCTGCTGCTGTGCTGGTGGCTTAAATGTGAACGTAGGTGTATGTTTGTTTGTTAAATTGTCTTACACCTTTCTTCATTTGGAATGTGCGAGCGCTGTCTTTGGGGGTCAGGCGGTGATTGTTTAGGCGAAGCACAGTCAGGGGAGGTATGAGGTGAAGTGTGTGGTGTAAGGGAGAGGGGGGGGGGGGGGGGGGGGGTGAAGGCTTTTCCAGCTCCTCGTTATGTAAACAGTGTTTATGTTGTCCGCTAAGAACCCCCAGAGGGATGTTTAGGCTGAGGCCTTCATCAACTAATGCAGAAGCCATTAGCACCAAGAGCGGCCACACACACGCACACGCACACACACACACACACACACACACACAAAGAATCTTCATTTTTTAAATCTTTCTGGCTGTTTGAGGGAGAAGGAGCCACAAACAAAAAAACACACTGCAACACATTACAAGATGATACTCATATGTACTCATGAGTACATGTGTGAGTGTAATGAAGGGAAAAGAATTGTTACTCCAAAACATCATCACAAAAAAATATGCCATGTGGTTTCCATCCAACAAAAACAATGCCGTTCTCTTTATGTCAGTATCACTACATCCAGCTCTCTTTTCCCTTAATTTAATCAAGATCATAGCATTAACAATGCCTCCCTACAAGGATCACATGCAAAGTACACAGCATGTACTGTATGTATGGTTCGTGCAGTCAAATGAATGCTCCGGGTGCACTGATGGCTAATTAGAACTGGCGGCAAACGAGAGTGCGCAAGCCAACGTTCGTGAAAAATAGGAATAAAGAGATCGGGGAAGACACGAAATCACCCGAGGGTGTGTTCAGACATCAGAGGACAGTTTTTGTCTTTTTGTTCTCCTGTTTGTTTTGCAACTGTTATATGTTTAGCTGTGGTTGCTCATGTCGCCAGCATTTTAAGCAGAGCAGGGCACACTGAGAAGCATGCAGTTGGAAAGTCTACTTTGATCCAGCCTTTCTCTTTGGATGTAATCTCATTTTAATGTTTGTCAAATTATGTATTTGATATCTCGTTTGTTTATATTGTGTCCGTGTTGTGTCTCTAAAACAAGTTATTCTTTGTAGTGAACTTAAAAATACATTTCGACAATTGGGAAAATGTTAAAAAAAGGGAGAAATTCAGTTCCGTGGCTGAAAAATTAACCCCAAGAGACTGCCTCCGAAAGTTAGTTGATCCTAAGTGGCAAATTTCAGAGTCAAAAGCAAAGGTGGCAAAGAAGTTCGTCTTCTGAATATGCAAGTTTGCAAAGAAATGAGTAGAGTTCAATTTTCAGGGTAGTTTTGTTTTATTTAAGAGAGACGTAACATCAATCATAGATTGGCTGTGTGCCACATTAAAATCAATCAGTCACCAGTCACACATACTCCTGATCTCAAGTCTATAAAGGACATCTGTCCACAGAATCAGTTTCTTCCATTCCAATCTCTTTGCCACCATGATGACCAAAGAGCTGTCAAAGGACATTAGGGACAACATTATGGACCTGTACATGAAGCTTGGTGGGAAGGTGTAAAATTGTTGGTCTGATTATTTGGACATGGTCTGTAGCTGCATGCATGATCTTGCCTCATGGGGTGAGGAAGATCATGAGAAAGGTGGTAGATCAGCCCAAAACTACAGGGGAGGAGCTTAACAATTATCTAAATGCAGCTGGGAAAACAGTCACCAAGAACACCACTGGTAATGCACTACAACACAATGGATTGAAATCTTGCAGCGCCTGCAAGGCCCCCCTGCGGCAAATGTACAGATCCGTCTGAAGTTTGCTAGCAAACATCTAAAAAGCGCTGTGGCCAGATGAAACCTGAAAAAAATCGAGCTCTTTGGCATCAAGTCCCCTGTGACTGGAGGAAGGGAAATGTTGAGTATGACCCAAAGAAGACAGAAACTGACTGTGAGTCACTGAAGACTTGGTCCCTGTCTTCAGAGCAACCATTGCATATGGTTGCAAAGGTTTTTGTAGTGCAGAGGTCTTAAAGCACTTTCTTGCCTGTTTTGACTGTAGCATTGTGGTGCAGAATTTGCTAAGCTAAGCTAACTATCTGCTGATTGTAGCTAGCTGTAGGTGAATGCTACAAGTGCTGCAAGACATGATACCTAGAACTATTAAAACACTCAGGCTGTAGAAGTCAAGTATTAGTCTTTCATTGTTCATGAATCTCACACTAAGACTTCACAGGTAAAACTTTTTTTGTGAAAATAAAAAGCATCAAAGTATGAAACTATTGTAGCTCTGTTTACCAGCCATGACTTAGCATAAATTCAGCATGGGTGTCCTAGCATGCACATGTTAAAAAACCAATACAGAAGACCCCTGCACCAAATACATTTCCTGCAGTGAAAATGTTTTTCAAAGATGTCGTCAAGTTCAACCACACACAGGATAAGAGCGCTGCTCCTCAGCGGTGTCGAAGGGCTTTGCAGATGCACCAGGCTGGATGTTTTGGACACAAAATCAGTTTGCGTGTTGCGTTAGTAACCACATACATGCAAGCCTTTAACATGCATTCAGTGCAGTGTGACTCAGATGCAGCACCTGCAGAAGGGAGGCAAACTGAGCAGGATGGGAGTGGACAGTGACTTAAGTAATGAGATGTGATTGGCTGAAAGCATGCCACAAGGAATACCGTCCTCTGTCCCTCTTGCTGTAGTTTCTGGGAGTGTTTATCTCCCTCTTATCAGGAAGTCTTCCTCTTTCCTTCCTCTAGTGCACCAGTTGACAAAGGATGCCCACCACGCTATGTTTAGTAATGAGGTCTTAGAAGTGAAGTGACTGACTCACCAGACCACAGACTGATTTACTCACACAGCACACACACACAAACAATGTCCAAGTGTGCAGTCTGCAGCCCGCAGGTACTCTAAACACACACATGCCATATTGCGTGCTCTCCCTGTGTTTAGTCTTAAAAAGTCCCGGGAACGCCCCTCCTTTGAAGCTTCTAAGAAGCCCCAGCGTGCCTTCCAGCATCCCCCCTGCTCTGGGTTTAGAGCTGCACTGGCCTATAAGGATTCAGTTTGAGTTCCACTGTTCATATTTTGTCTTTATGGGCATGTAAAACATTCTGTTTACATTACAATGCACCACAGAAGAGTCTATTAGCTGTAACAGGCTACCTGGCAAACCTCCAAATAATGAATAAAATAAACAGTGTGTGTATTCATCACCCGTCACAACCTAAATGGAGTAACTGAGAAACACTGAGACACGGGCGATAAAAAGTGGCTTAAAGAAAAATTCAGTCTTAAATTAAATTAGCTCTGTAGCTCCGAGCAGCGCAGAAAGAACACATAAAACACGAGATTTGTCAAATGTGTTTTGCCACTGGGAATGCTCTAGTTCCTCCAGCCAGTTTTCTCCCCGATTTCAAGTGAACAAGTGCTGTTCTTTCTTTAACAAGACATTTAAAATCTGTTACAGTATCTTTTATTGCTGTGCTGGTAGATTTAGAGAGAATCATATATTCTGCTTTGGCAAGCGCTAACCACCCCTTACAGCTTAGTGAAACAGATAAGTGTGTGTGAAATTATAACAACTTTTTTGATTTGGAAATAACACAGTTTGACTTCTGACAATAAAGACTGGATTTTTTTTACTTCAATATTTAGAATTATCTAATTAAAACTAATGTGCATAAGAATGCAAGATTCTACTGTTTTTAGAAACTACTACGGTCTGTTTTGTACTAATGTGCAATCATGAGAGAAATAAAGGTCCTAGGATGAAAATAAGTGTTTGCAGTTATGTGGTATGTTACTTAACCACCAAGCCATCATGCCACTTGGTAAACAAGCATCTGAATTTCTTGGACATAGTTCCTTATTCCCCAGAAAATTCCTGCTCCACTTTTGATCACCCAGGAACCATGAAGCCTTCATCCATCCATACTATATCTACTATCTGTAATGTACGTGTTGTTGAGCAGTAGTTCTTCATGGTTTCTGAAGGTCTTTCACAGTTTTTCTTTGGACAATGGCTGCTTTTGTTTCTGTACATGAGCATTTTTTAAAGCCTGACCAAAAAGGCACCCAACTTAAATGATGAACCAGTTTTGGGTCTACATTTAACAGACAAGTAGCAGAGAAGCAACTTTTAAATGTATCTTTAAGGACTTTATTACTAGCACCCTGTTGGAAAAGCAAAAATTTTATTCCAATTTCTTTAACTGAATCTACAAAAAAAAAACAAACTCCCCATAAAACAAAAAAGACTAAACAAAACAAACAGAAAACAAAGATAATACAGTTTTACAGGCATAAGATTGTATTTATGCATCAGCAAGGTGATTCCAAATGAGCAATTCTCTAAAAGCCTTGCAAATCTCTGCATGGTGTGCAATGCATCCTAACTACAGCAGATGAACAGTCTTGTCAAAGCCAATGGTATTGTGAATGCAGGAAAGTGCCATCGGATATAGATCGTTCCAGCAACACAATCTGTAAAGTGTCTGATTAGCAACGGCTTCGCTTCTCAGGACAACAGTGGTCCCAAACGCACTGCCGATGCAGTTAAAGCACATGGATAGGAACACTATCGGTCATGGACTGGCCTCCTCAGAGCCCAGAATCTGGGACCATGGAGCTTAGTGAAGCTGTCATGGACCAAAACAGTAGAACACAAGCTTAAAAAAACCCACCAGAAACACGAATTATGCCCAAATTCTCACATTGTCGTCTTTATTCTCAAAGCAGAGACGCAAACAGGCAAACGTTACACATTATTATCCTATAATTAGAGCTGTTGCAAAATGCAGCCACACCCATTGATTCAGTGTCTTCACCACACCCACACATAACCTTCACTTATGTTGTGCTGGGTCTTTATCAAGCACAGTATCATTAAGTTTTTGTGTGTGGCTCCTCTTCTAGAAACTGAAACAAGCAGCCTTGAATGGGGCCTGTTCCCATAACTCAAACCATCAGATACTTCTGTGCAGCTGAGCTCTGATTATGATACGCTGGGGGCACACAGAGCCACCAGTGTGATCTCTGCGATGGCAGATAAGGCTCCCTGCAGTGAGTCAGGCAGAGATACGAGAAAAAGGACAAACCCTGGAGGAAGACACCCGAAAATAAACCAGCGGAGAGCACGCATTTCACTATCAGATAAGCACAAAGCACATAAACAACAAAAAGCCCCCTTTTTTCTTCTCTGTCTTCAAAGTTCATGGTTCCATGTGAATATATTTGTGGAGGCAGTCATGTGAGTGCAAACACACACGTCAATGCTGGTAGGTCAGCATGTGTGAGGCAGGCAGATAGGAAGGGTTAAGGATCATTCCTGGAGGGAGCCAGCCGTTCCTCTGGTCTGTCTGGAGATAAGACCTTGAACACTTCTCAAAAAAAAAAAAAAAAAAAATACTCCCACTTCAGTCTATCATTTCTATTCCTGTCCGTCTCTCTTTGTCCTTGTTTACTTAGTACTGCCAAGTGTCTGGGGGACAGAAGAAGGAAAGACCAACTTTTATATTCTGTTTAACTCCTCGACACAACGCTTGTTTGACATTAGATTGTGCCACATGCACCTCAAAGCATCCTAGAGAGTTCAGTGCATTTTTGGAAAAAGCAGGTATTAGATACATTACAGAGAAAAAGTATTCACAGACTTCTGTGCAGTCCAGTGAAAAACTATGTGCATCCTTAAGGCTTCCATAGAAAATAACAGGGTAAGTAGCATCCAGGCACTGCCAATCAAATGCATGTAATTAACTGATCCTTAATAAGTGTGAGCACCTCTATCCGGTCGTTAAGTGATGACGTGACGAATCCTACTTCCGGGCCTAAAGTAGTCTGCGTTTAATATGGCTTTTGTGTTGTTAACATGTTTAATGTTTTGTATTTTCTTCTATTTAATCTCAAAAAGCTCCTAAAACAGTCAGTGATCACCGTTGACCTCCCTCGGCTTTTATTACCGCTAATCATTTATTTAAGCTCAGTTTTTAAAACCTTAGGATGTAACTACAGCCCAGCCCATGCAGCAGTATATGAATGACTAACCTCGTATTGTGGAGGGATTATCTCAGTTGTTCTCCTGGCTGAAGTTTGGTCCTTTTACAGCATCCTGCCATGCGATTACATTTGTTCCTGACCACCGAGAACACTCACGTTAACTTTTATCGAGTGGAAAAAAAGTTAGCTTGTTTATATTATGCTAACATAGCTGTGTCGCTAGCGGTCACGTAGCACATCGATACCAGCTAGCCAAACTTCAGTAACCCTACAAACGTCACTGCTGTTTAGGTTTCTGTCTTCATTTATGCTGGAAGTGATATCAGAGCTGTACGTTTTCATTTGTTTCCAAAACCCCGCAGTCAGGACATGCTATATTGTATTTAGATAGAAGCTAGCGAGCTAACTTCCTGCTAACTTCTAACTCCGTTAAATGTCATAAATTCCGTTTTCATGCCTTTTCATGTTTTCATGGATGCCTGGATGTTAAACTCAATTGTTACACCTGGTAGAGCAGAACGCTGATCATTTTATTAAACATGAAAGACTTTAGACAGTTTTTCAACTCTCAGTAATGCCATAGTGATCGCTTGATACATGGACCTGCAGCGGAGTTTAGGCCCAGACACGGCTAGTGACGTCAGACTTAACGACTGGATAGAAGCAGACGTTTTGGCAATTATGCTGGTTTAGAGCACCCAGGAGTGTGTTATGCAACAATCAACAATCTTCCCAGGAGACGTCTGAGCAAAGTTACTCGAAGGTCAGACAAGACAAGATCTACATTTACTGGCCTAAGTTAAATTTAAAGTTCACGACAGTACAGTTTGTAAGGGTTGCTAGGGGAAGGCCTCTCCTCCCTGAAAACGAACATGGCAGGGCTTAAGGTTTGTTGCTGGAGCAACGTTCTTTGGACAGATCAGACCAAAGTGGACATGTTTGGCCATAGTGCACGGCACCATATTTGGAGAGAATCAAACACAGTATATCAGTACAAACACCCCATGCCACCTGCCAAGCACATTTGTGAAGGTTTGATGTTTTGGGACTTTTTTTTACAGCAATATGACCTGAATTCATTTTTTAAAATGTATTTATTTTTAGTTTCCTGTCGCTTCATTGCTTCAAACGCTCCAGACTGCTTCTTCCTTTGCCCTACTGTCCTCAAATTCAATTCAATTCAATTCAATTTTAATTATATAGCGCCAAATCACAACAAAAGTCGCCTGAAGGCGCTTCATAAAGACTCCTTATTGTTTGCACAAAGTCACTGACAACTTATATGGACATATCTTAAGCTTCTCGGTGCTTCTCCTGCTCTGTAGATTCCCGACTTTGTGTTCCTGCCTTTGATTACAGTATAGTACAGTATAACTTGCATTCAGCTTTTGAGCTAATTGAGAAACTTTCTGCATAAAATGAGTTGAAATAAGCTGAAACCCCAACTGTTTGATTAACTGATACAACTCCCCCCTCGTTTGACAGTGTCTGAGTTTATGCACCGTGGTGGCATAACAAATTCCTCCATGTTTTGTCGGTTAGCGTGGGGACCTTCAGAACAGTGACCCCAGACTCACCTCTGTGCGCAGCGCTGGGCCAAAGGGAACACGCTCTCCCCAATAATGAGATCATTACCAACAGTTAATTAAAAGCGATGCGTCTTCTAAAGCTTTGCCCCATATCGCATTGTGTCCAAACAATTACGTCCCTTGTGGACAACCAAGGATGAAAGGGTGAGCCAAATGGAGGAGAACGCCCATTGTCCTTCTCCTGAGAAACTGTCTTCTCTCGCTTTTTGCTTTTCAATGAATTCTTTGTGTCCGGCCGAGTCCTCTCGAGTTCAGAGGGACAAGGCTGTGCACTCTGAGCTAAGTCTGGTAGGAGCATGTGCACGGACGGAGGCCTGGTGAGTCCGATGAAGCTGAGTGAATGTAGAGGGGCTGCCACAAACTCCTGGACGCGAAAATTTAGCTTTTATTATTCAGTCACACTGAAACACTCACGAAAATATCCATGCCCAAAATGCTGACTTCAAGTAATTTGATTACATGTAAATTTTCCATGTAATTTGTTACATAAGCATAATGTAAAACCTTAAATTTTAATGGCATCTGTTTTATTTACTTGATTTGTATACATTCAGATGATACTAAGCATATTTTCCTAATGATGAGTTGTTGAAATAAGTAAATTTAGATTTTATATTTTTATGTCAGTTGCATTTCCCTCTGAATGAAAAGCTGACTGCACACAAAAATAAATAAACAGTTTAAAAGACATTTGAAAACTGCAAAAGGGATGAAATCAGTTTGATCTCAAAAATACAATTATCCAAAATTTTAAATTCAAAGAAAAGGCCCTCGATTAATATCTGTAGAGTGACTCTCCACAGCATTATTGACTTTTTTAAACACTGCCCAGCTTTTGATCCCACTGAAAAATACATCATTTCTGTGTAAAGATATCTGACTCCCTTGTAGAAAAAAATAACATCCAACCAACAGCCATATTCCCCCGTCTCTCTATCTGGCTGCAAGATAATGCTGGAGGACACATGTTCCATACTCAGAGACTCTCATTCTCTTATCTGCTGGAAGCTTGCTGTTATTCACTGAGAAAACCTTGGGAGAAGAACAGAAGTATTTCGAGGCTATCTCTTGGTCCGGTGCCACTTCCACTATCACTGAGAATATGTCTGAGTAACCTTGAGACAACCCTGGAAGGCCACCATCTGTCCTGAGAAAAGAAAACTAGAAGAAAAAACATAAAGTGAAATGTTATTGGACAACTGCTACAGTGCAGGAGCTCTTGATCAAAGGCTGCACTGTGCAAGTACGTTTGGAGAGGCCCAGGCTTTGGGGCTTTATTTACACAAGGCTTAGATTAGAAGCTGAACTATGTTAAAACTCAAATCACATAAATATGACTGCTTTGTGTTTTTGAGTCACTGCACATAAGTCTACTGTCAGGATATGGAGAGGAGAGTGATATGATAGTGTCCAAACTCTGCAGAAGTGTGCTGACTCTTAGCTAAAGTCAGGAAAGTCAGAATTCACGTTTGAAGGATGTTGAAAGGTGAACTGAAAGTGAGCTCTAAGAGGTTCAATGCAATGTGTGGAAAACTATGGATCTCTCCTAAATGATGCTTAACCTCTGTGGAAATCTTCTGTCAGCTGCAGGTTGTTTGTCATTCCTTACATTTTAGCCTGTTATACAACATTGAAGCTCACCATAGCATCTTCAATGGCCCTGAAGGTGTCTAAGTAGGACTGCCTCTTCTGTTCAAACAGTGCAATACTGCAACATGGGAACTTTGTCAGCTGTATAATGCAGAAAATGCTGATGTTTAAAAAGCATAGGGTGCAATTCAATATGGTCACGATAGTACAAAACATAGACAAAGCTCCCAGTTCATAAAAATAATCCCAATACGGAAGCGCGTTAACTCTGCACCAGTTTATGAGCTCAGTCACCCGTATTAGGCTCATACTGAATAATAAATGAAGTGTATCTTGGCCCTGCTATGTTTTGAAAAAGGAGGCTTATTGGGTAAAAACTTGTGATTGACAAGAGGTTAGCCATTGAGGAAGCAATTTCACAGTAAGCCTTGCTCCTCTTTGTCAGAGCTGGCCCACTGTCCCTTTGACAATAAACTATGAATGTGAGTTTTGTGAAAATTGCATTTTTTTTAAAAAATGTATCTGTGTTGGAAGGAATTTGTTACATAATCCAACTGTAAAAATGTGTAGCCAATTTAAAAACGAACAGGTAACAGGTAAAAGGCAACATCTTTTACCTGTTTCCCTAGCAGGACATGTTTTAAATTCAGTAGGCATGATGCCAAACTGCTTAAAATCATCATATTCAATCCTCTTTAAATCTTTCCAGTCCCTCACGCCACACTTGTTACATTTGTCCAGGAACTTGACCATATAAGGCTTGGACTAGAGGAAGGTGTATAGACTTCTTAAATCTCCGTGCCTATTACAAAACAACAAAGATACCTACAGAGCCACTGGAAGGCACAAGTATTTCATGTTGTTTCAGCTATAGCACTTCCTGTTACACACAGTACAAAACATTCAAACAGTGGCTAATATCAAAGGCATCTTATTTCCTTCTCTAGTTCTTTTTTTTTTTTTAACCAGATGGGTTCATGCGAACAAGTGCTCCAAAACATCTGTTTGTAATACTGTTAATTCTGGGCATTGGGCAATGATGGACAGAATATGGAAAATGCTATCTGATTTGCACACAACAAAGGAATAAATCAAAAACGCTTTTGTTGAAATTTAACCCCCCGCGCCAAACGTTTACCATCACTACGACACGGCTGGCATTACTACTCGTGATGTTAGCTGTGCTAGAAGCCATAATGTTTCCGTTTTGTTTTTTTCATGGTTCTCTTTCTTCAGCGGTGTTCTGGCTCTCGGATGAAATCGAAACCTCCCTTTTCAAAGAGGCCACAGAGATTTACTCTCCAATTAAGCTGTTCCTTTTTGTTATTATTATTATTTTGTTTTAGCAGAGGACACATCCGTTTTCCATTACCTTCCTCCACAACATCCCTAATTGGACAAAGGACAGCGTGCCCGCAAGTCAGGAATATGATGTCACATGGCCTCATAACATCATAAACATGACAAGATGGCGTCCCTGGCAAACACATGTCTGTAAAGGACTCCTTCATTTGTTCTGTTTCTGGCCCGTTTTCACCACTCTAATCATTTGAAGACATTAGAGTTCAGCCATGTAAACAGACAGTGAGGTGTTTTGTAAATGTTATGCTCTCTGTGACACACCTCACACCATGTGTTGTGTTATTGAATCTGAATTAATTACGGTAAGAGCCCATCAAGCATAAATGCCCTTTGTTGTAGTGACAGAGTGGTTTGTTTTCATTTGGAAGGTGAATTATCCCCCCCAGTAAGAAATGTTCAATATTGGTTACAGTGCAGAGCACTTTGAAGTTAAACTATAACCCTGTTCTCAGTATCAGGGAGTCCGCCTGTCTGTCTGCTAGTGGGAAAAGTGATAAATAGAGACAGACGGCAGGATTGCTGACTGCAGCAGGAGAAAATGGGTCTGAGTAGAAAGAAGACCTGCTGAGCTGTGTACAGCAGGAGCAGGGTTAATAGGTGAGCGCACAGCTCGCTTTTACCTCTGGCCCAGAAGGCCGTTAATGTGCATTCACTCTAGAACATGGCTGACAGTATGACGATACTGACGGCTAAGATAATCCCTCATGTGTGTGATTGATCTGAAGAGGCACAGCAGACGGCTCCAGCTGGAGATCAAAGGAAAGCCTCTCCTGTGCAGAAAAGGGGGGGGGGGGGGGGGGGGGGCTTTGAGGTGCGTCCCGCCCCCATCCACCAGGGCCAGATGTTCTCCGCTCTCCGTGTCCCATCATGCTTGATAATTGCACGGCGCACTGTAGGCTCTGTCCATGCCCCCTTGACATAAAAGTAAAGTGCCCGGTGGGGCGCTGGGCTCAGCTGAGCTTTGGATTTGTCCTTCAGTCCCACAGAGGCCCAGAGTAAAGCGGTGCGACCTTTGGCAGACTGGCAGCTAGTGGGACTGGAAATAAGGGCGGTTTGCGTGTTCTTTTTTTGTGTTCACACTGCATGCAAGCTTTCATTTCCCATGTGTGTCTTTGCATGCTAAAGTCCAGCAAGGTTACGTGCGCTTCCCTTGCTGTTACAGTGTGAGTCACCACCGCCATCACCGTCGGCCCCGGGGGCCTGTTCCATTGGCACCAATCCTCCTCTCTGTGATGCCATCATTATAGGTGTCCCAGAGAGTCGTGGGGGCTGAAATTAGGGCATGCAGGGCCAGATAATGACAAGGCAGACATGCAGCAGACATGACACTAGCTTTTACTGAGGCAAAGTGGCTCCATCTGTCCAGAGTCGACCATTATTTTCCAGCACCCCCGCTATCATCGCTTTTTGGTCAGTGAACCCCGATGAGAGGCTCCTCTTGCTGGGCTGTCTAGGTGAGGCAGGTGCCTCCTCTGTCTGTCCCTCAGGGGCCAGATCGCAGATGATAAGTGTTTAAAAGGGTGCAGGTGGTGCATCAGCTGTGCACACTCAGCTCTTACAATCTTTGTCCATTGCTAGGTTTTCTATCGTCACCAAGCATCGGCTGATCCGGACAGCATCTTCATCCCTTCTGTCTTTGACCTCAGTGCACCTGTGCTACTGCGAATAAGCCCTGGAATAGACATGCACTTGTTTTTATTTGTTCATTCATAAAAGCTCTGGCTTATCTCAGGTGGGGTGGGGGGTAGGGAGTTGGAACAGTAAGACTATTGAAAATGTTTCAGTGAATGAATCCAGATGTGATTTGCAGCTGTTTTTAAGCGATTTAATCCTATATTGTAATGCTTAAAATTATTCATAGGCTATATTTCTGACATGTAGCCTGCTAAATGTTGAAATGATACACAATCGTGGACACACTGAACACTTAACATAGCGTAACTCCCACAGCCATGTGCTCACCTAAGACCCATACCCATTACTCAAATGTCGATAAATTCCACCTACAGCAAAGGCAGGATGTGTTTACCTAACATACAGTGCCGTGTTTTGATTTCTCCCATATTGCTCCGCATTGTTTCCAAACTCCAGTTTCCCCTAGGTCATGTACCTTGTTAAATCACTAACAGAGGCTATAAACACAGCCTATCTCCTACTCAGAGAGAGAGGGAGGGAGGGGGAAGTCAATGCAAGCTAGCTAAACTGTTTTGTGCCAGCTCTTGGCACATTCCTCCTTTCCAAGTCATGAATGAACACTAATATAATATAAAAACTGTGTATTGCCCCTCCCATTGCTCCAACCTACCTGCAGGGTTGGCTCTGGAGCCTGCTTGACACGCGGCGGAGGTGTGAGGGAGCTAAGCAGGAGGCGGCAGCTGGAGAGGGACCGTAAAGCTCCCGTCTCCTCAGAGATCCCTCTGAACCTTTGATGGCGCTTCAATGTTAATGCTCTGAGCACAGCCTGCAGATGCTGTAAAAGGGAGTCATTGTACAGGGTTGCTCTGGCCCGTGCGTGGTGTAATGCAGAAAGGAGGTATACGATCGGCAGCGTGTCCCTGTGGTTAACATGCAAGATTAAATGATATACTGTCATAAAACACTGGTCAGGAAATTCTAAACATATTACGTATACTGTGGGGAGGGCAAATATTAGAAACATGAGGCAAGAGTATGGATGGAGACATTGTGCATTTTATGTGCAAGCTACAGTCAGCACATTATGGAAATACAGTTTTATTTGTTGGTCCCATGTCTGAATGAGCTGCTTCTCAGTACAACTCATTCACTGACTTGACTGTAATGCTTTCAATACTGAAGCTAATACCTTCCATAGACTGTATATAAAAGATGGAAACCACCCATTTGTGTTTGAAGGACTGTCACGAGGCTTCAATATCAGCACCAGCATCAGAATTTATTTATTTTTTAAGTCAAAAGTAACCATACCGTGATCAGCCTATGTAGACTGTCTATTTTTGATGTTGTTTTTTAACGGTAGTCATAAAAAACCCAGAGGTTTCTATACTAGAAAGTAAAAAACATAAAGTTTTCTGATTTATAGCACAGTGTTTTACAATTTGACCTAGACTGTGAACACTGACACTTTTTGGGTGAACAGCATAAATCAGGCTTTCTTCAGATGTCATTTTTTGGGGGAAAAACAGCGGCCAACAACACTGTACACAGCGGTAGGCTGGTGCATAATAAGCAAGCAAATAAGGCAGAAAATTGAGATTTTTGATGGGAAACTAGTCTCAAAGCACTCTGAGAGATAGAGCTATGATTTTATAGTGGTGGAAGCAAGCCAGCAAAAGTAAGAGGTAGGGATGCACCGATACCGATACTGGTATCGGGTATCGGGGCCGATACTGTAAAATGTGTGTGTACTCATACTCGTAAAAGTCAACCGATACCATGAACCGATACAAACTTATTTCATTAATCAGAGGGTGGCTTGTCATTTCTGTTGTAGTTTTTTAGATTGGCCACTAGGGAGCCAATTATTATTTGTTTACAATATGGACTCTCTGCAATAATTTAAAAGTTTATTTTATTCGCAAACCTAATTTGTATTTATTTTATTCCAAACAGAAGTGTTTATTTATTATTCTGAAAGCTCGAGACAGTGCCAATAGTTCAGTGATATTTTGTAAAATTACAATGTGGAGACTCTGCAATAATTTAACAGAAGTGCTTATTTTTCACTTGAAATTTTTTTGTGGTCATTTTTATTAAGATTTTATTTTTTATCGACAGGGAATATAATAAAACCTGTCTTCCAATTAATTGTATTAGTGTGTGTGTGTGTGGTAGAAGTATCGTTTTTTGTACTCTGTATCGGCAAGTACTCAGATCCAAGTATCGGTATCGTATCGGTTTGAAAAAATTGGTATCGTTGCATCCCTAGTAAGAGGGAAGTCATTACGATGTTTTCAAACGTGAAGCGTAGTGTAGTGGTCTTCTTTTGCTGATGGTTCATCGAATTTTGGTTATAGAGTAACAAAATCTGGAGTTTCGGAATCTGTGAGCTGTTGGCTTTTTGTGGGAATCCGCGGTTTGTGTTCTGTCTCTCTTCCACAGCATGTCTTTTGTCCTGTCTTCCTTCTTTCACCCCAACCGGTCGTGGCAGATAGCCCTGAGCCTGGTTCTGCCAGAGGTTTCTTCCTGTTAAAAGGGAGTTTTTCCTTCCCACTGTCACCAAAGGGCTTGCTCATTTGATTGTTGGATTTTTTTCTGTGTGTATTATTGTAGGGTCTACCTTACAATATAAAGCGCCTTGAGGTGACTGTTGTTGTGATTTGGTGCTGTATAAATAAAATTGAACTGAATTGAATTTTTAAAGGGTAATCTTTGTTTAAAGATATATTACATTGTAACATTTATCTATTTTCTATGGGTTTCCACATTTTTAATACTCCTTTAATTATTGCTTTTGTTACCAGTAATCTTCTCACATACCCCTTTGGCGACTGAAAAAAAATCACCCGTGGTTTGGAATATAAAACATATATAAAACAGATTCCATATCCATATAATTGTTTGTATGAAGCCGCCTTCTTTTTGATCCAGAAAAACACATGCTGTCCCAGCTGCTCTGTGCTTTTGGGATTTCACACACCGCGGCGTCTACCGTTTGGCTGTCATATGTAAGGGGTGGCTTGCGGAGCTTGTGGTGCGACTGTGTTTTTGAAGCGAGGGGAGTGAAAGGATCTGCGCTCTGATCTCACCATAATCACATTAGTTGCGTTTGAACTCTGTTTTCCTTCCCCTTCGGAGGGATTTTCTCCTCAAAATAAACTTTCATGATATGTATTTATTGAAGATCACAAACTGATGGACAGCACATAGAAAACAAGGAAGGTTTGTTTCATGTCACCCACCCACCACCACCACCTTTGTCTTTCCGACATCTTTCATGTTAGTTTTTACTCTTGCCTTGATTTTTGATTGCTTTTCTGTTTCCTCTCCTTCTCTCCGCCTTTTTCTGCTGCTGGTTATCAGGTCAAAGTGTAGTGAAGGACACTGTAAGACCCTGACTTTTGCTTCAAACCTTACTTTATAATTCGTTATGTCCTCTCTGCATGCTTACAGTTGCATTGCAAACTTATGATCAATGCAACTAATGTATCATGACTTTCTGTCTTATGTAGCATAAAGGGACCAAACATTATGGATAATTTAAAATCACTCACTGTTGGATAGACACTAACTGCATGGCAGCATCGCACTTCTTACTTACAACACCCAGTGCATGATGGGAACCCTGGTGGTAAAATCTAAAAATAAATTTATACCTAAAACTTGGACACAGCAAAGACACTAGACATTGGTAATGACTCTACCATGAGTCTGTGAAGTGACTGAACATGAAGCAAAAACAGCTGAAGAATCAAAGGGGTTAATAGTTTCACAAGCTGGGCACTATAGTTGGAACAGTTTGTGGCCGACACTCACTGAGCTGTCACAGCTTTGAGAATTCATTGTTAAAGTCTTAAAAGTCACAAAGTAGAGCTTTTTTCTTTCTTTTAAACATGTTTAGAAGTTCAAGGCTGATTGACAGAAGCTTGGAAAAGTGAGCGTAAGAGCTGGAACCCACATTTTTCCCCCATAACGCTTTTTTTTTTCTATAAGCAGCTCGAAATAGTGCAAGATAAAATATCAAAAGGCCACTAAGCGAAGGAGGACCGTGGATCTTCACTGTTATAATTTAGCCTTCGGTACAAGCCCAAATGGGTCTTCGCTCCCACTTTATTTAAGAAAGAGAGAAGGGAAAAAACTAAAGGAGTCAGAGAGCCAAACCATCCCTGAATGATTTAGAAGCCTCTCTGCTTGGTGTGGCCATAATTATGGCTGTGCGAGATTGAAGGGTAGGAGGAAATGCTGGAGCCCAAGCCAAGATTATAGTCTGCTTGGTAAAGAGAGACTGAAAGAAGGTCAGAGTGAGCAGAATAGGGTTAAGAGATCCTGGGGGGACAACAATGGATTAAAATAAGAAATGATGAGAGAGAAAAAACTACAGTAAAAGTCCCAACATGGTCGTATGTTGGTTTTCCATCGGTACTACGTGCAAAGGATTTTTTAGGAATGTTTAGAATACTAATCTTTAAGGAGGGGTGTCTAAAAATGTTTGTAAGATTAGAACTTTCATGCCTGTTTTTTGGATAAGTGATATTCCATCATAAACGGATAAACATTATTTATACTGTGTCCAAGCTGGGTCAACTTTACTGTCATTCCGGAGCCCAAGTGGTACAGGAAGCCAAAAGAACAATAAAGTGCCTTGGGGGCTTGTTTCTAAACAAACAGGACTACAATGAGATGAAACTAAACACGGAGGCAGGATGGTGGTATGTCGAAAGCCCACTTTCTGCTCCAAGGTGGGAATTTATAGTCAATTTTACAGTAGATTATATACTGCTCATCTGCATCCATTGAAGAATGTGCACCGTCACTTGGGCAGTGTCAAAAATATGTAGATATAGTTAACTGTTATTGGTCTTTCACTTTAGCCTTTGTTGCAGAGAAGACAGAAGTCACGAAAGACTTCAGTTCGTTTCAGTTTTATTTATATGGTTCCAATTACAACAACAATCCCCTCAGTGCTCCGTAATGGATCATAAAGACTGCAGTACTGGAGAGAAAACCTCAATGACCAGATCACCCCCTGTGAGCAATGACTTGGTGACAGTGAAGAAACCTTCTGCAGAACCAGGCTCATGGTCGGGCAGCCATCTGCTGTGACCGGTTGGGGTTCTCACAGCAGACCACAAACAAAGAACTTGATTGTGTGAACTTATACACATAACCACAGAGTCATGTAATTAAATAATGATGAAACGTTTTCTTTTCTTTAATGAAACTAATATGCACAATACCTCTTTCTCACACAGGTGATCCAGCTTCTATGTAGTGCTTTTTGGCCAGCTGTTTAACTTCAATATGAAATAAACTGAACAAAATTTAAATGTCAATTTAAAAGGCATGTTATTCATCCCAAACCCACATCTGTAAATCTCCATGCAGAGAAGGAGGCAGCTCAAAAGGGATTGAGACTTAACAAATACGCGAAAATGCCTCTGTTCTGTAACATGTTCTACGGTATCTTGGATAGCAAATTCTAATGTATGAAAGGTTAAAGTGAATAATTCAGACTAATTGCTATTTGTGCTGCAGAATGTTTCACGATGTGTTTATTAGCGTCTTGGCTGTAAGTGTGAAATCCCTCTGGTATCTTGCTTGCAGGTAAACATGTCTTTTATTCATTGCCCCATTGCATCTCATCATTCGTGGGGATGATGAGTGGGACCACCCCTTCCAAGGCATCAAGCAGCTTTCTGCTGTCACTAACGGTCAGCTGAGCCACAACACGTGCTGTTTGCTGTGCACGAAGTTTGGAGGGGTCGTTTATTATAGCATTTATTCCCACCTGGGATAAAGAAATAATTTGGTCCAAAAAAGGGAGTGATTTCAGTGGCTTCAGTTCATGCCCCTAGCTCGAGTGCACTTGGGTTATGCAGCAGGACACGCACCTCTGAACTGTTGGGAAAACAAGCAAATTGGGAGCGGGGGGTAAATACTTTCACTATATTCACCTTGTTGAAGGTGTGTTGCAACATATTGTAAAATTTAAAATCTCTCCCTTCTTGCTGCATTACTGAGTGGGGATCTATCATGGTTTTACCACACACATCCTCCAGAATGAGGGGCACAAAAAACTGGACCCTTTTTTGGTCAGAAATAGAGCAGCACGTGAAGCTGTGGCATGAGAATGGCTTCCCACACAAATGTCTTTTCCATCTCGAATTGAAATGAAATGGTATATTGTGCCAAGCCAGAGTTTTTAGGGAAAGTTGGATGGAAGTTATCCTTGTGAGTGCGCTCTGTTTTTCTATCTGCGCATTCCTGATCTAAAATTGTGCTCTGTTACTCACGGCTATGTTACATCAATTAGAAAGAAATATGTTGAATGAATGAATGCAAGAGAAAAATGTGGGCACAGATTAGCTATAAATACATCCAAAATACAACCTACACACACATACAAGCACACACACCCATGCTGATTAAAACCAGTTCTCTTCAGGGTCATATAGTGATTGGTTGGTTGGAGAGCATGTCGTTTTGGTCAAAGGAGGGAGGGCCACATTCTGATATGGCCTCCTAATGAGCGCAGCTCCACACAGGGAATGGATACAGGCACTCGCACATCCCACGCCCCCCTTTCAGGAGAGCCAACATAATTTATGAAACCCTAGAACCTCGTTTCCCTGACTTACTAGAGTTTCCTGTAAAAGGGAGAAAAATGGGAGATTGTCAGTGACTTTGATGGAATCCAGGGAGGCCACTTGACTCTGAGGGGTCTGGCGTTGTTTAGGCTTGGTCCTGCTGGAAGACAGTGACTAATTGATCTTATTGAGTGGTCAAATGCTGCAGAAAGATTCCAGGGAGGGCATGTAGCAGCAAGCTGAGGGGACCTGAAACCTTGACAAATGTTAGAGAAGCTTCAAGAAGATGATCCTCAGATAAGCTGTGCCAGCGACAGCTGTTTAGTGAAAGCGCCATTGGGATGCTGGCTGACACACAAATGAATATAAATGTGTTATCTTCACTTAGTAAGAGTTTCTTTTTCATTTTTTGGCCATTTGTTTGAAACTGACAACCCCTACGTGTACAAAGTAATGACTTTCTTCACTTTTATTTCAAATTGTATGATATTCTGTTTGATCTGTTTTATAAATCATTTCATATTCATATTTCACTGATTATCTTATATACAACCATCCACAATGCAGTCGTAGTGACCATGGCCAGTTGCTTTTGGCTGGTTGGTTTAAATGCCATGCTGAGATCAGTCAAACAAGTTTGCATGTTTCAGACTGCTGGAAAAACACCAAGTAAGAGTGGACATATATCTGGAAAAAGGCCCAATGGGAAATATCCTAAATGCTTATTTCACTCATTTTAAATTTTGGAATATTGTCATACTATATTCTGAACAATAGGGAAACATCACTCTGCATGTATGGCCATTTGGTAGGAATAAAGTAAAACTGGTGAAAAAGATGATGATTCTGTTGTCTTGTGATATTTTCAAAAGTCGTAAAGTTTCAGCATGATCTTTGACTTAACTTATGGGTTACACACACACACACACACACGCATACAAACAGACACACACACACACACACACACACACACACACACATACAAACAGACACACACACACATTGCATCACCCAGCAAAAGAAGCCGTTAGGCTTCTGGATGACACCTTATCAGAGTGACAGTTTGACGCCTGTTTGTCTATGGGAGCACTGCCTGCATTGTTTTCTCCAAATCGGCGTCTCTTTCAACACAATGGTGGCTAACATTTCGTCCATGCCAGTCCAACTCCCACTCTGCTCGGCTCCTTGAGCCTCTCATTTGGTTGGTTACCGGTGGTTTCTGTGGTGAGGTGACTCAGTCAATACCTTCATGATAAAATTACACAGAAATGAGACTGCGTCATGTAGAACTGATGTGTCAGCATGTCAGTACACCAGGTACAACAGTAGTTGATTAAATCAAGTGTAAATCATATGATGCAAAAGGGAGCCCACCAAAAGGCTGCAAACCACCCAAGCTGATTTAAAACAAAAGAAAAAGAAAATCTAAATCTGAAGACAGGATGTAGTGCATAACATTAATTTTAATATCTTAAATTTATTCTAGTGTTTTTTAGATATATATTTTTTCTGACATGCTAATTAGCTTGGCTTTTTTTTCTTTCTTTTGCAGATATTTTTTTTTCTCGTGATTTTTTTCACCTATTTTTCATCAGTTGAAAAAAAAGCAATCCTTATATGAAAACCAGTTTGTGTACTTCTGATTTGACCAACTGACCAATATTCGATGAGGAGTGAGACTGTAGAAGTTTAAAATCTTTATTAGAAACTCTGAAAACGAATAAGGATTTAATCAGCTGTAATAGCAGGGAATGAAAAGTTTAAGCACAATTATTAACACCAATAATGCAATAATTGTGCAACTGATAAAAATATATTAAATGCAGTTTTTCCTAGGCCGAAGTGTTTTGTAATTATTTATACTTAATGTAGGTCAACATGGGAGACTATAAAAATATAAAAGAGTAAATTAATTGACTTAATTTTAAATTGTGGAGCTCTTTTCAGCTACTCAAGGTATTTTGATAAGTCCAGATATCATTTTCTTCAGGGTCCAAATAAAGAACAAGGCTAAGCTAATTACTTTATTTTTAATCTGTTGTTTTATTTTTGTTCTGCTGGTCACAGCTTAGCTGCAGCCTGTGCTAACACATCAGGTAGCTTCTCAGCATTATTAGCATGAGCCTTAGACAGCTGTCTAAACAAAACAACTAATACACTACAATTCAAATTAGTTTTGACATCTTTACGTGTTTATTAGGAGTACTGTCACGGTTAGCAGAAGCAATGAGTTTTCACTTTGTTAGACAGCAGTGCAGTATGTTTCTTTTATGGTTTTATGGTCTTTTTGAGGGTTTAGCAAACACATCTGTAACCAGCTGATAACTCCTACTATACAGCAAGATGGCCACCCAGTACAGCAAATTTACAGCACAGTTACTATACCTAATGCCCATCATCTTCAACATAACTGGTGATCACTTTCTGATTTTTAAAAATGTTTTTTAACATCAGTTAATTAGTTAGTTATCGACTAGCTAAATAATTAATTTCATGGATGACGTGGCGAACGATAAAAGCTGACTGAATCTCAAATATCACTATTCTTATTTCTCTGAAGACTAAGAGAAGTAAGAACTACAAACTTTACAGACTATTTTACATTATGTAGGTTTGGGTTTATACATTTGTATGTGAGCCTGCATCACAGTAATGAGATTAGAGACTGGCTGAAACACGCACACACACACAAACACACAAATCCTGCTGACCACAATAACACCCTCCCGAGTGACTGCGACTGAAGCGTGGCATTTTTCGAGGGAGGTCAAGCTGATTTAACAGCAGCAACAAACAAACACGGCTTGCAAAGCCTCCTCCTCCTCTTGCTACTGCACTTCGCCACGCCTGCATTGTGCCATTGAATGGCCGCTGTGGATAATAAACTGTTCAGGTTACTGGAGAAGAAAAGCTCTTAAGTCAAGAGAAAGGCCAACAAAGGGAGTTGTTGTCAAAAGGCCTTCGGCTGTGGAGCTGCTGCCACTCCGCTCAGCGCTTTACATCAGAACTGGCAGCGAGTGACTCACTGTGGACACACACATATGTGGCTTTGGTAACACATTTGTGTATAAATGCACAGCCTGTTTAAGAATAGAGATAAACTAACACACCCCCACAGAGATGCTTCCTTTCACACACCCTCACACCTACATACGTTAGAGGAATCAGTTAAATGGGGTGAGCAGGTTCCAAAACAAAGCTTCAGTCAGACACAAGTATGCAGCCGACCGTGCCATCAGCTACCGCTGACAGGCCTGGCCAGTAGCAACAGAGAGAGAGTTTGATAAGAGGAATGAGAGAATATCACTAAGCAGAAGGAAGGCAGGGAGAATTAAAGAGAGATGAAGGGTGAATGGGTCCAGGGTGAGAGATACTGAGATGGTGGAATTAGTAGATAGTGAAAAGCCAGAGAGCCCCTGCAGGTTGTTCCGTGGGTTTTTTGTCAGCCATTATGGCCCATTAGTGCTGTGTGTGGCTCTAGTTTCTGGCTGAGATTAAAGTCTTAGCTCAGGGATACCTGAGAGACGGCTATAGGCACTCCCATGACAGAGAAGCCATCACAGCACAGATGGGAATGAGCCCGAGGGGTGGTTAGAAACTGAATGAAGGGGTGTGTCCCGCCAACACGACCATCTTAAAAATTAGCTTTTGCACTTTTGAAGTTATTAAGGTATTCCCCTGCTCTCAACCGACAACTCACACGATCCACGGCATTGCCAGGGAAAACAAAACAAAAGAAAACAAAACTTATAACTGCTGCAGTTAACAGATTAAAAGGTTTAAAAGAGAATTCACCATTGAGCACAGAGCGACACAAAAGCACGTTTTATTTATAGCAATGTGATTTTAAGTATATATCATTTACAGACAGGCTGAGAGTGCTGATGTGGGATTTTTATACAGACTTGTATTTATGCCTGTAGAGAAAAAAAGAAAAAGGAAAAGAAAAACCCCTTGCATAAGCCCTCAATATAAAATATGAAGAAATGATCCAAAACGTTTACACACTCACAGAAAACTCTATCATAAATTTAAAGTTGCACATTTTTATGGACATCTTTATAGTACAGCTGAGCAAATGCATGGCCAAAAATAACCCAGGAAATCCAGTTACTTAAGTTACCACATTGCATATAAATATGTATCATGTATCACATCATGAATGTCATGAATTTGTTTACCCAGTGTTGGTACATTTGAATGTGTGGCTTCTGTTTTTTATTTTGTAAAATTATGCACTTTGGAGCAGGTCACTGTCACTGCCTACTGACCAATCAGCTGCTTGTCACCTGATGACCCGTCTGACCTCAGTGCACAGATGATAAGGTGTTTTCACATTTACTCTGGTTTGAATCAGTTGATGAGTTTTTAAACTAAAGGTTTGTTTCCTTTTCACACAGAGAAAAACAACTCCAAGCCTTACCCTAACGCTGCTGCATCCCAGAATGCAAAGCATACGTGGCTTTGAGAAGGTGTTTAGCTCAGACTTCCAGTGTACACCTGGTAGTTGGGTCAGCCCATGATCACATCATAAACAAAGGCTCTGGAGTTCGTTTGTAACTGAACCAATGAGAGGTAGTTTTGGTGTGCATCCTAGTGCGATTACCAGGAACACAAACAAACCACAGAATGGGAGGAGAATCTGACTTTGAGTTAAACTGACAAAACAGATTAGGTGAGAGAAGATCTAAAGTATTTTAGTACCATACTATACAAACTGTCACCACACCAATGGCTGAATCGATGTGTGTGGGATTGGATACAGGCCCTGTAAGAATGAATTGGATTGCTGCCTAGGAAAAGCGGAGAGTGACGAGTAGCTGACCGAGTAGAGAGTCCAGATGATGATCAGAAGTAACTTAATCTGGCAGGTTCCAGGCCTGCCAGATTAAGGAAGAAGGGCTGACAGATGTCAGAGGAACTGTTTCTTTGGTTAAAAACACTCTGACTAATAATCCAAGTGCAAGCTGGCATATGTGGGTGGTGTGAGTTTGTGTGGGCAGGCTCTTTGCATGCAGTAGTGTTTATTTGTAAGGAGAACTCGATCTGATTTTGTTACGTTGCGCTCTGTACTTGAACCCGTCTGCATGTGGTTCTTGTGTATAAGTGAATATGTACATGCGTGCATATGCATATAAACAAAAGGCTGAGCGCAAAAGGGAAAATGGTGTGTGTACACATGTGCATGTGAATGCATGAGTGTGTAAACAGTTGGTCCGTATGCTGAGGTAGTCCAGATGGTCCTGTTAGTGGTCATTAGATATGGCTGAGCAGCAGATGTAGACAAATGACAGTGGCGCGCCCTCTCTGTGTCTCAGACCTGGTTAAATGAGTGCGAGTGAGAGGGCGAGATGGCAAAGGCAGATAGGCTGGTGACTGATATATAAACATGCATGTAAAGCCTACTCACACACACACGCACGCAAAGAGTCTCTTGCACACAACTCATGTAATGCTTTCTGTTCACGCCTGACAGGAAAGAGGTGGAACCTGAGAAGTGGCACAGACATATACTCCACGCATGTGCAAAAGTATAAATACACAAGTTCAGTTGCACAAAAGATGTGCACTTTGTCATTCTTTCCTTACACACAAACACACACACACACACAAAGAAAGCCTTCATCTGTGCTAAACCTACAGTAAGACAGTAGCGTGGTGTGGTGCAGAGGTGTAATTAGACTGTCTGCCTGCACAGAGACTTCTGTTAGACTACAAACACTCATCTGGAGACCTCCCCTCTCACTCCATCATTATGTCTGTATGCGTGCAAGAGTACACAGCGCTGACATTTTGTGTTTACACACATCGTTCAGGCTGAAAAACTTCTTTGCCTCAGATTTTTTTAGAGGGAGAAGCAGGAAATCAGCCATCACTTATAATTAGCCAAGTTTAAAAATGAGAAGTTTGATCTTTTTAAAGATAGCGTCCTTCTCCTGTCCACTCCTGTCACTTTATTATTTTTTTATCCACGCTACCCACGCACGCAAACTCCCCCCCACACACGGCCATTCCCCAAACACCCAATCCACCATCCCTCGTGGCTGCAGGGGGAGCCGGGCTCGTCACTGGCAGCTCCTTTGTCTTGTGTGACCAGATGAAAGCCAACTCTCTCTGGCTCCCCCACATCCTGCTCCTGCTCCTGCACAGTAATCTTTCATAATCCCACTCCTGCAATTTTCACCCTGCAGCTCTCCAACCCCTCTTTCCTTTTGCTTCTGATCCTCCTTTTTTTCCCTCTCATTCCCTCTCTTACTGTCTCTGCCATTCATCCTGGGCATGCACGCAACTTTTAAGAATATCGTCTCACAACATGAGAACATGAGAAAATACGAGTTGATATTGAACAATAAAACAGTTCTGAATTTCAGCTAAATTTTTTAGAAGCCAAACCCAGGGTAAGTTTTAAAAATGGGCTGTTCACGACTAACGCTACACTAATGCTAAAGTTTTGAGGTGGGGTCTCCATGGATCGGACTTGTTGTCCAGCACATCCCACAGATGTGCCCGCATAATTTGGGGGCCAAGGCAACACCTCAAACTCACTGTTGTGCTCCTCAAACCATTCCTGAACCCTTTTTGCTTTGTGGCAGGGTGCATTATCCTGCTGAAAGAGGCCACAGCCATTAGGGAACACTGTTTCAATGAAAGGGTGTGCATGGTCTGCAGCAATGCTTAGGTAGATGGTACATGTCAAAGTAACATCCACAAGGATGGCAGGACCCAACATTTCCCTGCAGAACATTTCACAAACATCACACTGCCTTCACTGGCTTTCTTCCCTATAAATGTGTCCTGGTGACAGGTGTTCCCCAGGTAAGCCACAAACGGGCACCCAGCCCTCCATGTGATGTAAAAGAAAATATGATGCAACAGACCAGAACACATTCTGGCATTGCTCTGTGGTCCAGTTCTGACGCTCACATGCTCATTGTTAGTGCATTTGATGGTGGACAGGGGCACTCTGACAGCATGGGCACCCTGACTGGTCTGCAGCTGTGCAGCCCCATACACAACAAAGTGATGCACTGTTAATTCTGACACCTTTCTATCAGAATGAGTATTAACTTTTTTGGCAATTTAAGCAGGTCGTCTGTTGGATCAAAACACACGAGTCAACCTTCGCTATGCATGTGCACCAGTGAGCCCTGGCTGCCCTTGATGACCTTCCAAGCACAGCAAATGAACCCAGTGTGTTGAGTACAGATAGTAATCATAAAAACTCTTGACTGTCATTCCACAGAAACATGCACCTTCTTAATTTTACGCACTCCCCACACTCCCTCCTTGGTACTGTGCCTCCCTTCCTCTCTCTTTACAGTAGAGGGGCTTTATCTAATCCCCTCAGTCTTATTTGGGGTCCCATGAAATTTGGGAACCATTACTAATGACACAGGTATGAAAATTACCACCATGAACCCGCTGCCATTCTTCTCCACTGGCCTTCCAAGGCAGACTCATCTCTTTTGTCATTCTCAAGCATACATACCTATGTGCGCACACACACACAGACACACACACACACACACACACACACACACACGCACACACAGGTTAATAATTAGGATTTCATGTTACCTCACCAACCCTCACAACATTCTGTCAAGCCAGAAATAGTTTCCGACGGTAACTTAGCGCATGTTTGTGCGGACGACTGTCCTGAAACACAGAGAACATGTTGCTGCTCTGTGTCACTCACGCATGCGAAAACAGAAGCCTCGTGCTTCATTTGCTGTCTGTCAGTGAGTGCTCACTCATACTCCTGTTAATGAAAAACATCCCTCTTTTAACCAGCAGGCCAAAATTGGTTTTTCCACTAAATGAACTTTAGTTTTGGATTGCGTTACATCCATGGTTAGCATGCGGCTTTAATTGGACTCTTTGAGTTGCTTTTTTAAAGCTTATGTAAGGAGAGCTGTGGTAAATTTGTGTTGACATTTTCAAGGAACTCTTAAGGTGGGAAGAGTGCCATAAAGAGGATGGGGAATTATATGTTAAGGAAAATAAACACTTACAAAATCTAGCCATTTTCTTCCGCTTATCCCATTTACAGTCACATGCAGGACTGGAGCCTATCCAGTCCTAACCTTAACCCTATCCAAGCTGTCACAGGGCAACCTGTCCACGTCACAAACACATAGAGTCCCTTCCACATTCGTGCACACAGCCAATTTCAGATTCAGTAATTAACCTGGGTGTCTGCTCATGGAAAAATGAGCAGACACCCAGATCAGTGCTAACCACCATGTCACACATGAAAAAACCACAAACACATCATGAAGCTTGGAAGCCTTATAGGAATTTAAAAATAAAATGAAATACAAATGTTCAAAATTACACCAACAAAAGCCAAACTTCTTCAGATTTCGTCCTAGATACCAAGTTTTACTAAATTCTGGACCCATAATTCAGCCTAATAGTAGACACTTGTTTCCTACTAAAACATGTTTTTCATCCTGCTGGCTTTCTTAAAAAAAATAAAAATGTCGAGCTTCCAAGCACAAGATGGAACAGCCCTGGTGACGTCACTAGGACATCATGAGTAAGTTTTTCCAGAGCCAAAGATGACATTGTACAACTCTTTTCATTCACTGCACAGTGCTTCCCACCACCAATGAAAGTGTTGGAGTGCTTTTTAAGCAAACACTTAATACAAGAGCAAGTTGTCTACCAATCAGGAGGTTGGTAGATCGATCTAGGCTTCTACAGTCCTTGTGAAAGTAGTTGGGCAAGATACTGAAGCCCGAGGTACACCAACACATCCATCAATCCCAGTTCAAGGGTGTGTAAATTTTATCTATCTATACCCAAAAAACAACCTTGCTTAAGAAAGCTGAAGATGTGAAACACGGAGCCTAATAAGTAAAATCTGACAGATGATGAGGTATTGTGGTAGAAAGTGGTAAAGATTTCCTGTATCTGTCTCCTCACCACAGTACAGCAGCTGGTTGTTCAATATTCAGGCCAGAGAAACATTCCTTCACAATAACATGTCTGGGACTGCACCGCTTTACTACCACATCTAGTGTATTCTCTCCCACATTTCTCTGCATCATTCAGATTAACATCACTGTCTGTTCTAAAAGTCCTGAAGCCAGGTACGGTTACACCGTGGTCCAGGAAGTTTGAATGTGGCAAAATCTAGACAGAATAAACACGTAATGTTCTTTGAATTCAGCTTTCATTCAGCTATTACGGGGATGTCCAGCACCAGGCCCAAAGGGCTGGTGTCCTGCAGGTTTTAGATGTGTCCCAGAGCCAACACAGCTGATTTAAATGGCTAAATTACCTCCTCAACATGTCTTGAAGTTCTCCAGAATCCTGGTAATGAACTAATCATTTGATTCAGGTGTTTTGACCCAGGGTGATATCTGAAACCTTCAGGACATTGGCCCTTGAGGGCTGGAGTTGGACACCCCTGATCTATGACATAATTGTACTGCTTTTGGGCGTTTTTTTGAGACCGAGGTTAAGAGCTGTTATTTATGTGGGTAGTGTTTTAGCAGTGTGTCTCTTTGTAGGCTAAACAAATCAACATCCTGACCAATCACCTCAAACTACTGCTCCATAGTAGAAGCTTAAAAAAGAACCTAAAGAACATGTTCTAAAAATTTAAAAGCTCGTGCAGTGTGGACACAGAAAAAGGGGGGCACTACTTCCACCAGTTTGTGTTGCCCAAAAGCACCTATAAGAGTTTATCCTCTGGGCCCCATGAATCCATTTTCTTTGCATATTGTTAAAAAATAGACAAGAAAAAGTCAGATCATTAGTCATGGTATGAACCAACTGACCTATGCTGCTTAAGTGGGTAAAAAAAATGTCTTTTTTTTTGTTGTTTTCTTGAAAGTGCTTTAGTTACAAACATTAACTTGACAGCAATAATCAAACAAGGAGTTTGGTAAGAAGAAAGAAAAAACATTGATTTTTTTTTTTAAGAAAAGTGCCGCAGTCTAAATCTCAGTGGGAGTTTTTTGTTCCACCCCAGTATGTGCACAAGTATTTGCCCCAGTGACCGTGTGGAGGCTCTCTGTGTGCATTGTCCACAGACAATAGAACTGTACGCAGGGCCGTATGGTGCTGCAGTGACCGCTGTGACCTGAAGCTGTGGCACATCAGACTGCAAGCCAAGAAACTGCTGCCACCGTTGCACTGAGCCCACAGTGCATCAGCTCAGTTCCAGCGTTGAGAGACTGAACCTGACAGATTTCCCAACATTATCATGGTTGTCAATTCGGAGGACTTTGCTCTCTATGTAATTAGCCAAAACAAATAAAGTTCAGATACCATTAGCCATTTCCTTGTTGTCTTAATGAATCAGCAACATCTGCTCCTTCTGCACTCCTTCGTTTGAAGTGTACACAGCTTTAAAGGGGTGGCTAATAGACCCAGTCTGCTCCACATTAATCTCTGGCAAAAACAAACACTGCACCTCACTACATGTATATATTTATTTTTTGCTGCTACTTGCTTTAAAGATCTACGGATGTATATTTGAAGAATTTCAAACCCAGAGTTATTAATCTTATTTCAGAATGGATAGATTCTACTACAGGGATCCAAAATATAACCACATCTTCAAATGGACCAATATGGACAAGGTATGGATGCAAGAAAGCAGTTTAATATGCACATTGAAGGAAATATCCTGGTCAAAAATGAGTCCAAGATTCCTCACAGTGTTACTGGTGTCACCTGGTAAGTCACCATACTTTTAGGGCAAATGGAATAACATGAATTATATCTGAATATAGAAGCAGAAATTAGAGATCATCCAGGTCTTTATGTCTTCATGAAATTCCTGCAGTTTGACTAATTGATGTTTTGTCTGGCTTCATGGATAGGTAAAGTTGGGTATCATCTGCATAGCAATGAAAATGTATGCTGTGTCTTTAAAAAAGTTCCACACATGTTGTGGATAAAATTTTAGTTTTTTGGGAGAGCCATTGTAAATGCTGCAGACTTCCTATACTTGTTATTAATCTCTGTCTCTCTTCCACAGCATGCCTTTTATCCTGTCTTCCTTCTCTCACCCCAACCGGTCGCAGCAGATGGCCACCCCTTCCTGAGCTTGGTTCTGCTGGAGGTTTCTTCCTTTTAAAAGGGAGTTTTTCATTCCCACTGTCGCCAAAGTGCTTGCTCATAGGGGTCATATGATTGTTGGGTTTTTCTCTGTATGTGTTATTATAGGGTCTACCTTACAATATAAAGCAGGTGACTGTTGTTGTGATTTGGCGCTTTATAAATAAAAATGAATCCTGTTACACAGTCAGACAAAGATGGTTATCACCAAAAATAAGAAAAACAAAAACAAAAAACGTACACTCTGTCGGTGGTTACCATCCAGTTGGTAAGGCCTGACAAGATCTTACCATTGTTACTATTAAACTAACGTGCTGCTTAAAAGTAAGGGGTCTGTTCTTTTGGTGTATAAGACAGTTGGAGCTGCATTATTTCAGCTGCTAGCATGGAAGCTGATTGGTATAAGAGCAGATAAAAACAAATCTAAACTCACAATTCCATTATGCAATTATTTATAAGAAAAAATAATAATAAAGAAAACATTCAAAACATACAAAATGTGTTACAGACAAATGGTCAAAACAGAAAGAAAGGCACCTCTAACAATCTATATCTTTTTATTGTTGCCACTCGAGTGATCTCTAAAAACTATAGACCCTGTTGCACACCAAGGTCCAGGAAATCTTCTAGGAGAGGAGGCATCACTTTCCAGAAAGAACTGATTGGCTATAGGTGACGATTTTGTATTTGTGGATCTCTTCCCTCAAGCCTAACCTGCTCTCTGGAGCAGGTTTAGGTATGGTGCATAAGAACATCGACATTAGATTGTTACTGATTCTGGTTGATGGTTCTCACCCAACTGGTATAATAATGCCTTATATCTAAAAATAATGCTCTTATTTGCTGAATCAATAGGAGATGCAATCCTCATACCAACATAGTGTGTACCAAATACATAAATGTCATGAACTGGCTGTGTGGAGGCAGATGAGGACCCAAACCCAAAACTCACAGAGACAAGAACTGAACTCAAAATCATTGCTTTACTGCAGGCCTTACAACGAAACAGAACTAAACTGGGAATACTAACAGAAGACCAAGGGAACACAGAAAGACACACAGGTTCGGGGAGGAGACATTGACGACGTGACACCGAACTGAGGGAGACATGCACATAAATACACAAGGGGTTAACGAGGGAAGTGGAAGCACACGGGGAACACAGCTGACACAGATAAACATAACGAGACATGGCAGGAGTAAACAACACTGACGGGAGACTGTCAAAGTAAAACAGGAAGTACACAGAGGTGCAGACAGGAGGAGAGAGAGGAGAGCACGGGCATAGTGGGCTGGGGAAACATGGAATGAAACACAAGGAGGGGAGACGAGGGCTCACAGATACATAGAGGGACACACAGGGGATAAAAGTCACAAGGGGAAATCAAATAAGGAACAAAATACAAAAATGCATGAATACTAAGACTGCTGGGCCAACATGGCCCAGGATCATGACATCAAAGTAGACACATTTACAGACAACAGTGGTTATATTTATTTTTTAGCACCTGTGGACACATAGAGCAGTGTCTAGAAATTGGTAGGGACATTTGCGTCTCTCATAATTGTATGTCCTTGTGTTTGTATGATTTCATGAAAGTCCAAAATATAGCCATTTACTCCTTTTTCTAAAGTAAACTAATGACGTATGGGTGAATAAGGGAGTGAAGTGACAAATTATGTAGTTTTTCCGTGACTTTTTTGGGGGGTCTGTTTTTATTTATGAGTCACCGATATCTTGATGTAGCACAAATAAAGAAAGCTTTGATATTTACCGGTCTAAAGACTTTCCACCTGGAAGGACTTTCCTAGATAACATCTTTTTTCCTGCATAGGATTAGGTATGTTCTTCATTTTTGGACTGTCAGACAGACACTGCAGACTTCCTATATGGAGGAGATGCATGCGCTCCACCTGGTGTGATCCTGTCACTAATGAGACCTTATCAGCAGCAGTGAGGCTGCCTCTGCTATCTTTTACACACAGACGTGAACCAGCATGTTTAATGTGTTTTCTCCGATTAGATGTTTATCTCTTTAAACCAGTCTGTTTTCCACCTTATCTGACTGACTACACATTAATCAAACACTCCTACTTTTAGTCATAAATGATAATACCAATTGACAACTGTGGCCTCTGTTTTCAGTACACGCGCATACCTAGAGTTTCCTCTCCATACCTTCCTGTCAATGCAACATTCCTTTCCCAGAGTTTTTTTGCCTTGCCAGGTATTCCAGCTTGCACGTCCAACATTCCCAGCTGTACGTCTGCCCACAGTGAAGCCATAACACCCCTGTCTCTGCAGCCATTTAGTGCTGGGAATGCTGCCTGTGTGTGGTGCAGGGGGGTGGGGGTGGGAGTTACGTGTGTGTGTGTGTGTTTGTGAGTGTGTACCGTATCCAAACTTTTGCGTGTGCGTTGATGACTTCATCCTCAACCCTGTCCCGGGCGTCAGGGCATATTTTTAACAATGTGTGTGCGTGTGTGTGTGTCTAAGACTTGTGAATGAGAATTGCTGTTATAGAGCCCAGAGCTGTTTCGCATTACAAGGAAGCTGGGGTTAATTTCCTGTTGATGGACGCGGCTGACTTGCAGATAAAAACAGGTTTAACAGGGCGGGATTAAGCGACTGCTGTAGCACTCAGCTGTTTAGGAGGTGAGACTAGTAGGTGAAGTGTAGCATTAAATCTGAGGTATTTGGGCCAATACATACATGTAAGGGGTGAACTGAGAGATGCTGGGAGGATTTTATCATATTGTAACATTATGGTTTAGGTTACAGTAGCCTGGAGTAAGATTTACTTAAAGTAAAGCTAGATTTTGTCAGCTGAAGTGGCTAATAACCTCTCTTGGAACCTCTCTTGTAAATATGAATAGTCTTTATGCATATTGGTAGTAGCTGGTAACTAAATTCAATTTGGGATGCTCTGGTTGTCTGAATATAGCCTGCATGTGTCAGTTTGATCAGAGTGTAAAAGACTAAACCAAAGTTTTGAGGTTTAAAATTAAAACAATGACTGAAGTTTTCTTTGTATAGCTGAGGGAAACTGCAGAACTGAGTGGTAATTTTCTCATATAAGTGAGAGTCATCACATTACAGACGTAATACCCAGTGCAGCTTTAAATTCATAGAAATTAATGACACATTAAGCTGATATCTGATATTTGTTGCTAAAATGAACAGTTCGTTGGAATTGAATTGGCTTTGTTGACCGATTTTCTGCCACTTTACTGTATTATACTGGTAAAAAGGCTAATCCTGTGGCATGTGTAATGTATTGTAGGCTGTGTTTTGAGGCTTTGAGAGCCTCATTCATTAAGAAAAACTCCCAAATCAGCAACCAAACAGAGACACACAAATGCGCTTGTAGTCTCTGCACATAGTTCATGGGAGACTTCCAGCCTTACCCGTGAGAGAAGACAGATTTAAGATACATACAGTAATAGTTAGCACTCCCTCCACGTCACGCTCCACAGAACTCCTCAAGGGACCCTATAGGAAACCCATCCCTCCTTTTCCCCTCTTAATAAGGGGCCACATTTTATATGGCTGCGACAGAAGGTTTGTGTTAGCATCGTTAGCAATAGCCACAGTCCCAGCCACTACCGCCCTACCCCTATTCTCAGGAACACCTGGAACTCATTCTGACCCTGCAGGCCACACCACCACTTTGGCGGTACCTGACCAGAGACTGGGCGCCCCAGTGCGGTCCTGTGTGGATTACCCTTTTCCATTAATTCAGAGTAGCTAAGAGAGAATGAAGGGAGTAACCGCAGTGTTTCTCGTAAGTTTACATTTTAGAGGCTCCTTCAGTATGACAGACGCCTGATTGGACTGAGATGGATGGGTTTGGCCACTGATGTGCAGAGAGGAACGCCACAGCATGAGGAGGAAGTGGGATGTTAGCAGAAGTCTGAGTAAAAGTTCAAATACCAGGAGGTGAATGAATGCGTACTACATATGTGCTCTGGCACAGTAATAACAAGTGGACATGCACAAACAGACATACACAGACATAGAGGGGCTTTGAGTGGCTGAGTAATCTCCTGTTTTCTTTACAGTATGTTGTAGAAACCACTAATCTTCTCCTGCCTCAGATAATTATTAATATATTTTTTTCAATTCAATCCAATTTTATTTATATAGCGCCAAATCACAACAACAGTCGCCTCAAGGCACTTTATATTGTACAGTAGATCGTGTATGTCAGTAAAAGTATCTTATGTTCTTTCTTGGTCAACTATATACCTATGAATAGTAGTATAAGTTAGTTGTTCATTTATTTAAAATAAATGAAATATTAATGCACCATAGAGTGCCAGTGAGTCAAAAAGTAAAGAGAGAAAACATAATGCAGAAAATGCATTTCAAGGGAGTAAAGTAAATTTGATGGAGCTGGGCTGAGTACCCATAGTGGTGTCACCAATGGTGTAATGTAAATGTAGCAAATTTATTCAACATTTAGTTATTAATACCCAAGAAAACAAAAATGAGTAAGAAACCAGCACAGTTTTTCCAACTAGCTTACCCATAAACATGGAAAAGCAAAAAATTAGGAACAGTCCAAGTAACACTAACGTTAGCAGCAGTGCAGAAATACAGCGACTCAAACTGTATCAATTAAATTACACCCCTTTTCCACTAGTACTTATTTGATTTACTCAAATCGACAAGGGTTCCATTAGGTGGTAGTACTTTTTACCAGGTACCTTTTAAATATCTACTCCACCGGGGTTTAAAGTCATCTGAGCCAATCCGAATGTGATGTTAACAGACTGCATGCCACCGATTGGCCAGATAGTGGGGTCATACTTCATTCGAGCTATTAGAGTGACTCCTTAACAAAAATTGAAAAAACACCATCTTTGAAACCCAGCAACAGGATATTAGAGGACAATGGCTCCACACAAAGCAGCACCATAGTCCAGCAACGAGATGCAGATGGTTGCTGTCGGTTCATCCGCAGGTATGTCCTACATTGTTGTATTGTTCGTGTTGCATACAAATGATGTCACAGGACTTTCGGTGGCATGGCTAACCGTACATTCTGGTGGTGCTCAATTGTAATGGAGAAAAATTGAAAAGAAGTAGAGTAGCGCTGAGTCAAGTTGAGCTGAGTAGGTACTAGTGGGAAAGGGCTAGCTGTGCAAGTGTTAACAATGTGTTGATAACACAATGCCTCCTAGCTAGCATCCACCGTTAGCAACATAATTATAAGCTTAATGACTGAAAGATGCTAATTAAAATCCACATTAGGAATCATTAACTTTTGTCAACACAATTTTATGCCCACAAGCTTGTACCCTTTTTATCGAAGATAAGACTTAAAAGACTCAATTCAAGCTGTCTAAGTGATGCAAATGTGAGTCCCCTTACCATCTTTGGGAAAAATTTATGGGAATCAGGATGCATGAAATAGCTCTTTCAGTATTGCAACTTTATTACGCCCTGGTTACAAATGATCTTTTACAAGGTTTTATGTTACAATACATCGTATATTTTTACATCAACTTTTTGCTAGTATTTTTTGATTCGAAATTTTCTCTATAAGGGATAACCACACTCCCCCTATGCAAGTCTTTGTGTCAAATCTCTAAGTTTATAGCTTTGATGGTTCACTAAAGATTCTTGTGGTAATGTGTAAGTGTGCATTTGCATCTTTACATGACAGAATATGTGTAAACCCCCTGTCTCCAACCCCTTGTAATGTTAACCCACAGTCTCCGCCACAGTTGGCCCAAAGTCTGCCAGCCCCCTCCTCATATTTATCCCAACATCACACTCCACCCTCCCCTCTCAAAAGTCCCCTACTTCTCTATCCGCTATCCTCCTCCACTTCCCCCTCACATTCCTGAATTTCACTGCCATAAACAACTATTAACTTAATGGTTACAAAAATCATTAAAGAAGGAACATCTGTGCACCCGGCACAGCCAATCAGGGGACTCAATAAGCAACTGAGGTCGGGAACGAAGAACGCGGTTGGCTGTTTAAAACGCTTGCACCTTGTTGCGTCCCTCCCACTGCCATGCACGCTCTTTATAGTCTGTTTAGTGAGGGGAAGAAACAGCGGGACGCGGCCGGGTAAAAAAAGAGAAGGCGGGGTGGGGGCTTTTAGCAAAGACACACAAACACATGGAAATGGTTAGCATCTCAGCAGTGGCAGGCTGCAGCTTGCTGTCTTTCGTTCTCTGTTCTTTTTCTTTTTCAATTTTTATGTCTCAAAATAGGAACCAGATTGCCGCTGTGGCTGCTTAATTTGGGCCCCTTCAGCATTTAAGGATGTAACTGCAAATTGAGGTGGAAAATTATAAGAAAATAAAAAAACTGATCGGTTTCAGTGCGGGCATAAATCACATAATTACAGAAGTGAAACAAGCTTGAGCTTTTTCAGTTAAGGGTATGGTTACACAGCTACCGCTCTATTAATTCCACTTTAAGCTATAAGAGAGTGACACAGTCTATATATTAACAGACACAAATAAATATAATGGAAATATCTATATCTGTGGTAAGTAAAATGCTCCTTTACTCCCTTAGCCACCTTTGAGGGTTTTTTTTTTTTGCCTGTCCCATTTGGTTCTTTAGCCATCAGAATTGTTGTCGGCCTTGCCGTATTGGTCCATTTTATCGACCTTTGTTGTTATTATTTATTTTATTTTCAGTTGTTACAGAGGGGACAGACATGACTGAGGGATAGGAAAGGGAGAAAGACAGATGTAGGAAAAGAAAAACAGAAGGGAAGAGAGACAGTGAGAAAGGGCACTTAAAAAGAGAAAGAGGAGAAAAAAAATCTCCTGGATCACCTGTTGAGAGAAAAAGAAGAGAAAACAAGCAAAAAAAAAACAGAGCAACATACCAAACACAACACCATCACGTTAATCTAGCTAAGTGTAAACTGCAGTAAATACTAAATATTGAATGTTGTTGTGTAGCAAGCAGGACCGACAGCGCACAATGTGCTTGGAAATAGCAGCCAATAGAGGTGTAGTTTATGTCTATGAACAGTGAACACCCGTGTGCACACCTGTGTGGATCAGCGCGCTTGTATTCAAAAGGTTTCCCCGTGTAATGGTCTGCTAGAGGATGTAGAGAGCCATAGCCCTGTCCCCCAGGGCATGAAGCAGGCATGGAGGAGATCCAGGCCCCAGACATCCAGAGGCCCCTGTGTGCGAGAGCCCAAGGAGGACCACCGGAGGGCATCCATGTAGTGGGGCAGAAGAAGAATTATGGAAGGAGCAGTTAATTGGAAGAACTGTAGATTTTGACCAGTTAATTGAATAATCTGAAACTCTTGAAAACCAGTTTATTAGAGTAATTACCTCAGAAAGGTTGGTTTGTAAGTTTTGGAGAAAAAGCAACACATCATCCGCATAGAGACTGATTTTATGTTCTACGTTCTTACATTTTATGTCCTTAATTGTTGTAGCCTGTCTAAATGCTGCGTGTGGTTCGATAAAAATTGCAAAAAGTGAGAGGGAAAGTGGGCATCCCTGTCTGGTGCCTCTCAGGAGACAGAAGCTGGAGGATGTCTGGTCATTTGTTCTGACACAAGCTGTTGGGGAATTATATAATATTGTTAGCCAGTTTATGAACATGCGGAGTGAAGCGGAAGAAAAGTGCGAGAGAGAGATTGAGAGAAAGAAAAAAAAACCCCACGGCTCGCGTCGTTCACGTCAAAGATCCGGCTCTATGACCGGTCGCCGGTTTGATCCCTGGGCTCTCTGTCCTGGTCATTGTGTCCTTGGACACTTCACCTACCGCCTACTGGTGTTGGCCAGAGGGGCCGATGGCGCGATATGGCAGCCTCGCGTCTGCCCCAGGGCAGCTGTGGCTACAACTGTAGCTTGCCTCCACCAGTGTGTGAATGTGAGAGTGAATGAATAGTGGAATTGTAAAAAGCGCTTTGGGTGCCTTGAAAAGCGCTATATAAATGCAATCCATTATTATTATTATTTCATTCGCGACCGACACATCACTACCGTGCAGAACGCTTGCGGCCACCGCTGCTTTCCCTCAGTCCAGATTGAGTGTGACTCATATCAGGCGCAGACCCTTGTCTCCGCTCTGTGAGTCTCAGCGGCTGAGAGGAAAACGCTGTAGCAGACCCCTTTGCCCCGAGATGAAAGCATTTTCCACTACACATAATGCGCATGAAAATAATACACACATTGTATAATCAGAGCACCAAAAGGCCAGAAATACATTCGCTGCATACAATGAAGCTGCTGTGCCATTTGGTTTACTGCACAGGGCCCTGGAGCCAAGTTCAAGCGACACGGTGAGAGCTGTAGTGCTGCACAGAGCCATGTTTGAACGAAGCTCCAGCGAGGTGTTTCCTCACACGCTACCTGGGGCCAAGGTGGGGGTTGAAATGGTGTTCATTTTAGCAACAGTTTTTTTATGACGTGACAAAGTTATTGCTGCAGGTGAGGACAGCGCGGGGAGGGACGTAGGGCGGAAGAGCAGCGATGTGAGCGTTTGCATTCACGGGAGCGCCAATGAATGCAAGAGAACAGTTTTCTCGCCACTCGTGGCTGGTTTTCATGTTCCCACGGAGTTGGAGCCAAGGTTTCCTGATGTGTCCGTCGGGAGTCGAGTACAGAAGACCAAACTGAAGAGGGTCTGGAAAATGGCGGCTGCTTTGAGTAACGTAAACAGATCATAAAAAGGCTCTTCAGTTTGACTTTGGGAGTCGAGTGCAGCTCAAGACTCCCAGTTTATAGACTGGAGTTGGAGTAGGCATCACTTCAGCGGTCTCTCCTCTGATTTGGGTCACATCCAAGACTCAGGGAGCGATGTTTCTGTGTGTTTAGACGTTACAGATCTCTAGTCACTTAATAAAACCTACATTCACTCACATTTGATATACCACTGTGGCAGAATTTTGTTCAATATGGGGAAATTCACCGGGTCACTGCAACAAGGAGGCCTTCCAGGACATATTACATCAGCTCAGTCTTACAAGTGGAGTCAGATATTTTGGCTGCTCTCTGAGAGTTGCCACTTTTTCGAGACTGTCTCCACCCGTCCCGGCAGAGGTGTTGGCAGTGGTACCTCAAGCTTGGAGACAGGTTTCCAGCCGACCTTGGTCTTGCTTCAGTCGAATATTACAACGGTCTGTCTTCTTGATAAATAAATTTCTGAGAAAAGCTGTTGTGAGTTCACAGTATGAGCTCTGGAAGTGAGTACGGTGGTTTGGAGGCCTCAAATGTTGATGCTGGCACAGCGAGGTGTAAAAGTTACGCAGGCACACCGCAAAACTGTAAACTAGGACTTCCTTGTTCAGTAGTGTGCCACCGTTTTCTGACATTGTGTGTGAAATATGGCAATTTGGCAATGTGTTTGGACTTATGGGAATTTCAGGGGGTAGTAATAACAGCATGAACACTGAAAAAGGAATTTGAAGTGAGACTGTGAAGCTTTTGAAAGAAGGAAAGCAAAAAGTAAAATTTATGAACGCACCCTTGTTCAATTAATTCCTTTTCACCCCCTCTCTCCTTGCTCTCTAGCTTTCCCTCTCCCTGAGTGTGACTGAGTCAAACCCTTTCGTCTCCTCTGGCCTGTAAATCCAATCAGAAGTGTATGCGTGACGTAATGCAAGAATGAATTAATGATTCATAAATGAAAGAAACTGAATTAAAGCGAAAGAAAGGAAAAACAGCAAACCCACTACATGTTGGAAAAAAGTTGGGGGAGACAGATGCAAGTTTAAAATGTCTTGCATGTGTGTTTTCATGTGTGTGCACTTTAGTTTGTGGTAGCTGGATATTATCTTCCATCTCATTTCATCAACTCCAGTCAGCATGAGTGATTATCACTGGAGACATGAAATAAACGTGCTACTTTAAATATGTGGATGAAATGAAAAAATGATCCAAAATATATCAAATGCAGTCAAAAACGTTGACTTTGGATGCAGCACTTTGCCTACAAAAGTGTGGATTTTGTCGAATGTTTTTTGGGAAACCGTAGTTGTCACGGGTCATGTTGTGCTGTTTGGATGATTTCTGCTTCCCCCAGTGTGTGGGACTCTGAAAGGCCACCTGTTAGGCTTGCAGCTTACTCTGACTGTAGTAGATGTTTTTATCTTCATTTTTCTTGCTTCAGCATTTTTGCAAATGCAGGCTCTGGAGGCAAAAACAAACGAAATCACAAAGTGATCTTACTTTGGATGTAACTGCAAATTGTTAGCTAACCTCTTTTCCCAAAATCTTCACCCTTTTTTTTAAGCGTCTCTCACAAGATTCCCAGCTTTATTATTGTGTATCAAATGGTAAATGATACTGCCAGGATTTAGGTTTATGAGGGACTATTAATTAGATTTCTTTTAATTGTTGTTTTTTGGTATTTATAAGTGGTGGCTGAAGGCAGGTTGGATTTCATGTAATGGTTTTAATCTTGTGCATTTTATCAAATGTTTAGTTTTGGCTTACACTGTAAAATGCAGTACAACCCTACTATAGCAACTCCAGGAGATTGCACCGTTTTAGCTTTTGAAACAGACATAACTACTAGTTAATTCACAATGAATTATTGTGATGTAAGCCTTTTTTATATTCAGCTCAATTCCGTTTTATTTATGACAATATGAGTTGCCTCAAAGTGCTTTATACTGCAAGATAAGGACCCAACAATATAGAGAAAAACCATCAGCAACAGCTATGAGCAAGCACTTGGTGAAAGTGGGAACGAAAAACTCCACTTCAACAGGAAGCAGAACCAGGCTCAGGGAAGGTCAGCCATCTGCAATTATGTAAAGTACAGATGTGAACATTTTAACTTCATTGTGAACTTGAGTATTTTTGATACAGGCCCAGATTTAGCCCCTTAAGTTTTTATTTTTTGCTTCTACTGACTGATTTTTTATGCGATTTCTGCTATTTTCCCTTTAAGAAATATGTACTTCTGTGCATTTACCTCATGTTTGACTGTTGAACTGTTGCATACTGCTGCGGCAGTATGCAGTATGCTCACATCTTATTTGGCGATTGTCAGCCCTGTAATTGTTTTTTAAGAGTTAAGTTTTACGCTGTTTTATCTGTGCCCTGTGTAGTCTATATGAGCCTCTGCCACTGTTCCATAGAGGAAGCTCCTGTCTGGCAAACAGTCAGCGTAAGCTGGTTCATAAATATTAGTTTAAGGCCTCGGCCCGCCATGTTCTGCCATCTCCTCTCGGCAGCCAGGGTCAGAGGAGCCATAAAACATGATTAAGTGAAGGAGCTGTAGCTGTAAAGTTCATTCAAGCCGCTCATGGATGAAAAATGACAGTGAAATCAGTCGCAGCATGGGAACACGTCTGGGCTCTTGGTAATGATTAAACCCCTGGTTTGGATAACCAGTGGCAGACGGACACAGAGCTGTGATATCTAGGAGAGCAGAAACATCTGCAGTGTGTTCTTTTTATCACATAATGAGATTTGCAAAGGAAGATTTAGGGTTTGTAGTACAGTCTGAGCTATAGAGCAATTATCTAGACTGCACTAACATAACATTGCAGGACATGCCGGTCACAAATCATGTGGACACATTTACCGTAATAAGCAAGATAATGCAGCAGGTTACTGATTGCATCCTTTGAAGAAGAAACACTGCAGCTGTGTTACTGGCCATAAACCAAGCAAGAATATACAATATATACCATTGTATTCACGTGTCTCATGGCACCAGCGACTCTTTCATTAATTAAGAAGACTGCACCTTGTTTGAAATTGTCTCTGAAACAACATCAGAAGTGGTTTGCACAAACTGTTACGACTTTCAGCAGTTTTTTGTCAGTTTCGTGTAGACTGCACTACCGCAGCTGCAGGTGCCCTTCTGCTGGACTTCAAGCAGACTTCAAAGCCTGGACTGTCCATTTATTCTGCAGTCACACTACAGGAAACATTGTTTGGCCACTGCAGCACAAACAAAATTACTGATATCCAGTGTTGGGCAAGTTACTTTGAAAAAGTAATTAATTAGAGTTACTAGTTACTTCTTCAAAAAAGTAACTGAGTTAGTAAGTGAGTTACAAGATTCTAAAAGTAATAAATTACTTGAAAAGTAACTACTGCGTTACTTAATTTTTATTTTTTAACCCTCTGGGGTCCAGGGTGTAATTGGCCATTTTTGACTACTTTTGATGTTTCCTCCACATTTCACCTTTAGAAACTATTTACTTTCCCTTGTTTGGTATCATCCTTTTCAGCACATCCTCACGTGTCTGAATTTACAGTTATGTTTTCATTTTGACATACTGTATTAACACAATTGATCTAAAATCAGACAAAAAACATAAAATCAGAGTAGAAAAAGTTATATCTTTTACTGTAACAACCACAAACATATAGCCATTTCCTTCGTTCCTGAGTTTCAAAGATGGTATTTTTTAATTTTGTGAACGAGACTCCCTCATGATTCATGGCTACTGAGCAGCCAATCAGTGACATGCAGTCTGACAACATCACATTTTAGTACCAGTTTGGATTGCTTGGAACCGTGGCCGAGCAGGTACTGAAAAAATACCTGGTACTATGACCTAATGGAAAACCCTGGAAACCGTGGCCAACCTATCCAATAAGCTGCTAGTGGAAAAAGGACTATAGAGTCCTCCCAGGCCCTCATAGAAATAGTGATGTTTTTTCACCAGAACAGCAGTTTAACTTCAAATTTACCATGCAACCTTGCACTTATATTATATATTGTATATATATATTACCAATTGGCAACCAGTTAGCAACCAGTCCAACTCCAGTCTATTGCAAAGAGACGAGTCTCAGACCAGTTGTGCTCATCAACACAGAATGATTCGACTGATTCATTGCAATATGTTGAAAATTTGTCTGCATTCATAAATTAGGAGGCAATCATTTCCAGATCGTCACCAGTCTGTCTTTTAATGATTGCAATCAGCCCGACCTGGACCTCGATTGGTTGGAGACAGGTTGCAATGACTTCCAGTGGTGGTCATGCACATGCTGAGGGTGTTGTAGGCTCAACATCTGGGGGCGACTGCTTGCAATCGGTCACTGAAAACTTTAATGCAAACATGTCAGTCAGTATGACTGACTACAGACCAACTATCAGTAAAAAAAACATGAGTAATGAGTGAATGGCCTTATAGACGAGCTTTAGGTTTAGTGTTTGCATGCATTCTTCTCTTTACTATGTTTTGTCATGTAAAAAAAGGAGCTGCATTGGCTGGGCAAGAAGGATATCGTCCAGTATAGCGTCACAGCACAGTAAGTTCAACAAAGAAAGTTTTTTGTTTCATTTTATCACACTGACATTTAAAAAGCATATCATTTGAATGTGCTTCCTCTCGGGCAACATCCGTAGCTCTCTTGATCAAACAGACAGGAAGGTAATGCCTTTTGTTAGCGCTGCTGAATGACACTGACGCTGCCAGGAGTAATTACGGGTAATTGGCAGGACAATGAGGTGATGACAGCTGTGGAGTCGTTGCAACATAAGGGCAGGGATGGGCCCAACCCTCAATATGGGCAGTACTCTTACCTCACTCCCCACCACTGTCATGACTGACTGGGCACAATTAAGGCACACAATAACCTTTTTGTGGAACCCCGTCCGGTGCATCACATCTGAAGGAGGGAATTGATTTTTTTTTCCACACCACACTTTTTCTGTGTGTTGCCCTAGAGAAGCATTTATTTTAATCAAAGAAAAGAAAGACAAATAAATGTATTCACGAAAGGGTTTATAGGTCTGCAGGAACCTCAATCAAAATAAACCTTTGAGAGGTGTAAGAAAATACTTGGAGGACAGAGGCCTGGCTTTAATGATGATAGCCAGAATGAGGAAGTATTGCATGGCTCTTAAACACTGTATTAGTTATTCTTTTCATTTTGTGTGACAGCTTGTTTCTGTGGTAGCAAAGGTTTAAAAAAGAAAAAGCAGAAAGAACCCGACAGTTAATTCACTTGTCGTTCTTGGCACCGGAGGACCTTCCTTCCTCTCCACCCTCAAGTCAAATGAGGGATTTGGTGGTTAAGAAAAAAATGGAATTGGTTGTTGTTGGGAATTTCCTGTCAAATTTGCTGAGTGCTTCTTTTGCTCAGCAACACATTAACCTCTGTTTGCCTGTGGGAAGAACCGAGCCCAAAGCCCTTTCAAACTAAAGACGGACCCAGTGCCTGGGAAAGTAATTCTATTTATTCCATTTTCTTTTCTTTTTTTTCCAGCTGGAGGAGGTTCCCTGTTCACACTTGAGTCATGTTCTGAGTCATTTAGTGTTGAAGCTGGGGCAGATGGATGGGTCAACATAGCATTTGAATTAGAGATCACTGTTTGTTTCCCTTGTGTCAGCATTTCTGTACAGATATGCAAAAAGTTAGATTTTTATTATGTAGCTAATGAGAAAGTGGCTTTTCAGCCTTGTTTTGATTATAAATGAAGCCCCAGAAGTAAATCAACAGCAATCTCAACTTCACTTCAACTGAGCATTTTAACAATAGCAGCCATACTGAAAGCAGTCAGGAGGTGCACACATAGAGTACCTTGAGTGATGGATCATCCAAATTTAGGGGTTGAGATTATAATTTTGTAAGTTATACTTCTGTCATTCCAGTAAAAAAAATAAAATAAAATGAACATTTTCTTTTCTTCTTTCTAGCAGAAGCGTCAGAGTCTCCAATGTGAGACAGCTTTAATTTTTCTAACTTGAAAATGAACCGATAAACATATCAACCAGAATATGTCATTGTTAAGTTAAACATTTAATCTTCATTGCAGTTTTTAAAGGGACTTATTTTTATTACACTTATTAAATCATAGTATTTAAATATGGGTCAGCAACTGTTTCCAAATTTATAATTCTAATTTCTTGGTCCAGTGTGGTAAACCTTCACCTGATATACTTTTTTCCAGAGTAAACAAATCAATAAATTGTTGCTATAAAAGTAACAGGATGGACAGAGAGTGGCTAACTATGGCACACAAATTTTAACCGGTTTGTTGTGGTGAAGAAAGACACAGTGAGCATTGAGAGACAAAAAAAGAGCAATAGCGATAAAGAGTCATGAGACATTAAACGGACTAATACTGAAACTAATACACAAAGAAATGTCAGCCTATTGAGAACAAAAATGGTAATATCCCTGCACAAATCATTCTTGTTATCAATCTAATAAAAGTATTTTAAATCTGGGCTGTTTATTGAGACTTTGTGTATTACCCAATGACATGGCAATGAACTTTGGTGGGACAAAGCCCCCATTGAACTTTTCCCTCATAGATAAAACTTAAAGTGAATCAGTGGCTTAATATGAAGACAGATAGGGGAGAAAGAAAATACAGTTTTGCTTTTTATTTTTGCAGAGGTCAACAAAGTTTAGAAACAGTCTTTTGCAGGAGGGAAAACCACCACTGTAATGATAAATGATAAAATACTGTATTAAAAAATATATTCAACAAAGAGGCTTACAGAGGCTCCTCTTGAGTGCAAAAGACAGAAGTATTAAAGGTTACTTTTACTCATTTAAAAATCACATAGGCTTGATTTGCAATAGAAAGATGGTGTTACTTTAAAAGTGTGCATATGGTAAACGGTCCAACGCATTCATTTACCTCCTTCCTACAGTCGTAGCTTAAGTGCGTATAAAAGAATTTAACAGCTGCTATAAGCGTTCACTTCTCTGTTGTTATGGCACCTTGTCATAGACGTCCAACAGCAACATTGCCAAGATAGACTGATCATCGGTCATCGTGCATGAGGTGATAAGATTCGATAACCTGCCCTGGAACTTAGTTTTGGTCAAAATGTATACAAACTGTAAATGCCAACACCCTGAAACCTTCTGACACGGTGTGAGAATGTTACCTTTCGTACATTTAACACATCAATTTAAGGCCTTTTTGAAAAGTGGGACTCATATGGAGCTGTCTTAATTTGACTATCATCCCTCAGGGGAACACATCACTGTAGCCTTGGAGGCAGACGGACAACATCATTGTGAGTGTGTGTGTTTATGCCAGACACTAAAGGGCAGACTGGTGGCAGAGTGTTATCTCTTCCATCAGTGCTTGTGTCTCGTCAGTGCAGGATGACGAACTCAAAGGTCGCAGCGTGTCGCCAGCGAAATGTCACCAGGCCGTTCCCGTCCCGTTCACCCTGTCTGTCATGTAGCGTCGCTGTGAACAACAGGCTCCCGTGTTGCTGCTGAGGGACATTAAAACATCAAACATCCTGGTGACCTGATCGTGGACAAAGCTCCTGTTTATGTAATGTGGTGGCATGCAAGGGAATTTAAAATCGCTGTGACTCAGCAAACAAGACTGAAGCAAATAAAAAGCACTGTAACTGAGCTCTTTTATTAGCACACTTTGTTTACTGAAGTTGGCGCCTGGATAGTACACAAAAAGCTCTTTTGTTTGACTTGACTTTTTTCTCCTGTGACCAGCGTACAATACACATTTTTGGGGTGAAGGAGAATGAAAACAGGGAATGAATAGGGAGCCTGTGGAAAGTTGTGTCAGAATGTGCTGATGATAAGCTTGGCATGGCTAATATCGAGCGCGCAGAGACAGAGCATAGCTATCTGTGCCGTGCATTTTGGAGTCGTCTGTGGGAAAGAGACAGGCCTTAGTGTGGGAAATGGCCTTCTTTTGATACGGTGCTGAAGATCAGCAGTCCACCATTATCGTCGATGGAAAGTTCAGCTTGGTTTGGAGAGGCCAAATGCAGAATGAGGGTTTTTGTCCACTGGTCTGACCCTGTGTCATCCTCATGGACTCAGCTAGTAAGCAGAGCCTTTGAGGATTCTTGATAAATTGGGCAGATAAGTGGTTTGATACAAATCTCCAGCCACGAAATTTGGCTCTATTAGATTGAAAGTGGAATTGATAAATGTGAGCAATGTTGCCGCTCATGAAACCAACCCGCTTGCCGTCTGCCTCACCCCTCTTGTCTGTCTCTAGTCCTTCTGGCTCCAGGCCTGAGTCACATGGTTGACTGATCAAGTCGGGGTGTTGAAGCGAGCTCAGTGGGTGAAATGCAGGAGCTCTGATGGGCTGCTGCTAGGGCTGAAATCAGTCTTAGTAGGCCAAGCCCTCTCTGTGGCACGCAGGGGAACACAAACGCACTTTTCTACCCTCCTCCCGCTTCCCTCTGACCTCCGTCAGGCTTGGCCATGGAGTTCAGCATGCCCACGGGTTCACCTCTCTCCTTGCGCGCCAGCATGGGCGGAATGAAAAACAAAAGGGATGTTTTGATTCCATGACTGCAATCTAAGAACTGCATATATTTTTTTTAATTTATCTATCGCACTTGGGTAAAGAAGGCTACTGGTGCTAGCACTGCTAACTTTAGCATGCTAAAATAAGCCAACATGTGCAGTGTCATGCATGGTGCAAAGTGCAACACATTTCCCCAGTGAAAAACTATTTTAGTATTTAGTATTGATGAATGTGACTGAACATTCATTAATTCATTAATCAAAAATAGTTTCCTGCAGTTGACAGCAAACCTTGCATAGCATGCAGGAAGCTAACAGCAGCATTTTAGCAGTTTGCAGGTATTTCACACCTGCTACACCAACAAATCGTGTTTGGGTGCTTGCAAATGTTTTTTACTTAAAGACAAACTGTGGTGAACGTGACCTGACATGACTGAAAAGATCTGACATGAGGGATTTGTCTCCCTCTTGCTCGCTATGCAGTTTCTTTATCCAAGAAGGATGGATCAGAGTAACACTGGTTGGTAAGCTTTCGTTAGTTTTGGTAACGTTTGTTTTGTTGTTGTATTTATCCTGTGCTACGTTTAATGTGTTATTTCACTAATACTAATACAAATACAGTAAATGTATATTCTTGGATTTATCTATTTATTTTTGTTACATGGTTTTGATTTTGTTACATGGTTACAAAATCAGGAAGGCTGTTTAAGTCATAGTTGATAGTTCCTTACGTAGAAAGAATAATTTCTGATTTTTTCCATGGGCCGGAAAACCAATTATTTCTGAAACACTGGTATTGGATTCATACTCAGTCTGCAGATACTCGTATCCAAGGTATCACTATCAGCAAAGCACCAAGGAGCAGCCTATGACTCAACAGCAAGAAACATTAATGGCTACTGGCTATGCCAACTAGCTTTAATTTTCCAAATAGTAGTGACTTTTCCTAGCTGCCTTTTGTTTGAGTAGCACACACAAAGGACAATACACACCTAAAAGTCGAAGGTTGTGGAGGAACAGGTGCCTGTGGGGGACAAAAAGTTATCAGGTAAATAACTGCATGAACTGTGACCTAATGTATATTATTTTTATCAGTATTTATCATATTTAGACTCTGTTCAGCTCACCTTTAAAGTAGTCAGAGATCAGATACACTTACAGGAGCTGTCACATCTGACACATCTGACACCTCCAGCAACGGAAATCCTTCACTAGCAATCAGGTTACTTCAACAACACCTGCTGGAGTTTGGAAGAGAGGAAGGGTGAAGGAAACAGGAAACAAAGTATAGAGTGAGAGGGGGAAAAGGGCGAATTCTCAGGCTGCCCTTTCCCCATCCTCCCCCACCTCACCACCCGAACCCAGGCTCATTAACTCAATTCATAGTCGACCCTTTCTGTCCCTCTCCCCTCCTCTCACCCCTACTGGCCAGGGGAGGTAGATGTGGAGGGGGAGAGGTAGCTGAGCTCATTAGGGCAAGGATCATCGCTCTTAAAATGCCCGCCGCTGCAAAGTAAAAACATCCTCACCAAAAGCATGCTTAATTTTCCACAGTTTCGTGTCAAAAGAATGGCCTGACAGTCGGTGGACTGTTTTCTCTGTCTTGCTGACGTCTTTCAATTTTCCTTTCGCTTCCTCCTTTTTTCCCCTCTTGGCCGTCCAGGCAGCTTGAAGCAGAACCGCTAAATGGGGATAATTGGAGTGGGGAAAGTGGCCGGCCCTTGTCTGACCAATCTTCTCACACAACAATCAGCAGATTGTTCCCAGTGACACAACAACCTTCTAGTGTAGATTTGGACCGTAATTAGCAAGCAGCTACCGACATGCATGTCAGATATGGTTATACATAGCGAATCGATTGAATCTTTCCCCCCCTCGCTGTTTTTGCAACAACCCAGCCTTTTCATACTTCTGGTTTTTCTGTTCCAGGCTGCAGCGGGTGCACTCATGGAGCGTTAGATCGGTGTTGTGAGGAGGTTTGTTTGCTGTCTCTGGAGATGAGACGAATAGTCAGTTGGAGGGGCCCCGTTTTTTTGTGTGCCTGACTGGACGCTGGTTAACCATCTAATGAGGGCAGAGTGAACGTATCCACAGAGCCAGAACAGCAGGAGCTCACGCTGTCTGTCCCCCCCTCCCTGCATACGGTCCTAACACACACACACACACACACAAACGCGCGCGCGCACACACACACACAAGGATGAACTTTTTCTGACACTTGCTTCATGTACACTCAAACATACACAGAGTTAGGGGCTGTTTGTCTTGCTTTTAAAGTCTAAATTCTCTGTTTCTTTTGCTTACTCATGTGAAAATAATCTTTGCCATGATTGCTGATTAGACACACACACGCGCACACACACATTAACATTGTCTGAAGGGTTCACAGAGTGCTCACAGTTGCTTGGTGCTGTTTGTTTACTGTGCAGGCAACATCCAATACTGTGGACCAGATAAAAATGCTATTTCTCTGCTAAGTGTTTTTGCAGGCTCAAAAGTTTCATACAACAATTGCTGGTGTTTGTTTCATTTAACTGGTTTCCACGCTAATCCAAACAACATGATCATGAGCCGGATGAGCTAGCATGTCACTGACGTTGGCAAACAACAGAGCTACAGTTTAGATTGAGTTAGCTCTTTGATTATGTCCTGGATCAAACTGTCTGACAAAAATACTAAATGCACTGCTATTTAAAATGAAATAAAGGAAATACACTGTAAATGTCTTTAGTCTGCAGAACTTTAGATTTCTGGGTTGCAAACATGTAACTTTAACCTTCATTAGTGATAAACTCTAGCATTGTTCAAACATGGGCCTTACCTAACCTTCTCACAAAGAGAAAGAAACTTTTTCCTCATCCTTTTGTCACATAAGGCAACCTGCCTTGGAGAAACTAACCTCTACATTACCACCTTCTTCTTTGGAAAATGATAGTACACCGTCTAAGATGTCAATGCAAACAAACTGTAATGGAGAACAATTTAAAACCAGTAGGGCAACATATCAAATTTTACGACGTAGGCAAATGTTTGCAGGAACTGGGTTAATATTGGCTGCATGTATTGATCCCAAACCTGTATACTGTATGTCATTCAGCATTAGCGGCACTTTTACTGATGGAGATGATAATTTATGCATCTCTATGCTATAACGGATGCTGGCTTTTGAACTGTGAAGTGATATCATGGTGCATGCTGCATTATTCTATATATATGAGTTCTAAATTTTTAGAAATGTCAGTTCAGTTCAGCATATTTTTAAACATCCCATCAACCTGTTTGAAATGAGTTTGGGCTCAAAGAAAGTGGTAGTAGCTGACATTTTTGCAAAGTGGACATGTTCCACACTAGAATGTGTTCTGCACTAGAAACCAGATGACAGCTTCTAGACAATCAGAAAAGCAGATCTGCAACAAAGAGTAAAGAGTAAAAGTAAGACAGCAACTTCCTGCAACTCTTAAGGAGAGTTCCCCCGATATTGTGCAACGCTCTCAGCCTCTCGTGAAGCGACTGCACAATCGTTTTTTTCGTACCATATTTTCCACTGTTTTCCTTAGAATGACTATAACATCAGATACCAAGCAAGCTGACCAGCAAATCTCAGAGACATACCTGGGACTGATAACGATCATTACTCAGTCTCAAGTTGTAAATGCTACTCCTTACTGAAATCTATGAGATTACTATAACATGTTACAGAAAAATAGATTAGTGCTAAAATGCAACCTAATCCGCTTAATCACAGCTGACCAATAAGCAGCTTTTAGTAATCAGCATTTACTCATGAGTTCATAAAATGAACCAAACCTACACATACAGACTTTCTCCTGAGAATCGACGCTTTTACATACTCCTGTTTTATTTTCCCAAAATTCACTAACAACCTTTAATTTTGCCATCAACAGGCACCAGCTTATTTCTCAGTGTGTGCTGTTATCATAGTGCTGGTGCCACTATTTATGCTATTTTACTAACTTTTAGAAGAAACAAAGGTTCATTCTACCAGAGTAAAGACATAAATAGTGGTTGTTTGGGGCATTCCTAATGCACTAAGCATTCTGACCAAATGGATAAGTCAGAAAGGTCACATGGGGCCATAAACCTTGAGTCATCACTTCATGATATTTAGAAGACATCTTTTATCATCATGTGTCACAGAGACAGAGAGCAGACATGGCTGACTGCTAGATAGCATCAGTGGGTGTAAGCGATACCACTGAGCGCAGAGTCCTGAGTCTCATGGCTAGGTCATCCTCATGGCCTGCACGTGATGACAAACAAGTTGTCTGATGGCCTTGAAGTGAGATGTGAAAAATACCTCAGACCTATTCCCGTCCAGAATTATTTATACAAACTAAATGGGGAAACTATGGAAATAACTGGCCTCAAAGTAAGAGCGCACGACCGCAATGTGTGTTTTGGAGCTGTCGTCTGCGCTTACGTTTGAGTAAATGAAATTAGCAATGTGTGTCGCAGGTGATGTGAGGTCAGTCTTGCATTTGTGTATTTATATATGTGTGAATATGTGCGTGTTTGTTTTGAGTTTCAAGAGGTAAGCGGGTGGAAGTCAAACTACCAAAGGGTAAGTCGGCGCAGGAAGTCTGATGTGAAAATCAAACATCCCATTAAGTTGTCAGAGGCAGCCAAGAGCAATAACACTGCAGATGGGCCTCCTCGTGCACTACAGGCAAATGGACGCAAGGATGGACACAGTAACAGCAATGTAGCGTTGCACACAAGTCACAAATCTGAAAAATCACACTGTCTAATCTAGACAAACTGGCTCTGATATTTCTGACAGTGTAGACTTAAATACAAAGTTTAACCCGTGCTCTTTTCAGCTTAACACGTGTTTTATGATGAAGAACCTTGTCGGCTGCCTGCAGACTGAACTTTATCAGACTGGACTCATGCAGGATTTATGGTCCTATGTTGGTGCCTGTTTGCACAGGTCTTTGATTATGTATAGAAAGGGAGTGTGCGAATTCAGAAAGGCCAAGAAAGCAGAAGAAACATGAAAAAAAACATCAAAGATTAAAACAAAACTGCAGCTTTCATTGTCTTTAACATCGCGTTTCACTTCACTACAAAGAAGTTCTTTCTTGTCATTGCTTTGGCATTTACTACATTAGCAACTCTGACATGTAAATATTGTCTGCTAACTGCAAACTATTGTTGGGGTTGTGATTTAAAAAAGAGAGATATATTAGCAAATTACTTTTTCTTGTCTCAAAAGTAGCTTCCTGTTAACACCACTGTTACACCATTATTCACCAGCTAGCCCAACTTCAGTAACCCTGCAAGTGTCGCTGCTGGTTAGTTTTCTGTCTTCATTTATGTCAGAAGTGATAGCAGGGCTGTACATCCCTCAGTCAGCAGGGTGCAAGATGCTAGCAGGCAGGCATACATGGAACACCATAACCAAGTGGCTGGCATAGTATACAGGAACGTCTGTGCTGGGTATGGCATGGAAGCCTGGAGGTCAAAATGGGAGACGCCTCCTAGGGTGGTTGAGAATGACCGAGCTAGGATTGTGTGGGACTTCCAGATGCACGATCTGATATCCTCGTGTTGGTGTTGTTCCCAGATCATCATACTAAAGGTTGCTCCAGGATCAACATTGCAAGTGACCAATCAGAATGTTGTGATGTCATACTTTTGCGACTTCGGGAAAAACCGGTGTAAAACAAAAAACTGTACTTAAGCTGCGAGAAACCGCCTTTGTCCGCCGATCAACAGACCCTAACCCTGACCCTTTAATAAACGCTAAGCAGAATTGATATTGTCCTTGCAACATTGGAATTTCATAAATGCACGAATGGGTTGGTGCGCAAAAGAATAACGTCACAATAATGTGATTGGTCACTTGCAATGTTGAACCTGGAACAACATTTTCATGATGATCTGGGAACAACACCAACACGAGGATATCAGATCATCCCTTCCAGATACAGACAGACAAAATAGTGGTGGCTAACCAACCAGACATAGTAGTGGTGGACAAGACAAGGAAGACGACCGTATTGAAAGACGTAGCGATATTGAATGACAGCAACATCAGGAAAAAGAAACAGGAGAAGCGGAAGAAGTACCAAGGGCTCAGAGAAGAGCTCGAGAAGATGTGGAGGGTGAAGGTAACAGTGGTCCCACTGGCAATCGGAGGACTCGGTGCAGTGACTCCAAAGCTAGGCGAGTGGCTCCAGCAGATCCCAGGAACACCATCCGAGATCTATGTTCAGAAGAGCGCAGTCCTAGGAACAGCTAAGATCCCAGGCATGGAATCTAGCAAGCTCACTCCTACTAAAGTCTAACTCTGTTCAAGATCATAAATCCTGTTTTTCATGGATGCCTGGATGTCAAACTTTATATTTACACCTGGTATAGCAGCCACAATGATAAGAAGATGAAGATGAAATAAATTAGATAATAATTTAGATAGGAAATTTACACCTAGTTTTTTTTTTTTTTTACCTCATTCAGTCGAAGGACTTTATGCAGCAGTGGTGCGTCTGTTACCCAAATCACTACTTCTCCTAGAGTATTGTCCAGTAATAAGTAGCACCTGCACACAATCACCTACCCTCCTGGAGTTTTCAGTGGATTTTAATTCTCATTAGTTTAGATCCTTTTCTCAACCTGTTGCATGTATAGTTAAAGATGCTATGCAGTCTGAAAAAACAAAATGAGAAACCCGTAATGAAATGCTGCGTAAAAACACTTCTAAAGTTCATAAACTCTATAGAGCGCCTTTAAGAAAATCTTTGGAAAACGAGTGATGTATTGTGGCAAGGAAAACAATGCTTTTCTTCCCTGCTGCTCTTCTTCAAGTGTATTAAAGAAGATATTTAGGAAGAAAGAAGGGATAAACTGGTGATCACAGGCAAATCCACATTAAATCTACCAAATTGGCTGATTAAAAATAAAAACCTCTTCCAACCTCCAACCCTCTTCATACCTGACACCTCTGGGGCTTCGGTCACTCCCTGCCAGAGAGGCTGATGAGAGTCAAGCCCAGTGGTGGGCAGGGTGAGCCAGAACACTTGCGGGGTCAATATCACATGTGACCGGGGTTTTGTATTTAATGAGAACTGCTGTCACTTTGCGTCAGGTCAGTCAGAGGAGAAAGAAAGAGAGAAGAAATAAATAGGCAGAGAAAGGGGATGCCGATGGATAGAGAGCTTCAGAAGAATACTTCAGACATGACATCAGCGATGTAGGGGACATCACACTATACGAAACTGTCCTCCAAAGTTAAAACAAACACCAATGTGACACCTATAATCCCACCTCTTTCTTTGTGTGCCTCTCCTTGAGGCTCTCCTCCACCAACATTCCCCTGATACTCTAAAACCTCCCGCCCCACCCAGCTCTCTCTTCCCAGAGGCCTGGACCCTCATTAGGTCATGTGTACTCAATCCTGTTGTTCCTGCGTCCTGTAATTTCTACTGTTATGGGAACAAAGAGAGGCACAAAGCACATCGCAGCCCCGGGTCCTTGCACTCAACCTCATTTGCTTATTACTGTCTCCACAGAAACTCTCTCCTCATCACCTCCAGGCAACCCCTCCCACTGTGTGGACAGACAAATAGAATTTCTATAGCACTTTACAAGTGACAGGTAAGTGCGTGTGTTGTTGTGTACGGGAAAATCTTCGGATACTGTGTGATTTTTCTATTTCCCCAGTGCATGTGGCCCACGTGACCTTCTGTATATGTGTATGAAAAGGAGCGTGTGGCATTAAGTGTGATATTCTGAGACCTTTTCCTCTCTGAACTCTTGACAACGGGTCATTAATGGCGGACGCAGAAATATGAGGGCGTGGATCAGGTTTCTTGACACTGGCAGTGCTCCAGACGGCAATATTGGAATGAAGAGGGATTTTGAGTGAAAAATATTCACTTAATGGATCAGCAAACACAGCGAGTCCATTATTTTTGATTAATCTGGCCACTGGTATTTACTGTGTCAGAGACTTATGATGAGTGTGTATGTTTTACATATTAAGCTCAGAGCTGCCTCAATGTTTCTTCTTTGTAAAGTCTGGGAGAGCTGTTTTTCCTCTCAAGCATCACTGTGTCTGTGGTTTCTGAACAACCATGCTGTTTTGAAGCTGAGACTCTTGAAGGCTGTAATTTCTCTTTTTTTGAGCCCCCCTGTGATCTCTGTGAAGGGAGGCCTTTGCGGTTTCTTTTTTAACCAGTTTGGAGACTAAATATTGCATTTGGGGTTTTAAAAAATATATATACACTTTAAAAAGCTCACTGACTGATTGCATGTAGGTGTTGTTGTTCTAGAGGCACACCTTTAACTGTGCACTTTCTGTAGCGTGACATGAATGGACGTTCAGAGACAGGCACTCAGAAGAAAGGGCTCCCTCTGCTGAGCTCTACGTCCATAGCTCCCTCAAGCCCCCCTCAACCACACTCACCTGAACTTACTGTCTGTACTAAGCTCTTTCTCCTGCATCGCCACTTCCATTCATCATCATCAGTTAGCTAATTGCTGCTTTCTTCTTCATGCAGAGTTCGCAAGCAACCAAATGGCTCAGTATGTATATTCCAAAAAGAGAGGAAAAAAAAGTAAATGATCTATGTAAATGATTTAGGGTGGCTGTAGCTCAGGTGGTAGAGCAGGTCATCTACTGATCGGAAGGTTGGTGGTTTGATTCCTGGCTTCCCCTAGTCCCTAGTCAAATATCCTTGGGCAAGATACTAACCCCAAATTGCTCTCCGATGCATCCATCGGAGTATGAATGTGTGTGAATGTTAGCTATAAAGCACTTAGAAAGATGTGCTGGTCTGAATGGGTGAATGCACAAGTTGTGTAAAGCGCTTTGAGTGCTCAGATGAGTAGAAAAGCGCTATATAAGAACCAATCCATTTACCATTTAATGTCATGAGCACGAGTGACCAATTCCTTTCCAAATGTCTTCAAGTTGTGAAACTGTAGTTAAAAACACTGGAACACAAGACCCAGAGTTTCAGTATTTGAATTCCTCTCTGGTGTTCAAAACTTTGAAATTATTAAAATGTAAGAATCAGCACATATCTTTAACATAATGCACATATATACATTTAACAAAATGTATGGGTTTTCCATGAGCTCAAGCTTTCACTCCATTTAAACCTGGAACAACAAAGGAGGAATCCCCACATTTTTTAGCCTGGGAGATAACCCTGGGTCAGGCTTACCTGCAGCGCATGGGATAAAGGTGGGATTAGGGCAGAGCTCAGGCTGTAGGGATGGTGTTTGTTTTTCTTTAAAATGTGTATTGTGATGGGAGCACAGTTCCTTCATGCTTGCTCTGGTCCTTCTAATGTGGGTGGCTGTAGCTCAGGTGGCAGAGCAGGTCAGCCACTAATCAGAAGGTCGGTGGTTCGATCCCAGGCTGCCTCCTGGCTGCATGCCAAATATCCTTGGGCAAGATACTAACCCCATGTTTGCCTACTGGTGGTGGTCAGAGGGCCCGGTGGCGCCTGTGTCCGGCAGCCTCGCCTCTGTCAGTGCGCCCCAGGGCAGCTGTGGCTACAATGTAGCTTGCCATCACCAGTGAGTGAATGTAGTGTAAAGCGCTTTGGGGTCCTTAAGGACTAGAAAAGCGCTATACAAATGCAGGCCATTTAATGTATTTTAGGAAACATTCCCATTTTAATAGCTTTAATAGTTCTGTTCTTATTCAAACAGTAGAATCACATGATTCTGTTTCCTGCTGTGTATTAACTGTGGCTAACTTTTGATATCAATATCCTTAAAGATCAGACAACTCTTATGCACTCAAACTAAAAAAGTCAAAATGTAAATGTGAAACTGTTTCAAGAGACACTTTGATTGTTTTTGTCTTTTACTTTTACTGCTGTGTAAAGCGATGCTACTTAAAACAATGCCAACACACTTGCTACCCAATGCCTCTTTAGCATAAGCAATGAATTTGTTTTCATTTTTAATGAGCTGTTTACTCTGCTGTTTACTCTTCCACCAATATTCTGTCCAACATTTCATTCATGTTACTAAAGTGAAGGGGGGAAAAGAGACATCTGCGGCATTGTAAAGCACTTTGGGTGCATTGAAAAGCGCTATATAAATCCAATCCATTATTATTATTATTAACCGGTTAACACTGCCTGTTAGCAAGTTGTTACAGCAAGCTTATTTGCATAAAAGAATTACTCCAAAGATGTATTTGTATAACTGAATCAATCAAAATTGTTGCTAGCAGCAACTAAATAAACCCGAACTATCATGCTACATTACTTTTCTCTTTTTCAAACTTTGTATTTTTACAGGTGACAAGACAACCTGATTTTAGTGCAAGTTTGAGCACTGATAAATCAAAATGACATTTTCCATAACTAAATTTCACAGTTCTAAAAACTTTTGTGTGTTTTTGTGTGTGTGTGCATCTTATATAGTGCTTTTCTACTCTACCTGAGGACTCAAAGCACTTCATTCCCCATTCACTATCATTTATAAATAGGGATGGGTATCGTTCAGGTTTTATCCGATACCGGTGCCAAACCGGTACTTTTGAAACGGTGCCGGTGCTTAAACGGTGCTCAAACCGGTGCTTAAAGAATGGAGAACACAAAATTGGTCCAAAAACCTCTCATGTTCAGCTGTTTTTTTTGTAAAAAGATAACAATGTTAGCCTTTTCTGCAGCTATAGGGCATATATGGTATCACTCTTTGCTGGAAGCAGTGCTTAATCAATGGAAAAAACACAAACTTTGTCCAAAAACCTCTCATGTTTAACTGTTTTCCACTTTTTCTTTGGTCGTTTTAGCCTTTTTGGCCAGGGTGAAGGGAGTATCATTTGCTAGTTCACCTTACATGCATTAATGTAATAACGTGGTTAGCCTACTCAACGTAAATTACACACCAACAACATTAAGCTACTCACGCAGAGAAGAACGGCTGCTGCTGCATCATCATCCGTCATCATTTCTGCTACACTGGCAGGGCTAGGGGCCAGGACTCTACTCTTTGGGTTTTTGGGGGATGTTGCTAACTCGGAGTCCGATAACAGGCACCACACCTGCAGTAGATGCGCTCGGTGTGAGGTCTCGCAGCAAGCTATCAAATACGGCGCATTTTTCGGCTTTTAAAAAAAATGCTATGCGTCGCCAGGTGTTTCATCAGATTTGAGGTGTTACCTTCTTTGACAGTATCACAGTATCACCTTAAAGCACTTGTTGCAGGTTGCTGAGTTTGCATCTTTTGCTGTGAAGTACAGCCAGACTTTGACCGCTTCACCTTGGGCATTTTTAATCTGTAGCTCTGCTCTAAAAGAACGTACGTACCTGGACCCGCCTACTATCCTCGGAAACGTAAAATGATTGGCTAGAATTCAAAGTGTGTGACATCTCAGGAAAAAAAAAAGCACCGAAATGTGCGCTGCTTTTCGGTCTGGTTACTACCGTTTATGTCAGAACCGGTGCCATCATGGCACCGGATACCGGTACCCATCCCTATTTATAAAAGCACCTTTTTATATGCTTAAATGCTTTCTATCTAACATTCACAGCAACTTTGCTGTTATCATTTTACCCAGTGATATTTGGCAGTTAGTAGATGACCTGTTCTACACTGTAAGATACGGCCACATCACCAACAAGCAGAAAGTAAAACTCTAATATTAAAAACATCATTTTAAAGTCATCATTAATTTTTCACTTAATGTAATGCTGATTGATGATTTCATCGAGCCCAAGTTTACATGGAAACTGCATTGAAAAGAGATGCAGTCTCACATGGAGAATGATTCTCTTGCTTTGATCACTGCTAACCACCGAGCCCCTATAAAAGTAAACACAGTATATTGATTAGCACAAGTAACCATGTAATTAAATCTAGCTTCTTTATTATGCAAATGCAGCACTCTTTAGTGTGTTTCCTTAAAACTAACTTGCACAGCATCATCGCAGTGCTCTGGATTAAACTTAAGAGTGAGAGAGAATGTGAGTACAGACTTAGTGAAGCAGACAGTAGAGCAACTGTGTGTTTGTGTGCAGCAGGGAGTGCAGGATGGGTATCAGCACATCACGCTGTGAGGTTGGTCTGCCGGCTGTCTGCCATGACAGAGACGAGCGGCCTGTACGGACTCGCCCTGTAGTCCCCAAATGAGCTGAGCTACACTCGCTATTATCTCCCAGAGGAATGCCACCCAGCTCAGAAGAAGATACTGCAATTTGAGTTAAACAAAAAACAACAAAACATGTACACAACCCAGAGATATTTTAGAATAAGAGAAGTAAAAGTTACTTGTAGATTATCTATTCATCTGCTGTTACATTAAAGGATTTGAGGTGAATCTGTTATATGTGAAAAATAATCTTAAAATGTTCCAAAAAGGAAAATCTTTTATACTTTGCTAATGAAGAAAAGTTGTCTTATTGGTAAGGAAAAATGCAATGGAACCACAACCTCTGACTGTACTACTCCACTGGACTGAAACTGACTTTTTATTTTGGCTCATAAAGTTGAAATTTTGATTTTTTTTTCATAAATGGAAATATGTGCAGAAAATAGAGATCCACTGTTGACTGATGACACAGCAGAACAGGAGAACACTGGGAGGTGGGGGCAGAGAGACGGTGAAAGCAGATGAAAAGAGTAAAAGAGATCCGTGTAATTTAGATGTGATGTATTTTTAATGATGCTGCAGTCATACAGGGGTTAGAGAGCAGGCTGATCTGAAGAGGAGCGAATTGGGGAGGAGCGGAGACGAGGCAGTCAGGCCGCTATTGATCAAAGGGCTGCTGGAGGTAAGCTGGCACCATGAGTGGGCCGGGGGACCCACACCGTTGTACAGTACAGAGGCTGAGACGGGAGAGCAAGAAGTATGAGCTTCACCTGAGGCTCAGCTGGCACAGCAGTCGTTTATATAGTTTAGGAACAGCAGAGGTGCAATATTTAAAAATAAAAGACATGAGCTGTGTTGAAGTAACAACTGTGAACAACACAATTATAATGCATGCTTTAAAAAAGACATTGCAACATGCAAATAATTCTCACTTTCTCTCTCATTCTTAAATGAGAAGAAAAAAATATTTTATGAAAGAAGTTTTATGATTTCTTTAAGGGAAAACAGTCACTGCAACATATGGTGCAAAACAGCTTAGAAAGAGTTTCATGCAAAGACACAAACGGTGTAAAGCTTGCTTAAGTTGCAAGATTCACACATAAAGGCAAGTGTAGTAGTAGATATATGTAATACCATCTTTTTAGGTGGTTTCCACTTTATGCAACATTAGGACATTAGTGAAAAGCTGTCAGAGCGACCTGATAGCCGTGTTTAGGTGCATCCAGTGTGGGCACACGAACAGAAAATCACATGTTGTTGTTGTTGTTGTTACATGTGTAGCCCCCAGCTACACACGTCGTTCTCCTGATCTTATTTCTTTACTTCTTGTCTCGAATGTTGAAGAAAGACTTAAAGTGTCATACTCCTGTAGAAGCTGTGTCTCTGGTGTGATTACGACTTTTATCAGGGCTCCACTGATGACGTCTAACAGCGTGTCAGCACAGCGACAACGGCCTGTGTACTGAGGACAGTTGCACTAAAGCACCTTAGGGTGAATTCTTGGCTCCAGGGAGGGGTGTCACATCCTCCTTTAATCATTAAAGAAGCAGGAAGACCACCTCCCAACCTGACCCCCACCTATCATCCACTATTACCATTTTAACCCCCCCTGACCCGTCTCTGCCTGTAGCCCCCAGCTACACATGCTCCTGAGCTAACCATCCCAGCCTTTCTCCCACCAGTGGAGACAGACCAGTGGCTCCACACAGTGCCTGATAATCAATGTCTGCCCCTCAGCACCCTGAGGCCCAGGCCTGCCTCTTTGGCTCCTATAAAGATGCCTGGTACACACACACACACACACACAACACACACACACAAAAATGCAGTTGCAGACATAAAGGATACATGCATGTGTACGCACACTTTAGCATGCATATAATAAGTACATTCAGATGCACACACTTGCACACTGGTCCCTTGATCCAAGTAGGAAGGGTGCATTAATGCGGCCCGCTCCCTGCATGTCTCCACCCCTCCTTTCACTGTACAGACACAGACATTGACTGCTGGATCACAACCCCTTTACCTGAGTCAATAAAGTCCCTGCATAAAATTGATTTGGCAGGGGCAAAGAGTGGAAGTGGGGACGGGGTGGTGGTGGTGGTGGTGAGCAACAGGACTCTGAAATCCATAGATGGATTTTTGACTCTCCGTAGCTGGCGTTGTCAGTCATCCCCCCTTCCCTGCTCAGAAACGGGAGACAGAAAGTGACTTCACTGGGAGAGGGAGCAGACAGCGTTATCGCCAGCATGCTGATTACACAGAGCGTCTGGCTTCTGCACAGTAAAAATACAGATGAAGAAGAAAATATGATACAACAGAGAACAGAGTCAGCTTATTTCTGTTTTCTCTTGTTTGTCTCCTAACAAATTATTCTTTTCTTTCTTTCTTTTTAAAATTTTGGCTGCCTGTAACACTTAGCTGTAGTTTCAGTGATATCAGATATGGGTTCCCCCATAAGCACTGCAACGGAAACTGGCCCTAATGAGAGCGCTGAGTGAAGGGAACAAGGTAAGGAAAAGTCAACCATCAGACCTAAACGACCCCTCGCCCCTCACACACACAGCCTTTTTCACAGCTCTGAAAACATTGTTGGGGCAATTTGGGGAAAACTGAAAGGTGGTTTGCACTTTCACCAAAACTAACAAGCCTTCTGAGTTACTGTTGATGAATGTTTCAAGAACTGCCCTGTTTATACGTTTTGTATTGCAGTAATATGAGTAATCCTCGAGCTAAGTTCAATAAATGATGCAGATTTTTCTGAGTGGCGTTTTTTTCCCCTCACACAAACCAAATTAAGAGAGAAACAAAATGGGTACAGTGTGAACACAAAGGAGTGCAGTTTTCCCATTTTTTGTGTAAACTAATAAAAAGTTTAATCATGTTGAAGAGCTTTAAAACTTTCCTGACTTGTCTGTAGCAGTTACTCCCACTCCGGACCCAGTGGTCACAAATCCAGCTGGGTACTGTAGTGGTTAGCAAACCTTTCTCAACCTGCTATTTTCTGCTGTGGATCAATACAAAAAATCATCCCTGCATTGCACAGTTGGTTGTTGGCGGATATAACGTTGCAAGAAAAGTCCAAAAGTATACAAGGGTTTAATGTATATCATTTTACACTTATGTAAGTTGTTTTCTTCTCACACAAGAACAAATAAAAAAGACAAAACTATCTTCTGGCATCTGTACTGCACACTTAGACTGCTGTGAAAGTGAAGAAGAAGAAATAAAAAGTTATTGAGAAATTTAAGCAGGCTTAGGCTACAAAAAGATTTCCCAAGCCTTGAACATCCCACGGAGCACTGTTCAAGCGATCATTCAGAAATGGAAGGAGTATGGCACAACTGTAAACCTACCAACCTACCAAGGCCGTCCACCTAAACTCACAGAAATGCAGCCAAGAGGCCCATGGTGACTCTGGACGAGCTGCAGAGATCTACAGCTCAGGTGGGGGAATCTGTCCATAGGACAACTATTAGTCGTGCACTGCACAGAGTTGGCCTTTATGGAAGAGTGGCAAGAAGAAAGCCATTGTTAACAGAAAACCATAAGAAGTCCCGTTTGCAGTTTGCCACAAGCCATGTGGGGGACACAGCAAACATGTGAAGAAGCTGCTCTGGTCAGATGAGACCAAAATGGAACTTTTTGGCCAAAATGCAAAACGCTATGTGTGGTGGAAAACTAACACTGCACATCACTCTGAACACACCATCCCCACTGTCAAATATGGTGGTGGCAGCATCATGTTCTGGGGGTGCTTCTCTTCAGCAGGGACAGGGAAGCTGGTCAGAGTTGATGGGAAGATGGATGGAGCCAAATACAGGGCAATCTTGGAAGAAAACCTCTTGGAGTCTGCAAAAGACTTGAGACTGGGGCGGAGGTTCAGCTTCCAGCAGGACAACGACCATAAACATAAAGCCAGGGCAACAATGGAACATTTTAAAACAAATATCCATGTGTTAGAATGGCCCAGTCAAAGTCCAGATCTAAATCCAATCGAGAATCTGTGGCAAGATCTGAAAACTGCTGTTCACAAACGCTGTCCATCTAATCTGACTGAGCTGGAGCTGTTTTGCAAAGAAGAATGGGCAAAGATTTCAGTCTGTAGATGCGCAAAGCTGGTAGAGACAGACCCTAAAAGACTGGCAGCTGTAATTGCAGCAAAAGGTGGTTCTACAAAGTATCGACTCAGGGGGCTGAATAATTACGCACATCCCACTTTTCAGTTATTTATTTGTAAAAAATGTTTGGTATCATGTATGATTTTCGTTCCACTTCTCACGTGTGCACCACTTTGTGTTGGTCTTTCACGTGGAATTCCAATAAAATTGATTCATGTTTGTGGCTGTAATGTGACAAAATGTGGGAAAGTTCAAGGGGGCCGAATACTTTTGCAAGCCACTGTAACTGTAATGTTGAGAAATAAAAAATATCCATATCATGTCAGTTATATAATGAAATCAGTCTGTGCTACACATGCAGTACTAGTTAATAGGAAAGGTGTGTGTGCATGTACGTGAGTGTGTGTGTGTGTTTGTTAACATTAAGGAAAATACAAGTGCTCATACTACAAATACTGTCTCCTACACTCACAACAAGGTCCTGTTTTATTAGTGTCGACATAATAGCTCGGTGTATGTACAGTCCACATGCACAGGCGCTCTCTCGCCGCATGTTACAGTGACTTCATGACTGGCGACAGCTTATCTCTCCCCACGGATGGGATCAATAGACTGGCGCTCCAGCTTGTTGACGTGAAACCGCGGAGACCTGCTATCATATTCACAGTAGTCCACCTGCTTTGGGTAAACAAGGGCCATCTCTCTGGGTCTGGACCCTCCCCCTGCTTCCTCCTCCCCACCACAGGAGGCCTGCTACTTTATATTTATACCCTCATGTAACGGTATAATTTGTGCGCAGAAAAAATGGCATTCATACACAAGCTATCTAGCCATCTTGGAGACAGCCTATTGTGTAAACAGGTTAAACGACATGTTGTCTGGAGGGACTGCGGGCTTGTCCTCTTGTACTAACATATGGTTGTCAGCCTGATGACATCCCTTTGGTTCCCTGTAGAGAAATGTGTTTGGATGATGTCAGTGCATGAAGGACACGACCCAAAGTGACCGTCACAGTTTTAGTTGGCATAAATTCCAGGAACACTTTGTGTGTTTAATCCCAGTACAGTATTGACACAACTCAGCACAACTGGGACACATTGCGACAGATTTTGTTCAGTACTGGGTAAAAGTCAAACAACCGAACCACTTTGTTTTTTTATCTGAGACTTTGAAAAAAACAGCATGATCAGGCAGGGAGCAGATGGCAAAATCTTTTTTTTTCCAGTTTGTAAAACTGGAAAAAGAGGATTTATTGTCTTAAAGAATAATAATTCTTTCACAATGTTTGTCTTCCATTAATTAAATCTCCAGAAACTCTATCATTGAGCATACAGAGGTATTAAACCATTAAAATGTTGACTATAGCTGTTAAAAGAATGAGTTTAAACACACTTCATTGTTTATCCTTTTACACCTCCCTAATATGTCAGCAAATCTCACATAATTTGCCATGCTATGACACTATGTGTGTTACTTTGCTAACATGTGTTTAAATGAGACTGGATCGAGATGCTGGTGAAGACAATCAATAATTAAAGCAGCAGCTTAGTGGTGGTGACTGTGGTGTAGTTTGTTTATAGCCCAGTGCTGATGATGCTGATGGATTTATTTATTTATTTATTTATACACTACCAAATCACATCAACAGTTGCCTCAAGGTGCTTTATATTGCAGAAAACAGACAAAACCCCAACAATCAAATTCAAATTCAAATTCAAATTCAAATTTTATTTGTCACATACACAGTCATACACAGTACGATATGCAGTGAAATGCTTACACAACTGCTCGTAACCTAAAGAAAAATGAAAAGGCTATGAATAAGATAGGAATTAAATCTGAAAATTAAAAAGGGTAAATTTAACTAGGAAGGAATAAAATAAAATGAAATATAAAAATTAAAGTTAAAAATGAAATAACTGTACAACACAAATTTGAATGAAGGGTAAATCTAACTGGGAAAGAATAAGATAAAATATATAAATTATAGTTGAAAATAAAATAACTGTACAACAAAATACACAATACACAGTATAGAAATATATAAGAATGTATGAAAAAAATAAATAAATAAATATCTATATCTTTCCCAAAAAAAAAAAAAAAAAAAAAAAAAGGACCGCTCCGTGTCCACAAGTTTCAGATCCGAAATCGGGCACGGCAGGATTATCTGAGGTTGTCGAGAGTGGAAGTAAGGCAAGATCGAGCTACATAATGCTGATTTAATGTTTGTCTTTTCTCTGCCTTTTCTGGCGTTTGCCCTTCCAATTCTTCAACACTGCTTGACATATATATATATATATATATATATATATATATATAAAATCATATCACGACCAATGGGAAGTTTAGTAGCTTTAATAAAGATAAAAGTTCAGGTGCTAGCGTAGGTCATCGGGTTGAGTAGGTGATCCATACACCACGAGGCAACTCAAGTGGCCAGTGGCAACTGAACTCTTCCAGGGCTTTTCTTCTATCTTTCCAGATGATTCAGCAATAAAGGCTCAAATACCCCAAACTAAGTCTGAATAACATTTACAAATCAAGAGGGTGTGTTGTATATACAATATGAGGAAGAGCTTGATTTCTCTGTTTAAACTACCTTGTAGGCTTTGCTCCATTTAAAAGCTCAAATATTATTATTGATAAATCAATTAGAGTACATTACCACATGCAAACTCATCATCACCGCTGTACAAAATTTGGTTTTATGAAAAAGCATCATGCGATAAAAAAAATCAGTATAAAGCCATGCAAACATTTTTTTTTTGCTTTTATTTTTGAAACTTGTCTAAAATCTCAACACCTCCCAGCGTGTCGACCTAAATCCAGCCCAATCCCAAACCCTTTGAGTAAAGTGAGAAGCCTTGCTGAAATCCTGAAAAAAAAAGCATTATCATCATAATTACTGTAGCTGCACTGAGGAGAGAGGCTCGTCTCGGGTCCTGCGTGCTCGCCTCTCACAATAGGTGGCCACTTTGCTCGTCTGAGAGGGATCCATATCACAGAGGCCATTGTGAGAGTCTGCACAAAAGCCGTAGCGAGTGATACTTCGTTACTCGAGTGCTCGCAGATCACTTTCTTTTGTCCACCTCCACCAGCTGCCATTTTACACCTCTGGAAGAAATAATAAAAAAAGAAAATCTTTGACAGTTGACGAGTGAGTTTTACTGTAACCCCTTGACCTGGCTGAACTTACACTGAAGCAGACACGTCTGTTTACAGAGACGTGCACATGCTAACACCCTGTGTAAACACACATAAAAGGAGAAGAGCTCCTCTGTCTATATGCAGAGCATTTAATGACGCTCGCAGATGTCAACCAGAGTTTAACAGTTTGGGTGAGTGCTTACTAATTTATATGAGCACTCTGTGATTATGTTAAGACTTCTTTGACTGTGGATTTGGATGAAGAAAAGATTTGGACTGAGGACAAACTCTAAGGATGTTTTGGATTGTTTATCTACTGGATGGCTTTCTTGGCTCTTTTATGTCAAAACAGTCTCTCAGTCCCTTTAAATCTCTCATTTTCTTGCAGAGGCAAAAGTAGAGGCTGCTTTTAGGGAGATATAATAATACACTGTACAGTATGCACACCCATGTATACATATATATGATATACAATAGCCTTTGTGCATCCCTCTTGACCAAAATGTTTAGTAACACACCGAGGCTGAAGACAAACCCTTTTTTGAAAGTTAAAGATAAACAAAGACAATGCAAACAAAGGTGTGAACAGTGAAACAGTCACTGGAGGAAACAGATACCAGAGACCTTTTTGTGTTTTCCAATTTTCCAATTCTTTTCTAATTCCCCTCCACCCCCATATTACAATAGATTAAATCACATTACATGCATTAGACTGGATCCCCTTTAGGGAGAATTATTTCCTACTAATCTTACTGTAACCCACACATGGGCAAAATACAGTTCCCACCTTATCTCTTAAGCCAGGGGTGTCCAACTCCAGGCTGCGATGCAGGTTTTAGATCTCACTCTGGGTCAACACACCTAAATCAAACGATTAGTTCATTACCAGGCCTCTGGAGAACTTCAAGACATGTTGAGCAGGTAATTTAGCCATATAAATCCCCCTTGTCCCCCTTTTGTGTCATACAAAGACACGATGGGTGGAACCAAAGATCTCAAATTTAGCCTCATCAGACCAAAGCACAGATTTCCACTGGTCTAATGTCCATTCCTTGTGTTTCTTGGCCCAAACAAATTGCTTCTGCTTGTTGCTTTTCCTTAGTTGTGGTTTCTTAGCGGCTATTTGACTCTAAAGGCCTGATTCCCGTAGTCTCCTCTGAACAGTTGATGTAGAGAAGGGTCTGCTACTAGAACTCTGTGTGGCATTTATCTGGGCTCTGATCTGAGATGTTGCCAACTTGTGATCTCTGAGGCTGGTGACTCGGATGGCCTTAACCTCAGGCTGACTCTTGGTCCTTTCCTAGGGTGGTCCTCATATGAGCCAGTTTTGTCATAGCGCTTGATGGTTTTTGCAAATACACTTGGGGACACATTCAAAGTTTTAGCAATTTTCCAGAATGACTGACCTTCAGTTCTTAAAGTAATGATGGGCTGTCAGCTGTGTACCAACCTGACTTCTGCACAACACAACTAATGGTCCCAACGTCATTAAGAAGGCAAGAAACTCCACAAACGAACTCTGACAAGCCACATCTGTGAAGTGAAAACCATTTCAGGTGACTACATCATGAAGCTCATTGAGAGAAGATCGAGGGTTTGCAGCACTGTCAACAAAACAAAGGGTGGCTACTTTGAGGAATAAAAAATATAAGACATATTTTGAGTTATTTATTCATTTTTTCTTTGCTACATCAGTGCGCCCCAGGGCAGCTGTGGCTACAATGTAGCTTGCCATCACCAGTGTGTGAATGTGTGTGTGAATGGGTGGATGACTGAATGTAGTGTAAAGCGCTTTGGGGTCCATAGGGACTAAGTAAAGCGCTATACAAATACAGGCCATTTACCATTTTACATAATTGCATATATTTTGCTTCATAATATATGATGTCTTCAGTATGTATCTACAATGTAGAAAGTAGTAGCAGTGCTCTTAATTGTCTTATATTTACACAGGAGCATGAAATGTCTGCTTAATAATGTTTAAACATGAGTGACACTGTGTTTGGTACTTTTGAGCTTGGATAAAAAACAGCACTCAGCTGTCATATAATGTCTCTGTCATATAATCCTCCTGGTTTGGTTTGTCTGTGTTTACACTGATGCAGAGTTGCTCTCACTTAATGTCTCTTTAACCTATCAACTCCTAATTTAGTAACGTGCTGTGAGGTTAGCAGCAGTTGTGGTCAGAAACTCGGTGCTTCTCTCGTATAAAAGCTACATTAATGTGCATGAGGGGATGTAATTCAGAGTTTAAAGTATTTCTCAAATATCTGAGGAGTCATTCGTCTCAAAATATTTCAGTGTACCTGTGCATGACTCTTCGGTGTAACAGATACTGATAAAACTGATACTACACATTACTTCATTCAGTCTCCGCTGCTACTGCACAACTCCGACACCCTGTGCATCTTCTCTTTCTGCTGAGTGCAGTGCGTTCCTGCAGATTTCGGCCGCTCATCCTACTACCTACCACTTCCTCTCTGAGAAATCAACAGAAAAAGAGCGAGACGGGGCAAAAAGAGTAGATCATATTGACAATTATTTCTCTGCGGCTGGCTCCAGGCAAATTAGATTGAATGGGCTGGAAAACAAGTTACATCAATCCAATTAGGTTATGATCAGTGGCTGCTACTGGGCTGCGGAGGCCACAGCACGGGGCCGCTATGCACTGTACTACTGATAGAACGTCGCGGAGAGGAGACGGAGTCTAAGGCGAGAGACAGGCCTGGTGCTAATGTCTGCCCTAACTCAATAAAGAGGCTGCCTTGCTCTCTCTGATTGACCGCTCCATTAAAATTTTCACAGACATGACTACTGTGGATGTGTGTGCACGCATGCGTGTGTATGTGGGACGGTTATCCTTTAGAGATCAGACGTAGCAAATTCATTTTGCAGCCGGGCCTCGCATCAATCTATCTTAATCATTTGAACCCCACATTAAACAAGCAAGCTGCAGTGACATTTGCTGCAGCTGTGGCTCTGAATAAGGGCTACATGTGTGTCTCAGAATGCACACTATGCATGTTTGGGATTCTGCGCTCAGCTCCCCGTTGGACCGAGTAAAACCCAGGCGCCCTCTGCCCTACTGTCTCTCTCCACCAGATGGGATGGGAATAATGCAGTAATTACAGGAAGCAAGGCTCGACCGCTAAACATTTTTCTAACCAGAGGATCTGTGAGAGGGATTCTGCATTTGGAGAGAGGGAAGAAAAAGGAATGAGAGCAAGAGAGGGAGCCAGGCAGCCGGAAAGGGAGTTTGCCTCTAATTTTCAGTATCTGGATTAAAGATCATCTACCCGTCTGACAGTTTGTATTGTAACAGACTGATGAGCTGTGGGCTTGTGTGTTCATAGATACAGTATAATTGCATGCATGTGGATGCCTTGGAAAAAATAAAGATGGCAGAGATGGAAATCTTGTATTAATCAAGGTCAGTCCTACAGCAGTGAAATCAAAGGTAGCCGTTACATGCAGAGAGTGGCCACACGAGTGTAGGAATCAACAGGAGTGACCCCCGATCGAGAACAGCTACTGATTCTTAAATGACCACAATGGCAAAAGATAACTAGAAAAAGTTATCATGTGAAAATGCTGTGTGAATGCGGAAATCATGTGCCGAAAACAGCTGAAGAAGCAGAACTGTCTGCTGAAAAGAGTTGAAGAAGCTGAACTGTCTGCTGAAAAGAGTTGAAGAAGCTGAACTGTCTGCTGAAAAGAGCTGAACTGTCTGCTGAAAAGAGGTGAAGAAGCTGACCTGTCTGCTGAAGATGGCTTTATTTTAAAGGGTAGACTGAAGAGTGCCAAGAAAGCAGAGGGCGCGAGAGCGGGGAAGACATGTGCCAACAGCCATGGGTAGGATTCAAACCTGTGCCACCTGCTCTCAGGGCGCCTGCTCATCTTAGTGAGGCAAACCGATACTCATCCCAGAGAGAGATATATTGAGAGAAAAAACAGTTTCATTTTTTGAAGTTTGAAATCTGAGAGAAGGACAGATTTTCTATCCTGAAACAAATGTAATTCATGGGAAAATGGTAAAAGGTATCCAAAAATAAAATTTCATTGTGAGCGTCAGGAGTGCCTGAAGATATATTGGCACAAGGCTCATGTCACTTGAGTCCATGGTTTCAGCAATATGACGAGTTGAAATGTTAAAAAGCTTAAATTTAAAAAAGTATAAAAGTTATGAGCACCACAAGATATAGCTGGCATTAGCAGAAATAGCAGAACAGTTTAAGATTTGAATGGTGAAAATAGCACAAAAACTGTGGGAGTAGCAAGTAGCAAAGAATAAAGAAACAGGAACTCAATAGGCTGAATGCCTTTGGCATTCACCCAAATAGTAATGCATATCTTGAGTCTGAAATTGAAAGTGTGCCTTTGTGGCATGTGAATGCCTACGACTTCTGTTTTCCGCCACCTGTATTTGTGGCCGGTCTAATTAGATGGAATAGCATCGTACATCTCAGGCCGGTATATTAAACATTGCGGTTTTCACATACTTGCACCAACTTCTACGTATTTTTAATGGAGGAATTCTAAGTTTATGAGAATGAAAAATGTAATTATATAGTAATCAACACATATTTATGAGTACAATCATTTGTTTTCCATTTCATTTTCAGCATCCATTCCTTCTTATTACTCTTAGCTTGTAGAGCTAAGCGTAGCTTTAGCATAGTAACTTGAAGTAATCTTTTTCTGTATGACAATCAGTCTCAGATCACTGTGAACAAATTTTTGCCCATTCTCATTTACAATGCTGCTTACATTCACTGAGATGTGTGGGCTCTGATTTACTCACAGCTCTCCCAGCACCATTACTCCAGTACGGTTGAGGTCTGGAATTTAACCGGACAGTTGAAATCACATGATTCTTTTTGTTTTCCACCATTCTGTACTAGATTTGCTGCTGTGTTTGGAAACATTCTCATTTGTCTAAAATATTTTGGTACAAAGAGTTCATAGTTGACTCAACGACAACAAGGTGCAGAGGTCATGTGGCTGCAAAAGAAGCCCAAATCATCACCCCTCCACCACCGTGCTTGACAGTTACTATGACATGCTTGTGCTGATATGCTGTGGCTTTGTTTTTGCTGAACATGCAACTGCGCTGACAGCTCCACTCTGTACAAATAACTTGGTCATTTTCTGACCATTCTGTACTGCCACGAACTTTAAGTGAGGCCTGTAGAGTCTGAGATGTAGCTCCTGGATTTCTTGCAGTTTCTATTAGCATCACACAGTTTGACCTTAGGGTGAATCTCCTGGGATGTCCAGTCCTGTGATTTTGGCTTTTCATTAAGAAAACTGTCAAAATGTCTGCTTTTATAGAGGTTCTCACATCTGCCACAAGGGTGTACTTAGTTTTTCACAGCACTTATATTTTCACATTTATTGATTCATCATATTTTTTTTTTTTTTACCTTTGTACTGTTGTGCTCTGATGCAACATCAATGTTAAGTAGAAAATATGGCAGTAGAGCCTCTGTCCAGCTCTACACTTTCCTATCCCATCCCCATCACCTCTACCAGCATCACACACACACACACCCCAGGTCACACACTCAAAGCTTGCGCTCTTTGACCTGGACCTTGTGTCCAGCATGGCCCTTGGTGTCCCTGTCAGTGCGGCTCCACATGGGTCAGGAAACACTAGTCTACTCCCTCACTGCTCCCCAATGACCTCTATGGTCCCCGAGGTGGCATTTCCCCTCAGATTAGAGCTAAAAATACCACGACTGCACTCTGAGCTGCAGCCCCTGGTGATTGTGGCGGAGGGGAGGAAGGAAGCAGCTTTTCCTGCTCTCGTCTGTCCTGGTAAGTTATTTGTCGTCCCTCTCTCTGCCTGTTCCTTCTCTCATACTGTCTCTTCAATTATTTCCACCGCTGTTTTTTTTTCTCTCTCTCTGTTGGAAAAGGTTTTTTCATACAAGCAAAAAACATGAACCCATTTCACCTCATCCAGGACAGGAACACCCATGACACTGGAAAACTCTTTGAAAGCAGCAGTCCAATAAGTGGCAGTAAACAAGTCCATAAAGGCAGGAGGAGGAGGGGTGGTGGGCTTTAACCTCTGGATCAGACTTGAGTTAATGTGCCATTAATGCCTGGACACACTCATATAAATATGACATTTGCAAGTTCGTTGCCCGGTCCGAAAGAAAAAGCGAAAGGAAAAAAAAGCTGGCGTGCATTAGCATCGGGCTAATGGGTCGCCTGCTGGGTAAATACTGAGTTTGTGGTCCTGAATTAAAAGATTTCCCTTCTCAAACAGAGTGGCACAGCTCAGTCCCAGGACATGGCTCAATGGGAGAAAACAAAAACCTCCTCCAGTGAGGAAATATGATTAAGAAAGAAAATGAATCATAATTACATGTGCATATTTTTGGGAACTCAATTAGTAGGCAAACATGACAAAAACATCTACTTGTCTGAAAGAAAGGGTTGCTCCTGTGATTAGATTATGTGTAACATTTTACATAAAATTTGCGCTCCTTAGGTCAAAATCTCAGTTTGGTCTGATGATGCCTGAATAAAGCCCACTGCTAAAAGAAAGACTGAAAAATAATGAAAAGTATTTTTCACTGACATCCTCCATCACCACCACAACATATCAGTGGACTTCTCATTAATGTTGTTGACCGTTGGCTTTATTTTGAAACAGTGCATGCAAGAGCTGTTGAAGTGTGATAAATGCAGGGATTAGTGGCGTGATTTGCCTGACAATTTTACAACAGAGCAGGTGCATGTAATGATAACTCTGTGATTTATACTACTCAGTGTCCACACCCATGCAATCTTAAGTAGTAACTTTGATCCCCCTTGTGTAACCTGGCAGGACGGCGAGCTCTTTGAACTTTGTGTCACGTGGAAATAAAGCCTGCAAGCAAATCGTTCAGCTATTAATGCTGATTTATTGTGATTCATTTTATCAACCCTTCCCCACCCTACACCTACAAAAAATGAGCTGAACAGAACAGATAAATCTATCAATAAATTGATTCATTTTTTAAAAATGTGGAATTATCCAAAATGAAAGCCTCAGAAACCCTCAGAAATTTCTAAGGAGGTGAGGCCTGACCGTACAAACCAAAGACGGTGGGTGTGATGGAAAAAGTTCTGAGAACATGTCAAGAAGAATCAGCTGCTATGGTGTTAATGAAATTAACAACAGCTGCACTAGAAGGGCAGCAATTAGACAACCCCCCAAACAGGAATGGTTTTACAGGTAAACATCACTCAGATTTTTTCCCTCCTCATCTTTTATGTTTTTGGGTTTTTTTTACTAGTTTTGGTATCATGAGGGATACCTGGACCCTACAAAAGTTGCATAGGTAGTCCAAATCTTCCAGGATGGCACATCATTACATCCCAGATGTTTTGCAGTGTCTCCCAGCACAGTCTCAAGAGCATGGAGGAGATTCCAGGAGACAGACAGTTAGAAGGTCCAGTAGATGCATTTGCATCATGGGATGAAAATGTTAGGTGAATATGATGACTAATTTAGCATTTCTGGTGCCAGCTGACTTAAGCCGTGCTCTGGTGTGCCCAGTATTTATTACACTCTAAAATTATTCTAGGTGTCTAAAATTCAACTTCAATCCAGAGTATGTGACATGGAAATATCCATACCCTAAGCTTCTGTGTAACAGTGCTGAGAAAACAGTCACATTCTTGATTCCTAGTGTTCGGAATTTAAAGTTTCAAAATGATGCTTTTGGGTCACATTTGTGTATAAATCATAACAATTATGGTTTGGGTTGCGCTAAGCTGCTCTCCGACTCATTTTCACACGTGACATTTCTCTTTAAGACCTTGTTAATACCTATGACTCATGTTTCCACTTCTTCAAGAAACTGAAAGCTTACTTTGTCGGATGGTGAAAAAGTAACATACAGTAGGCTCTTGTGTGATTTGATTTGTGAGTGCAAAGTGGATTTGTCAGGCCGCATAGCAAAGCCAAAAGAGAATGAATTCCAAACTTTAGTATGAACCCGGTTCTTATAACAGAGGCTAGAGTTGAATAAGACTGGATCTTGAACCCTCTGAACTTCAATTATTACCAATTATTTTGCTAGATTTCTACACACTCTGTCACTTCCTTGCTTGCGCTCACTGTTTCCCCATCTCTTGTTCCTCCTTTTCCTTCAGTTTACTTTGTTCCGTCTCTGCATTTGCCACTGCTGTCTCAGCTGTGCCCCATATGATCTCTGTGATAAGTCCATTTTGTAATTTGCAGTGTTTTCAAAGCCATTATTACAGCTTGTTTATATACTGAAGCTGACTCTTGGCCTCACCATGATGGAAGACAATTAGTAGGAAGCCCAGTTTGTGGAGCCCTGTGTGGTACTATTAGGAAACAGAATAACAAATCATGGCAGAGGCAGACGGAGTGGATAATAGCTGGAGTCATGCACACACACACACACCACACACACGCACACACACACACAACCTTTTTACTTCTTGTATCTCACTGAGGACATTCACTGACATAATTCATTCCTTTGCCCTTTACCCCGACTTTAACATAATAATAATCATAACATTTAGAATCCATGGATGTCGTAGAAGCGTCCCAGACCAGAATAAACATGTTCTGCCCCGTGTAACTGTTTTTGTTTTTATACACAAAACTGAACATAAAACAATCTGCTGGACACAGACAGCAGCATGACTGAGAGGTGACAAGATATCTACTTTAATGTACTGGATATTTTTAAGTGGATTTGCTGAGGCTCGAAAAATTCTTTATTATAACATCATTGTAAATGACATGATGGTGTCGAACCCTTTATTTTGAATATGGACGTTACATTTCGTAGATGGGACACAGGCGTGGTTGCTGAGTAGCCCAATGAATTCCTATCTTACGTTAGCTTAAATCTTTATGTAACGTTAGCCATTGTAAACAGTTGTGATAGAAATAATTTCACACTGGAAATGCCAGCAGAGCAACAGCCACAACTGTTCTAGTCACCATCTCCCACATGTAGTTCCTACTTGTTCGAAAAACTGTTCTGGACCAAGCATTTGACTGCTTGAAGGATTTCTTTTTGGATTTAAGTTTTCTTATCCAGGACGTTTTTCTTCTTTTATTTGGCTGTTTTTTGAACAATTGATGCCTGGTCTAGTACCTGTGTGTTTAGCATAAACCTTTATAGAAGACTTGGTCAGACCAGCTGGTATAACTGGCCCCTGC